>NC_134792.1:9168299-9430799 GCF_046742065.1 Oratosquilla oratoria
AAGACAGCTCTAGGCCCAACACAGAGCAAAACAGCCCCCCTCAAGACTACCAGTGGGGAAGTGATCACCGACAAGGACAAGTAGATGGACAGGTAGGTGGAGCACTACTCTGAGCTCTACTCCAGAGAGAACACCGTTGCCCCCTCAGCCCTGGATGCCATTGAGCCCCTGGCCATCATGGAAGAACTAGATGCTGAACCAACCACTGCCGAACTCTGCAAAGCAATCGACAGCTTAGTAAGCGGCAAAGCACCTGGCAATGATGGTATTCCCCCTGATCTCATCAAGTGCTGTAAAAACACCATACTGCAGCCCCTCCATGACGTTCTATGCCAATGTTGGAAAGAGGGAGCCGTGCCGCAAAACATGAGAGATGCCAAGATTGTCACCCTCTACAAGAATAAGGGTGAAAGGAGTGATTGTAACAACTACAGAGGCATATCGCTCTTGAGCATTGTTAGGAAACTCTACGCCCGCGTCGTGCTTGTGCGTCTCCAGAAACTCGCTGGGCGCGTCTACCCTGGGTCTCAGTGTGGCTTCCGAGCAGAACGGTCCACGGTGGACATGATATTCTCCCTTCGTCAACTTCAAGAGAAATGCAGAGAAATGCAGGGAATAGTGCAAGCCCCTCTACATAGCCTTTATAGATCTGACTAAGGCCTTTGATCTGGTCAGCAGGGAAGGGCTGTTCGACATCCTTCCAAAGATCGGTTGCCCTCCAAAACTCCATAGTCTCATCAGATCCTTTCACGATGACATGAAGGCAACGATCCAGTATGAGGGCAACATGTCCAATCCCTTTGACATCAAGAATGGAGTCAAGCAAGGATGTGTACTGGCTCCAACCCTCTTCGGCATCTTCTTTGCTATGCTCTTAAAGCATGCTTTTGGAACATCAACAGAAGGAGTGTATCTTCGCACAAGATCTGACGGTCTACTTTTCAACCTGGCTCGACTGAAAGCAAAAAGCAAAGTGACTGAGATAACCATCAGGGACATGCTTTTTGCTGATGATGCCGCTGTCACCTCGCACAATGAGCAAGATCTCCAGCGCCTCATGGACAGGTTCTCCCAGGCCAACAAAGACTTCGGACTGACCATCAGCCTAAAAAAGACCAATGTGCTGAGTCCGGATGTGGACACTCCACCAGCTATCTGTATCGACGACTACCAACTCGAAGTCGTACACCAGTTCACATACCTGGGAGCCACCATCAGCGACAACCTGTCCCTTGACGCCGAGATCAACAAGCGCATCCGCAAGGCTGCTACGACCCTAGGACGCCTCACCACCCGCGTCTGGGAGAATCAGAAGCTGACAACGTCAACTAAGATGGCAGTGTACAACGCGTGTATTGTCAGTCCCTCCTCTACGGCAGCGAAACATGGACGACCTACTCGAAGCAGGAGCGCAAACTGAGTAACTTCCATCTGCGCTGCCTTCGCCGCATCCTTGGCATCCGCTGGAGTGACAAGATTACTAATGCCCAGGTACTCGAGCGAGCAGGACTTCCTACCATATTCACATTGCTAAGGCATAGCAGACTTCGGTGGCTCGGCCATGTGCGAAGGATGAAAGATGGACGCATCCCCAAAGACATCCTCTACGGTGAACTTGTCTTCGGCAAGAGAAACGTAGGTCGACCCCAACTGCGCTACAAAGATGTCTGCAAGTGTGACATAAAAGCCCTGGACATCAACACGGAGAACTGGAAAGAGGTAGCAGCCGACCGCAGCAAATGGTACAGTGTTCTTCACAAGCAGTTGAAGTCTGGAGAGGAAAAAATTCTGACCACAGCCAGTGAAAAGAGAGCCAAGCGGAAGGCACACACCCCAGCAGCCACTCCAACAAGCCACACCTGCAGCACATGCGGCCGAGACTGCCACTCCCGCATCGGACTCACCAGCCACAGCCGTCACTGTTGCTAGCAAAAGCATGAGTTCTCCGGCGCAATATCAGACACACAGAAGAAATGGCGAAGGAAATATTAATCACTTTGATAAGACCAAGAATGGAATATGCAGCAACGATGTTGTCACCCAATACAAAAAATGTATAACAAAACTTGAAAGAATATAAAGAGCAATTACAAAATTGGCACCAACACTCTCAAAACTATCATATGAAGAGAGACTAGCAAAACTTGAACTACAGACACTAGAGCAAAGAAGAGAGAGAGGAGATTTGATAACTATTTACAGAATCATAAAAGGCATAGAAATTATTGATAGAGAGGATCTAATAAAATGGGATGAAAGAAATACAAGAGGACACGGAAAGAAAATCAAGAAGGACAGCTATAGAAGAGATCTGAAAAAGAACAGCTTTCCTCACAGAGTAATAGACATTTGGAACAAGTTAGACGAGAAAGTAGTGTGTGCAAAAACAATACATGAATTTAATTTTTTTTTTTTTTTTAGATAAAATGAGATATAAAGACAGGACACCACGAGCATAGCTCCCCTTCCCGTAAAATACAACTACGTAAATGCAACTAGGTAAACACACACACACACACACACACACACACACACACACACACACACACACACACACACACACACACACACACACACACACACACACATATATATATATATATATATATATATATCTATATATATATATATATATATATATATATACATATATTTATTATATATATATACATATTGTGGGTTATTGATATCCCCGTCTGGCGACATGTGGCAACTCGCATGCCCGGGGTAGGCATGCATAGGTGCTTAGCAACAGTGCTTGAGTGAGAGACTAGAGGGGACGCGGAGTCACGCATGGGCGCTAGCTTTGACTCTGTTATTATATTGTACCTTCTTGTAACTGTGTTAGTGTTTAAGGCTGAATGTACTTAAGAACCTACAGTGTGTATTATTAGCCCTCGACCAACACACACATGGCGCAGTGAGATATACAACATTGTTAGTGCATACAGGGCAGTGCAACGCAATGAACTCAGCCTATACCTGCATTATTTTGGTGTACCGTGTCCCACATATCGTAATTGTGTGCGACAAGGGCTCACGAATGTGTGCAGTCCCAGTGACAGAGTTACACGCTCGCACGTACAACATAAGTGTTTTAAACGAAAAACCGGCATATGCAAGTGTTCGTTAGTGACTGGCAGTGCTCCGACGCCATATTGCGCTCATCTACTTCACGCATTCTGCGTATATGCTTGGAGCCTTCTCGTATAGTGTCTAGTGCTTACACGTGTGGTTTATAGTGCCTCCCCGTATAGTGTATAGTGTCGCAGTGCATTGTGAGTGGTATTTGTGGAAATCTTGCTGCCTCTTTGTCGGAGAGACGCTTGTATTTGAACATTGGCAGGACGTGTGCGCGATACTTCCCCTCGCTTACACGCCCGCAGGCCTACTGGGCCCCAGGTACCCGCCAGCTTACGTACTCATCCGCGCATTACGGGCCCACACTATTAGCTTTATTCTAGCGAAATGCCTAATACTCGTTCAGGAGCAATCGAGCAAGAGGAGGAAGAGATGCAGTCAGATCTTTCCGATGAGCAACAGGCCGCATCCTTCCCACCGACCACACCGACAGACATGCTTTCCCTCGTGAAATGGATTGAAGAGACGAGGTTAGCAGAAGACGAACGCAGACGACGAGAAGACCAGGCTAGATTTGAAGCTCTGCTCAAATTGATAAACCCGGAACGGCAACCCGCTCACTCTCCCCCAGAGCACCTTGCGGCCTCCGATGACATCCGTCATCGCCAGCCCCCGCTTCCTCCACCCACTCAAAAGGCCACTGCTCAGACGCCACCTCCACTTAAACCAGATGCCACCTACCAATTGTTCCGCGAATGGAAGCGACGTTGGCAAGATTACGCTACCATGGTCGACCTGTATAGCTTACCCCATGAGAAGCAGCTCATACAATTACGTATGTGTCTCACCCTTGAAACACAACGTGTCCTAGAGCATACCCTGCAAATACCTCCCTCTACAGACAAGACCGTCGATGAGGTGGTCTCTGCTCTGGAAGTACACATCAAGGGCTTGCGGAACGAGGCAATACGCAGGAGGGGATTGCTTAGCTGCAGGCAGATGGAAGGCGAAACATTTGCAGATTTCTACGTAAGGTTGCGTCGCAGTGCCGAGGAGATCGACATATGCCCTGGTAAATCGCCAATTTGCGAAGAGACTCAGTTGAAGTCGGTGATTATTATGGGCGTTCGGGATGATGAGTTGATTCAGCGACTCATATCCCTGGACGACAAGTGCTCACTGCAGGACATGGTCAATACATGCCGCTCCTATGAAGCAGCCAGGTGTGCTACGTCTGATATTCGTGCCCAACCTGCACAAGTAAGAGCATTGACCCACCACCAAAGAAGGAAGAAGCAGAAAAGTTTCCTCAGGCAAACCCCTAAGCAACCGACATCGAAGGCAACCGACCCATGCCAGTGCTGTGCTAGGCACCATGAGCCAGGAGCATGCCCTGCGGCTCAGGCTACCTGCCGCAACTGTGGTCGGCAGGGACACTTTCCTTCCACGATCAAATGTCCCGCTAGCAAGACCCAGTGCCGCCTCTGTTCCCGTATCGGTCACTTCGACACTTATTGCAAGCAGGAGACTCGTCAAAAACACAAGCGAGGTGTTTCAGTCTCTGGCGGTGGACATGTTTCGGAACACCCGCCAACCCCACAGCCGTCCTGCCGTCGAGTGATGTCTCCTAGCCCCAGCCCTGCGGTGCCTCAACACGTCAGCGTCCTTATCACACACGGTGGTAAATCGTCATACTTGCAGATGATCCCAGACACCGGTGCGGATATCACTGTGATAGGACCACAGCACTTGAGAAACCTTTCCATTTCAACAAGGACACTACACGCTTCCCCGCAAACCACCACACTCACAGCCGACGGATCTGAAATGACTCCTGCCCTTGGCACGCTCACGGCTACCCTTACTTTAGGTAAGCGGTCGTGCTCTGCTCAGATCCGAGTACACAAGGACATCCAGACCCCACTCCTCTCCTTCAGCCACTGCAAGGCATTGGCCATTATTCCCAAGGAATTCCCTAAGCCAATATTGGAGGTGAAGCACGTTAAGAAGTGTGTGGAACTCCCATTCTCTGCCTCCACACCACCCTCAGACGTGAAGGAGTACTTCTTAAAGGAGTTTAAGGACGTTCTGGTGGCTAAAGCAGCTCTTCAGTCCACACCACTTAAGCCCATGGTGGGATCACCAATGCGAATCCACCTGAAGGATAATGCTGTGCCTTTTGCAATCCATACACCCCGGCAAATTCCCCTGGCTTTCAGAGACCACGTCAAGGACGAGCTCGAGTCCATGGTCTCTCAAGGGATTATTCGACCGGCTGGCGACGAACCTTCAGAATGGTGCCACCCACTTGTCGCCGTAGCTAAACCAAATGGAGGTGTGAGGATCACGACGGATCTGTCCAAACTTAACGCCCAGGTGGCTCGCCCACCCCATCCGTCGCCCACACCCTTTGATGCTGTACGTAGCGTACCGACCTCAGCTCGTTACTTCACGACCATGGACGCTCTCTGCGGCTACTGGCAGATCGAACTCGCCGAAGAGGACAGACACCTTACCACCTTTATAACTCCACATGGTAGATTCCAATATTGCAGAGGACCAATGGGATTTGCAGCAACAGGCGATGCCTACTGCCTACGAGGTGACATTGCACTGCAAGGTGTCAAGAATTGCGTCAAAGTGGTGGACGACATCCTCCTTTACGATGCCGACTACACCACTCACCTTACCCGCATCCACCAAGTCCTCACCAGATGTCGTGAATTTGGCATCACCATTAATAAGGAAAAATTTGAGGTCGCCGCGCCTAAGGTGGATTTCTGCGGATTCACATTGTCAGTGGCAGGTATCGCTGCTGACCAAGACAAAGTGATTGCTATGCTATCAGGGACTTTCCAACTCCTGCAAATTTAACAGACCTTAGGTCCTTTATGGGTCTCGTTAACCAGTTGGCTGAATTCACCCCGGAGATATCCGCAGCTGCCCAACCTCTCCGGCCCCTGATGAGCCCTAAGAGACAATTTCTCTGGACACCGGATCATGACGAGGCATTCCGAAGGGTGAAAGCCGCCCTCATCGACCCCCCAATTCTCGCCTCATTCGATCCAACCCTGCCAACTATCCTCCAGACGGATGCATCTCGGCTTAACGGCATTGGTTTTGCATTACTACAGGACCACGGCAGCGGACGCCTACGCCTAATCCAATGCGGTTCCCGTTTCTTGACGGAGGCGGAGACTAGATATGCCACCATCGAGTTAGAATTACTCGCCGCCGTCTGGGCGATGTTCAAATGCAAATATTACTTGATGGGACTTCAGAATTTTACGTTGATGACCGACCATCGCCCCCTGGTTCCCATCCTGAACAGCTACACTTTGGACGCAGTGGAGAACCCACGTCTCCAGCGCCTGAAGGAGAAGGTGTCCCCATACATCTTCACAGCAGTATGGCGTGCCGGAAAGGATCTTCGCATCCCGGACGCCCTATCCCGTGCCCCAGTGAGCTACCCAGCGCCGGAAGACCACACACTCTGCACCGACTCCATTGCATCTCTACATACGATAGCCACGGTGAGAGCTGTGACAGAGTCCCACGGAGATGAAGATAGGACTCTGGAAGAGTTACGTGACTCAGCTAGGACCGACCCAGACTACGTCCAATTGCATCGCTGTGTGACGTCCGGATTCCCCTCGGACCGCTATGCCCTTCCTAGGCCCTTGCTCCCATACTGGAAAATTCGGGATAACCTCCATGCCGATGGTGACCTCGTCCTCTACGGCATGAGAATTGTGGTTCCTAACGCCCTTCGCCGCCGCATCCTGGCCCGTCTTCATGATAGCCACAGGGGCGTGGAGGCGACAAAACGCCGGGCAGGTCAAACCGTCTTCTGGCCAGGCATCAATTCGGACATTGCAAACACGGTCCAGTCGTGTGAACCCTGCCAGTATCTCCAACCTAGCCAGCAGAAGGAACCCATACTCAGCGACGACCACCCAACAAGGCCCTTTGAGTCGGTCTCAGCGGACTTCTTCTCCGTTGCAGGCAAGTCATTCCTTGTCATCGCTGACAGACTCTCCGGCTGGCCTGTGGTCGTCCCTTGCAAAGGCGATACGACGTCGTCCAACACCATCCGCATGTTCTGCAACTACTTCCGGGAGGTTGGTGTCCCCCTCCGCTTGCGAACAGACGGAGGCCCCCAGTTCACCAGCCAGGAGTTCAGGAGCTTTGCAGCACGATGGGGTGTGCGACACATCGTCACATCACCTCACTACCCGCAATCCAATGGCCATGCCGAGGCCGCTGTGAAGGCCATCAAGCACCTCATCCTCAAGGTGGCCCCTTCAGGCAACATAGATTGCGAGGAATTCGACCGAGGCCTCCTGGAACTTCGGAATACTCCCAACTTCACTGGTCGTTCCCCAGCTCAGGTGTTATATGGCCACCCCCTCCGCTCCTGCGTTCCGGCCCACCCAGATGCTTTCTCCACGGAGTGGCAAACCAAAGCGGAGGAATGCGACCGCCGCGCAGCAACCCAGGCCAAGGATGCTGCAGCTCGGTATGACAGCCATGCACGTGAACTCTCCAGGCTGCACATCGGCCAGCACGTTCGGATCCAGGACCCGAAGACCCACCGCTGGGACAAGGTCGGCATTGTCATGCGCGTTGGCAAAGCCAGGACCTATGAAATACGCACCACAAGTGGCCGCGTGTTGCAGCGTAACCGCCACTTCTTGCGACCTGTCACCTGCACCCCTTCCCATCCACACGAGGCCCATAGCGAGGACCCACCTGCTGATTTGCGTCGCTCCAAGAGACTCCAGCGCAGATTGTCCGCCCGTGACTAAAGTCTGCGGGCGCGAAAGGGGGAAGGGAGGTGTGGGTTATTGATATCCTCGTCTGGCGACATGTGGCAACTCGCATGCCCGGGGTAGGCATGCATAGGTGCTTAGCAACAGTGCTTGAGTGAGAGACTAGAGGGGACGCGGAGTCACGCATGGGCGCTAGCTTTGACTCTGTTATTATATTGTACCTTCTTGTAACTGTGTTAGTGTTTAAGGCTGAATGTACTTAAGAACCTACAGTGTGTATTATTAGCCCTCGACCAACACACACAGCACACACACACACACACACACACACACACACACACACACACACACACACACACACACAATTTAATATGTTTCTATTCAAGGCTTATAGATATAATACAAGAAAGAGATGGATGGGCTGATTGTGCATTTCTAGACCTAATAAAAGCTTTTGACAAAGTACCACATAAGAAGTTGCTTAAGAAATTAGAAACTGAAGGAGGAATACAGGGCAAACTGCTTAATTGGATGGAAGACTTTTTGCAAGAAAGAAAAATGAGAGTAGGGATAAGAGACAAACACTCAAAATGGGATGAAATAATAAGCGGTGTTCCACAAGGAACAGTTCTGGCCCCAATAAAGTTTGCTATATATATTAATGATATGGATGAAGGAATTGAAAGCTATATGAGCTTCTTTGCAGATGATGCAAAAATACTGAAAAAAGTGAACACGAAAGAAGATTGTGAATCACTACAGAGTGATCTAAATAAAGTACAGGAATGGAGTAGGAAGTGGGAGATAGAGTTCAATACAAAAAAGTGTAGTATAATGGAATTTGGAAAAAGCAAAAACAGAATAACAGGAGCATATAAATTGGGAGAAGAAGGAATAAAAAAAGTAAAAAATGAGAAGGACCTGGGAGTCATTGTTATGAATAATATGTCACCTGAGAAACATATAAACAAGATTTTTGGAGAAACATATAATTTAATAAGAACAATCAAAGTGGCATTTACATACCTGGATGAAGATATGGTGAAGAAAATTCTAATCACCCTGATAAGACCAAGATTGGAATATGCAGCAACGATATGGTCACCAAGTACAAAAAAATGTATAAAAAAAACTTGAAAGAATACAAAGAGCAATTACAAAATTGGCACCAACACTCTCAAAACTATCATATGAAGAGAGACTAGCAAAACTTGAACTACAGACACTAGAGCAAAGAAGAGAGAGAGGAGATTTGATAGCTATTTACAGAATCATGAAAGGCATAGAAATTACTGATAGAGAGAATCTGATAAAATGGGATGAAAGAAATACAAGAGGACACGGAAAGAAAATAAAAAAAGACAGCTATAGAAGAGATCTGAAAAAGAACAGCTTTCCTCACAGAGTAATAGACAGTTGGTACAAGTTAGACGAGAAAGTGGTGTGTGCAAAAACAATACATGAATTTAAAAATAGTTTAGAAAAAATGAGATATGAAGGCGGGACCCCACGAGCATAGCTCCCCTTCCCGTAAAATACAACTAGGTAAATACACACACACACACACACACACACACACACACACACACAAACAGGAAATGGTGAAACTATGCCAAGGAAACATAGAATACACAGAAGATTTAGAGATGGCCGAAGTCATGAACAATCACTTTAAATCTGTTTTCACCAGAGAGAAAATACCAAATTGTGACATAGATAAAAACAAGAAATCTCCCCTCATGAATGAGTTTACAGCATCACTAAAGGAAATATCAGAACATCTATCAAGGCTGGATGTCAGAAAATCACATGGCCCGGATGGTATTGCAAATTGGATTCTAAAGGAGTGCAAAGAAGAACTAACAGACAAAATACACATCTTAATAAACAGCTCACTCAAAGAAGGAAAGATACCCGTGGACTGGAAAAACGCTAACATTGTACCAATATACAAAGGAGGAAACAAAGAAGAACCCACCAACTATAGGCCAGTATCACTAACAAGCACCATAGCCAAAATTTGTGAGGAAATAATCAAGAATAGATGGGTAAAACATCTGGAAGACAATGACATATTAAACCCAATACAATTCGGATTCAGACAAGGAAGATCATGCTCCACAAACTTAATATGCTTTTACTCAAGACTAATAGACATAGTGCAAGAAAGAAATGGATGGGCTGATTGTGCATTCCTAGACTTGCAAAAAGCCTTTGACAAAGTACCACACAGAAAACTACTAAAAAAAAAACTGGAACACATAGGAGGAATACAAGGAAACCTACTAAAATGGATAGAGGACTTTCTGACTGGTAGAAAGATGAGAGTAGTGCTCAGAGAAAAATATTCAGACTGGAAAGAGGTGATCAGTGGAGTACCGCAAGGATCTGTGCTGGCACCAATAATGTTTGCTATCTATATGAATGACATGGACGAGGACGTGAACTGCTACATGAGCTTCTTTGCCGATGACGCCAAACTGCTAAGGAAAATAGAAACTGATGAGGACTGTGAAGCACTGCAAGAAGACCTAAATAGGGTATGGAACTGGAGTCAGAAATGGGAAGTGGACTTTAATACTAAGAAGTGTAGCATAATGGAGTTTGGAAAAAGCAAAAACAGAATATCAGGAAAATATACAATTGGAACCAGAGAAGTAAAGAAAGTAGGATCCGAAAAAGATTTGGGAGTAATTATCACGAACGACTTGTCCTATGATATACAGATTAACAAAATTGTCGGGGAGACTTACAACTTGCTAAGATCAATAAAAGTGGCGTTTACATACTTGGACGAAGACATGATAAAAAAAATATTGGTTACATTGATAAGGCCTAGATTAGAGTATGCGGCGACATTGTGGTCCCCCAGTACCAAAAAGAATATAAAGAAAATAGAAAGAATCCAAAGAGCAGCTACAAAAATGGCACCTGCACTTGCAAACCTATCATACGAGGAGAGATTGGCTAAACTGGAGTTACCGACACTGGAGCAAAGAAGAGAGAGAGGTGACCTATTGACCATCTACAGAATCATGAGAGGCACAGAGGTACTCGATAGAGAGAACTTACTTAACTGGGACAAAAGAAACACAAGAGGACATGGAAAGAAAATAAAAAAACATAGCTATAGAAGAGAACTGAAGAAAAACAGTTTTCCTCATAGAGTTTTGGACACTTGGAACAAACTGGACAATGAAATAGTATGCGCAAAAACCATTCATGAGTTTAAAAACAAACTAGACACTGCAAGATACATAGGCGGGACATCACGAGCATAGCTCCCCTTCCCGCAAAATACAACTAGGTAAATACACACACACAAACACACACACACACACACACACACACACACACACACACTTTCAACGAACGGACGGCTTGACGAACGCTCTGAAGAAAAGTGCAGATTGAGGATACCAACGCAAAGAGAAGTGCCTTTTTGTATTTGCAGGGGGGGGGGAATTGCTCGTGAGGTAGTGGGAAAGTAAGGAAAGAGGAGAGGGGGAGGGATTACTGGGGAAATGGAAGATAATGAGGATGTGGAGGACTTGGCCCAGGCAGACGGGCGGAAGATCAACATGAAACGACCACCGGATGACGAAATGGCAAATAAAAATGTAAAGATTAGAAGTATAGAGAGGAGAAATACAGTAGAAAGTGACGAGAATATGTTCCAGGGATTTAAAGAGGGTGGGGGGGACACAACCCCCCCCAGACTGATAAGACTAGAGGAGAGAGTTGATAAGGTGATCGAGGACTTGGAACGTAAGTTAGGTAATGTAGGCTCCATTCTCCAAAGAATTGAAAGATTGGAACAACTAGAGAAGACTAACAGAAACTTAACTGAAGAAGTAGAGGACCTAAAAAGACAGTTAGGAAATGTAAAGGAGGAGAATGAGAAATTGAAGAAGAATAGTAATGAAAACAGTGAGAAAATAGCTACAGAAGCTAAAAATTGGAGAATAACTCAAGAAGGGAATAAGGTTTCATTCACTGACATAGTCAAACAGCAATTGAAAGAACATAATGAAGACTCAGTTATTAAAGTGATGAGACAGAAGGAGAATATAGTAAGAGAATTAGCTGACAAAAAGAAATGTATAATTATATTAGGAATGGAAGAGAAACATAACCCAGATAGAACCGCAAGAATCAAGGAGGAAAATGAAAGGGTAAGCAGTTTATTAAAATTAGTCCAGGAAGATGAACCAGAAATTATAAAGGAAATTGAGGAAAAATTCAGACTAGGAAAATATAGTACAGATAAGACCAGACCAATTAAGATTAAATTCAGGTCACAAACAACGGCAGAGAAAATTCTATCCAAGACAGGGAAACTAGCAACAAATGATCAATATAAAAAGGTATGGATAAAAAGAGAAATGAATAAGGAGGAAAGAGAGGCAGAAAAGCAGAAAAGAATTGAAGCTAAGGCAAAAAACGAGGAAAGAACGGAGTCAGAGAAAGAGAGATTCTATTGGAGAGTAGTGAACATGAAAATAAAGCAGTTCGACATACTAAAGAAAAACATAAGGGAAACAGAGAACACAATGGAAGTGGCAGAAAACTAAGAGTGTCTTACACAAATATAGATGGATTGATAACAGGATTGAATGAACTGAATGATTATTTGAAAGAAAAAGAACCGGACATAATGGGAATTGTAGAAACAAAATTAAAAGGCCCACTACCACCCAACAGTGTAGGACATGATACATACAATTATTGGATTAGAAACAGAGAGAAAAAACAAGGGGGTGGAGTTATGTTCCTGACAAAGAAGGATATAAACGTGAAAGGTGTCATATATGGAAAGAATACAGTAGAGATGATTATGATAGAAGTGGAAGACCGAGATAAGAAGAGCAGAAAATTTGTGATCAACTATGTGCCTCCGAAAACAGCCTCATGGGAGGAGAATGAACATAAAAGTATGTTAGAGGACACAAAGATAGCATTAACTAAAATAATGGAAGACGGAGGAAGAATAGTTATGATGGGCGACTTTAATTGCAAAGAAATCTGCTGGGAAGAAATGACAGTAAAGAGTGGTGATGACTCATGGGGAAATGCTCTACTTGAGATGATTACTGACCATTCAATGACACAATGGATACAAGAGAACACTAGGTATAGAAATGAAGAAGAACCATCGAGGCTAGACTTAATAATTACATCTGAACCTAGAATAGTGGACAAGATTGAATATAAAACACCAATAGGTAAAAGTGACCACATATTGATTGAACTGGAACTTAATGAAGAAAAATATATGAAAAGAAATGAACAATATAGAAAAGGAAGAATGATGTATGAAAAAACAAACTTTGATAAAATAAGAGAATTCTTCCAACAAGAAAACTGGGAAGAAATATACAAAGAAGAAACATCAGTGGAAGAGAAATGGAATATTTTGACAAAAATTTACAAAGAAGGAGTGGAAAAGTATGTCCCAAGACAAAAACAAGAAAAAGAATATGTAAAATGCTGGTACAACAAAAGTTGTAGGGAGTTAAAAGACAAAAGAGACAAAGCCTGGACCGGATGGAAAAAAGACAGAAGACCTGAAAAATGGAAAATATATACTGGTTATAGAAATGAATATGTACAAAAGTGCAGAGAGGAAAAAAGAAAATATGAAAAAGATGTTATAGAAAAGTGTAAAGATCAACCAAAACTATTCTACAGATTTGTAAACAATAAACTGAAAAACAAACAAGACTTGGAGAAATTAAGACAAGGGGGAGTTGAATACACTGAGGAAATGGAAATGGCAGAAATTATGAACAAACATTTTAAATCAGTGTTTACAAGGGAAAATATACAACCTGAAGAGATTGAGTGGAAGGAAAAAGTCCCCCCTATGGAAGAAATAGAAGTAACGAAGAATGAAATATTGACACACTTGGGTAATTTTGATGTCAGAAAATCGCATGGGCCAGATGAAATAGCAAACTGGATTCTGAAAGAATGTAGGAATGAACTGGCAGACAAAATACATAGCATAATAAGCAGTTCCTTAAAAGAAGGAAAAGTTCCAGAAGATTGGAAAAAAGCAAATATAGTACCTATATATAAAGGAGGAAATAAAGAAGAACCTACCAACTATAGACCAGTCTCTCTAACAAGTACAATAGCAAAAATATGTGAAAGAATTATCAAAAGTAGATGGGTAAAATACTTGGAAAAAAACAACGTACTAAATCCAAGGCAATTTGGATTCAGACAAGGACGATCATGCGTCACCAATTTAATATGTTTCTATTCAAGGCTAATAGATATAATACAAGAAAGAGATGGATGGGCTGATTGTGCATTTCTAGACCTAAAAAAAGCTTTTGACAAAGTACCACATAAGAAGTTGCTTAAGAAATTAGAATATGAAGGAGGAATACAAGGTAAATTGCTAAATTGGATGGAAGACTTTTTGCAAGAAAGAAAAATGCGAGTAGTGATAAGAGATCAGCACTCAAAATGGAATGAAGTAATAAGCGGTGTCCCGCAGGGAACAGTTCTGGCCCCAATAATGTTTGCTATATATATTAATGATATGGATGAAGGAATTGAAAGCTATATGAGCTTCTTTGCAGATGATGCAAAATTACTGAAAAGAGTGAAAACTGAAGAAGATTGTGAATCACTACAGAGAGATCTAAATAAAGTACAAGAATGGAGTAGGAAGTGGGAGATGGAGTTCAATACAAAAAAGTGTAGTATAATGGAATTTGGAAAAAGCAAAAACAGAATAACAGGATCATATAATTTGGGAGAAGAAGGAATAAAAAGAGTAGAAAATGAGAGGGACCTGGGAGTCATTGTTATGAATAATATGTCACCTGAGAAACATATAAATAAGATTTTTGGAGAAACTTATAATTTAATAAGAACAATCAAAGTGGCATTTACATACCTGGATGAAGAAATGGTGAGGAAAATCCTAGTCACCCTGATAAGACCAAGATTGGAATATGCAGCAACGATATGGTCACCAAGTACAAAAAAATGTATAAAAAAACTTGAAAGAATACAAAGAGCAATTACTAAACTGGCACCAACACTCTCAAAACTATCATATGAAGAGAGACTACAAAAACTTAAACTACAGACACTAGAGCAAAGAAGAGAGAGAGGAGATTTGATAGCTATTTACAGAATCATGAAAGGCATAGAAATTACTGATAGAGAGAATCTGATAAAATGGGATGACAGAAATACAAGAGGACACGGAAAGAAAATAAAAAAAGACAACTATAGAAGAGATTTGAAAAAGAACAGCTTTCCTCACAGAGCAATAGACAGTTGGAACAAGTTAGATGAGAAAGTGGTGTGTGCAAAAACAATACATGAATTTAAAAATAGTTTAGATAAAATGAGATATGAAGACGGGACCTCACGAGCATAGCTCCCCTTCCCGTAAAATACAACTAGGTAAATACAACTAGGTAAATACACACACACACACTTCAGCGAATGGACGGCTTGGATGACGTTCTGAAGAAAATTGAAGTCTGTGGATCACAACGCAAAGAGAAGTGCCTAGTGTTTTTACAGGGTGGGGGGGAAATTGCTCGTGGAGTAGTGGGAAAGTAGGGAAAGAGGAAAAGGGGAGGGATTACTGAGGGAAATGGAAGGAAATGAGGAGGGAGTAGACTTGGCCCAGCCAGACAAGCGAAAGGTAAACAAAAGGCTGAGTGAGGATGAAATGTCTAATAAAAATGTAAAGATTAGAAGTATAGAGAGAAGCAATACAGTAGAAAGTGACGAGAATATGTTCCAGGGATTTAAAGAGGGTGGGGGGGACACAACCCCTCCCCCCCGACTGATAAGACTAGAGGAGAGAGTTGATAAGGTGATAGAGGACTTGGAACGTAAGTTAGGTAATGTTGACTCCATTTTCCAAAGAATTGAAAGGTTGGAACAACTAGAGAAGGCAAACAGAAACTTAACTGAAGAAATAGAGGACCTAAAAAGACAGTTAGGAAATGTAAAGGAGGAGAATGAGAAATTGAAGAAGAATAGTAATGAAAACAGAGAGAAAATAGATACAGAAGCTAAAAATTGGAGGACAACCCAAGAAGGGAATAAGGTCTCATTCACTGACATAGTCAAACAACAATTGAAAGAACATAATGAAGACTCAGTTATTAAAGTGATGAGACAGAAGGAGAATATAGTAAGAGAATTAGCTGACAAAAAGAAATGTATAATTATATTAGGAATGGAAGAGAAACATAACCCAGATAGAACCGCAAGAATCAAGGAGGAAAATGAAAGAGTAAGCAGTTTATTAAAATTAGTCCAGGAAGATGAACCAGAAATTATAAAGGAAATTGAGGAAAAATTCAGACTCGGAAAATATAGTACAGATAAGACCAGACCAATTAAGATTGAATTCAGGTCACAAACAACGGCAGAGAAAATTCTATCCAAAACAGGGAAACTAGCAACAAATGATCAATATAAAAAGGTATGGATAAAAAGAGAAATGAATAAGGAGGAAAGAGAGGCAGAAAAGCAGAAAAGACTTGAAGCTAAGGCAAAAAACGACGAAAGAACGGAGTCAGAGAAAGAGAGATTCTATTGGAGAGTAGTGAACATGAAAATAAAGCAGTTCGACATACTAAAGAAAAACATAAGGGAAACAGAGAACACAATGGAAGTGGCAGAAAACTAAGAGCGTCTTACACAAATATAGATGGATTGATAACAGGATTGAATGAACTGAATGATTATTTGAAAGAAAAAGAACCGGACATAATGGGAATTGTAGAAACAAAATTAAAAGGCCCACTACCACCCAACAGTGTAGGACATGATGCATACAATTATTGGATTAGAAACAGAGAGAAAAAACAAGGGGGTGGAGTTATGTTCCTGACTAAGAAGGATATAAACGTGAAAGGTGTCATATATGGAAAGAATACAGTAGAGATGATTATGATAGAAGTGGAAGACGGAGATAAGAAGAGAAGAAAATTTGTGATCAATTATGTGCCTCCGAAAACAGCCTCATGGGAGGAGAGTGAACATAAAAGTATGTTAGAGGACACAAAGATAGCATTAACTAAAATAATGGAAGACGGAGGAAGAATAGTTATGATGGGCGACTTTAATTGCAAAGAAATCTGCTGGGAAGAAATGACAGTAAAGAGTGGTGATGACTCATGGGGAAATGCTCTACTTGAGATGATTACTGACCATTCAATGACACAATGGATACAAGAGAACACTAGGTATAGAAATGAAGAAGAACCATCGAGGCTAGACTTAATAATTACATCTGAACCTAGAATAGTGGACAAGATTGAATATAAAACACCAATAGGTAAAAGTGACCACATATTGATTGAACTGGAACTTAATGAAGAAAAATATATGAAAAGAAATGAACAATATAGAAAAGGAAGAATGATGTATGAAAAAACAAACTTTGATAAAATAAGAGAATTCTTCCAACAAGAAAACTGGGAAGAAATATACAAAGAAGAAACATCAGTGGAAGAGAAATGGAATATTTTGACAAAAATTTACAAAAAAGGAGTGGAAAAGTATGTCCCAAGACAAAAACAAGAAAAAGAATATGTAAAATGCTGGTACAACAAAAGTTGTAGGGAGTTAAAAGACAAAAGAGACAAAGCCTGGACCAGATGGAAAAAAGACAGAAGACCTGAAAAATGGAAAATATATACTGGTTATAGAAATGAATATGTACAAAAGTGCAGAGAGGAAAAAAGAAAATATGAAAAAGATGTTATAGAAAAGTGTAAAGATCAACCAAAACTATTCTACAGATTTGTAAACAATAAACTGAAAAACAAACAAGACTTGGAGAAATTAAGACAAGGAGGAGTTGAATACACTGAGGAAATGGAAATGGCAGAAATTATGAACAAACATTTTAAATCAGTGTTTACAAGGGAAAATATACAACCTGAAGAGATTGAGTGGAAAGAAAAAGTCCCCCCTATGGAAGAAATAGAAGTAACAAAGAATGAAATATTGACACACTTGGGTAATTTTGATGTCAGAAAATTGCATGGGCCAGATGAAATAGCAAACTGGATTCTGAAAGAATGCAGGAATGAACTGGCAGACAAAATACATAGCATAATAAGCAGTTCCTTAAAAGAAGGAAAAGTTCCAGAAGATTGGAAAAAAGCAAATATAGTACCTATATATAAAGGAGGAAATAAAGAAGAACCTACCAACTATAGACCAGTCTCTCTAACAAGTACAATAGCAAAAATTTGTGAAAGAATTATCAAAAGTAGATGGGTAAAATACTTGGAAAAAAACAACGTACTAAATCCAAGGCAATTTGGATTCAGACAAGGACGATCATGCGTCACCAATTTAATATGTTTCTATTCAAGGCTAATAGATATAATACAAGAAAGAGATGGATGGGCTGATTGTGCATTTCTAGACCTAAAAAAAGCTTTTGACAAAGTACCACATAAGAAGTTGCTTAAGAAATTAGAATATGAAGGAGGAATACAAGGTAAATTGCTAAATTGGATGGAAGACTTTTTGCAAGAAAGGAAAATGAGAGTAGTGATAAGAGATCAGCACTCAAAATGGAATGAAGTAATAAGTGGTGTCCCGCAAGGAACAGTTCTGGCCCCAATAATGTTTGCTATATATATTAATGATATGGATGAAGGAATTGAAAGCTATATGAGCTTCTTTGCAGATGATGCAAAACTACTGAAAAGAGTGAAAACTGAAGAAGATTGTGAATCACTACAGAGATCTAAATAAAGTACAGGAATGGAGTAGGAAGTGGGAGATGGAGTTCAATACAAAAAAGTGTAGTATAATGGAATTTGGAAAAAGTAAAAACAGAATAACAGGATCATATAATTTGGGAGAAGAAGGAATAAAAAAAGTAGAAAATGAGAAGGACCTGGGAGTCATTGTTATGAATAATATGTCACCTGAGAAACATATAAATAAGATTTTTGGAGAAACTTATAATTTAATAAGAACAATCAAAGTGGCATTTACATGATTTGATAGCTATTTACAGAATCATGAAAGGCATAGAAATTACTGATAGAGAGAATCTGATAAAATGGGATGACAGAAATACAAGAGGACACGGAAAGAAAATAAAAAAAGACAGCTATAGAAAAGATTTGAAAAAGAACAGCTTTCCTCACAGAGTAATAGACAGTTGGAACAAGTTAGATGAGAAAGTGGTGTGTGCAAAAACAATACATGAATTTAAAAATAGTTTAGATAAAATGAGATATGAAGACGGGACCCCACGAGCATAGCTCCCCTTCCCGTAAAATACAACTAGGTAAATACACACACATATATATATATATATATATATATATATATATATATATATATATATATATATAATATTATATAATATTATATATATATATATATATATATATATATATATATATATATATATATATATATGTATATATATTATATATATATGAGTAGGTATGTATAATTTTTATCGAGGACCAAAATCTAAGTTCAGATTTCCCTGAGGACAAAACAAAACAATCCGGCCATATTGAAGTGTACGTCTAAATTCTGTGTCGCTATAAAGTTTCAGCTATATTTTCGTAACATTGTACGAATGTTTTTGTTATTACTAAAGTCTAAAGTAAACTGGGAGTAGGCCATTGTTACAATAGAAAGTGATTGATTATGTTAATGCAGGGGTGGTTCCAAATGTTGGAATGTAATTTGTGAAGGACGCATTATTATTATAACCAAACTCCAGCAAATTGTAGTTACACAAAATTCATTGCCGGTGTGAGATCAATGAAAGTCATCATGAAAATTTTTCTTTATAGCAGTATTAACGTATCGTGCGTGTATGATTCATATTAGGTTTACCTGTTGAAATTGGTAAATTTTACATCCTACGGCTCCCAGCTTATACTACTGTCTACTGTCACCAGTTATATGTAACAGATGCAATGATTATTTTGTTTATGTCAAGGCTTCAACAACTTAACAAGTTCTGCTATTAAAGCATTACATATGGTGGTTCATTTATTACATTTGCAACATTACTAGAATAATTGATCAAATGTTCTTCCTACAGAAAGTGATGTTTATGATTATCATTTAATTTGTTCATAATGATAATTACATGCCATATGTGGGTTGTCTATTCATAATTTTTTGGGACAAAATATAGTAAATAGTTGTGTTAATAATTAAGAGGACAATATAAATATTGCTTTTGTTAATCTTATGAAAATTTCTGCTTATAAGAACATAATGAAGGAGACTGCAAGAGACCATAGATAAGGCCTACAGTAGGCGGGCAGCTCTGTATCCATCACCACCTGTCATCCCCATCCAGAAAGTTGTCTAATCATTTCTTAAAACAACTGATAGTTTCAGTGCTTACTACATGGTTACTAAATTTATTCCATTCGTCAATAATTTATAATACTGGTAGTAAAATTTTAGTTGTGCACACCTATGCAATATGAATATAGCAATAGAAAATTCTCCATTATTAATTTTGTAAATTATAATCCACAGCAAGGCTGCTTCATTAAATCGGCAACCCCCCCTCTCCGTCCCCCCATGCATAAAAGGAGAAATCCCTTCGGGCTGCGTCAAATTTTGCTCACACATACTACCTCACCCCCCATCCCTCTGCCCATTCCACCTCATGCATCACAACATCATCCATATACAACCATTCTCCATTCACCCCTGTCTTCTGTCCTCTCCTGTCCTTCCTCAACAGACATTCCCCTCTTCCCCAAAGCCCCCTTCACCCCATCCATCCACCTCATCCTAGGACGTCCCCTCATGTTCACTCCCTCCACATCTGCCTCCCATACCTCTTTTACTAGTGTTTCTTCACTCATTCTTTCCATGTGTCCAAACCATCCTAATATTCTTTCATTAACCCTATCTCCTAACTCCCTTTCCACCCCTGTTCTCCTCCTCACCTCCTCATTTCTCACTCTATCTAGCCTAGTAACCCCCATCATACATCTCAGACACCTCATCTCAAACACATTCAAACTCCTTCTCTCTTCCTCTCTTATGTTCCATGTTTCTGACCCATACAGTGCTGTTGGCACAATCACTCTTTCATACAGTCTCCTCTTAGCATCCATTCCCAAATGTCTATTCCTCATTACACTCTTCAATCCACCAAGGCATTTACTCGCTTCTCTCAATCTACATTCTACCTCCACCTTCACTCCACCTTTTCCTGCCACATTTGCACCCAAGTATCTAAAACTATCCACTTTCTCCAGTCGCTCTCCCTTAATGCTCACTTCCAGTCTGCTGCCACTTTCACCCCTTGTACATCTCATCACCTTACTTTTACCCACATTTATCTTTAGCTTTCTTCTATCACATACTCTCCCAAACTCTGCCACCAACTTCCTCAATCCCTCCTCCGATCCTGCCACAAGCGCAGTGTCGTCCTCAAACAACAGCTGGCTCACCTCCCACTTTTTTCCATTTTCTTTATCCATCTCCAATCCCTGACCCACTACCCTTGCATTTACCTCTCGCACTACCCCATCCAAGTATAAGTTGAAGAGCCAGGGCGACACAACACATCCTTGACGAAGTCCCACCTTTACCTTGAACCACTCACTCTCTCCATTTCTAACCCTGACACAAGCTCTACTACTCTCATAAAAACTCTTGACAGCTCCTAGAAGCTTTCCTCCTATCTCATATATCTGTATAACCTCCCACAGTGCCTTACTGTCTACCCTATCGTAAGCCTTTTCCAAATCCATGAAAGCCTAAAAAACATCCTTCCCCTTTCCTATAGTTTTCTCACATATCTGTCTTACCACAGATCTGATCTACACAACCTCTACCCATCCTAAATCCACACTGTTCCTCACCAATTACTCCCTCTGTTCCTCTCCTAATCCTCTCAATCAAGATCCTCCCATAAACCTTCCCAACTACACTTAACAAGCTAATCCCTCTGAAACTACTACATTCACACTTGTCCCCTTTTCCCTTGTAAAGTGGAACTATACAGGCACTCCTCCAGTCCTCCGGCACTCTACCCTCTCTCCAGCAAACATTAAATAACCTCACCAGCCAGTCCACCATCACTGTACCTCCTTTTTTTAGACATTCTGCATGGCATCCATCCAGACCAGGTGCCTTACCTGCTTTCATCATCTTAACAACTGCCTTCACTTCATCCTTCCTTATTTCTCCTCCATTTTCCTCACTAATCACGGGGGTGGAGGTGTGTGGAGTGTATTCAGGGATGGAATGGGTGGGAATGATTTTATGCCTTTTCCTTTTTGGCTATCTCCCTTGTAAGAGGGAAAAAGCCTTGGTATATGTATGTATGTATGTAAATTATAATAGATGAATATAATATGCTAAAACCTATTATCTAACAAATGAAGTTGCGGCGGTTGAATGATACACCGTGTTTGTTTTGATAAGTGCTGAGGTTGAAGAAATAAATGGATGATAAATTTGTCTATTCTAACCTAACATAACCTACCTAACCTAACTTAACCTATGTAATCTAACCAATTACTTACTAGCTTTATTTGGAGAAGTTCCAAGGTCTAACCTCACAGCCGTAGTTATCTACCTCTGCTGCCAGTCCTGCTTTCCCTCCTCACAAGGGCCAGTTGGTCTTTTATTTTGTTGGATGACAACCTACTGATGGTGGTGTAGCCTGGCACTGGGGGCTCGTCTGGCACCTTCCATAGAAACCTGTCCAGTACATGCTTGAAGCAGTCCACCGAGCAGTTGGTTTTCTCTCTCACTTCTTTTGGGAGAGCGTTGAAAATTTTTGACCCAAGTGACCTAGGCTAGATGTTAGTGAAGTCTTAACTCTCTCTGGGGCTCTTGGTGGGAGCATTTGTCTCTCACACTTGCATCCATGCCTTACACTGTGATATGGCTTGATTGTTGAGGGCGTGGGTTCAGGAACAAGGCCCTCCATGATTTTCCATGTATATATGACCCTATACCTTTCTCTCCTCCTTTGTTGGGAGTAGAGTCCCAGTGCTTCCAAGTGATACCAATAATTGACATCCTTCATCCCCCTGATGTGCATGGTGTAATTTCTTTGGACAGCCTCAAGCCTCTGGATGTCTCCTTGTTTATGTTGTGACCAGAGTTGGCTATAGTAGTCCGGGATAGGTTGAATTAGTGCCTTCTAAAGGGGTAGCATTACCTCTGCCTTTCTTGAGGAGAAAGTCCGTAATACCCAGCTGGCCCCGTGCTCTTTTCACCTTCTGCGTGTTGTGGTGCTGGAAAGTGGCGTCATCACCTAGATAAATACCCAGACATTTTACATGGTCTTTGGGTGTGATTTTCATTCCTCTGTCCATATGCAGTTTGGTGTTATCTTTAACCCCTTCCATACGGTGCCGCACACGTAGGCGTCATGGACTTAGATCTCAGTGGCAGCAGCCAATGCCAGCCGTACGACGTGTCGTAATAATACTCGCATCATAAAATATAGTCACCGCTTATATCGATCGTTCTCTCTTCACTCGTGAATTTTGATAACCATAGAAAATGCAATTACAAAAGAAGTAGAAAGAATGTCATTATGGAGGGGCGACTACAATAAATATAATCAAGACGCCGATATGGCAGCCTCGCGAATACACTCGCTCCCCATGACGCCTACGTGTGCGGCACCGTATGGAAGGGGTTAATATCTTGGTTGGTGCCATATCTCATGACCTCAAACTTCTCTACATTGAACTGCATATTGCAATCGTGAGCCCAAGCATAAACCACATCGAGGCCGTCTTGTAGATGGCGTATGTCTTTACTTTCCAGCACTGCATGACTGATATGGGTGTCATCGACAAAAGACAGGAGGGTTGAGACCACTCTCCTATTTATGTCATTCATATGAATGAGGAATAGGAGGAGGCCAAGGACAGAGCCTTGTGGTACTCCGCTTACTACTTTGGTTTCGCTAGAATTCAAGCCATCAATTGCAACTGTTTAGGTACGGTCTGTCAGGAAGTTGTGAAGCCATATTCCTAGCTTCCCTGAGATTCCTAGGTCCCTTGCTTTGTGGAGTAGGACTCCGTGGTCTACCTTGTCAAAGGCTTTGGCAAAGTCTAGAAATACTACATCAACATTCTTCCCCTCTGACAGGTTCCTTAGCAGCCAGTCGTAGTGTGTCAGTAGGTTTGAGAGGCAAGACCGACCTTTTCTAAAACCATGCTGGTTCTCTTTTATGAGGTTATTCTTTTCGAGGTATGTAAACAGTTTGTCCCTTATGCATTTCTCAATTACTTTGATAATGTGGGACGTGAGGGCAACAGGTCGATAATTCTTTGGCAAAGTCCTGTCTCCTCCTTTATATATCGGGCTTTTAATGGCTTGTTTCAGTAATGCCGGGATCTTACCTTTGTCCAGGGAAGATTGCCACAACATATGGATTGGGACTACTAAGATCTCGCTGCATTTTAGGAGTAGGATCGCCAGAATGCTGTCTGGTCCAGCAGCCAAATTTATCTTTAGCTCCTTTATCACCTTTATGATGTCCTCTACTGTGACTTGAAGGTCTGAGTTGGTTTTGATTGGTTGTCTCTTTATTGAAAAATGTTGTGGGGTCGTGGGTTTCTGCCTGCTTCTTTGGTATGCTAAACACACTGTTGTACTGGTGTGCCAGCATCTGGCAGGTTTCTTGTGGGTTGTCTGTTGTGGTTCCTTGGTCGGTTACAAGGGGTCCAATCTGTGATTTGGTCTTCAAGAATTTTTTGCAGTTGCTGTAGAAGAATTTGGGATTGTGCTTTATATTTTCTATAGCTTGGTTCTCATCAGTTCTCCTCTGTTCCTCGTGTGAGTACTTGATTTTTTGTTCAATGTCCACTATTTTTGTAATGATTGAAAGCTTTAGGGCATCATCGCTACTTTTTCTTAGTTTATCGTTGAGGTTGACATGTTTCCTCACAAGGATTTTTCTGTTATGTGGGATGGTGTATCTGTGATCTTTTCTCTTATTTTTTTGCGGCACAGGTAGTACACATCTCCAGCATTGTCCTCAACAATATGTTTAATTTGGAGTTGGGATTGGGTTCCTGTATTACCAGGTTCTAGTCTAATTCCCCAAGCTCCCGCTGCATCTGTACCTAGTCTACCTTTTCACTGAAAAAGATCAAGCTGGCAAAGGGAGTCATATCTGGTGGAGTCGTGCATTTCTAATGTGTCCTACTTTTCCTGTATGTTGTGTTAACTAGAATTATATTATGGTCAAAGAAGATTGTTTTCTCCTTCCTGTAGTTGCTGACTGTGTTTAGTAATTCGGTACCTCAAATTCTAAAGATTATCCAGGTTGTCATTGTCACGAATGCTGACGGCCTTATTATTATTGTACTTCGGGCAATTAACATATGACGGCAGAACCCCATGCTCTCTCTTAAAGTCCAAGGAAGCCCAATTGTCTTTGTAACAGTGCTATTAACATCACCTGGAGTTGGAGAACACCTGGTCCATACCATATCCTAGTTTTTTGTTTTTTATATCTGCCAAGAAAATTGCATATTACGTTCATGTATTAATTGACAAAATTAATATTTAATTTTCTAATGTTATATCGCACCATAATATTCTTAAGCAAACCTATCCTAAGCTATGGTCTTAAATTCTCATGAACTTATGCCAAGATCAGTAATAGTGTCTTCATGTGCTGGAGGTAACTTTTTTTTTTTTTCCTTCCTTCCTTCCTTCCTTCCTTCAAGACTAGGGTAACAGATTGGTGGATTGATCATAATTTACAGTATTTTCTAGAAGTGCACAACTACCCAAGATACATATACCAAGGCTTTTTCCCCCTTCCAAGGGAGGTAGCAAAAAAACAAACGCATAAAAAACATTTCCACCCATTCCATCCCCAATACACTCCACTTCCCTCCACCCACTACCCTCCCTCCTATCTTGACACCTGGATGATAGGTCATCCCTGAATCCTGTCCACTGCCCTGGATCAGGAGCAGTGTCGCAAGACACAGCACATCCACAGCAAGGCCACTATATTAAAATGGTGACCCCCCCCCCCCACCCCCACCCCAATGCAGAAAAAGAAAAGATGGGTAGAAGTCCCTTCGGGCTGCGTCAAATTTTTCTCACACATACTACCTCACCCCCATCCCCCACACATTCCACCTCATGCATCACAACATAATCCATATACAACCATTCTCCATTCACACCTGTTTTCTGTCCTCTCTTGTCCTTCCTTAACAGACATTCCTCTCTCCCCCAAAGCCCTTTTTACCCCATCCACCCATCACATCCTAAGTCGCCCCCTCATGTTCACTCCTTCCATATCTGCCTTCCATACCTCTTTTACTAGTGTTTCTTCACTCATTCTCTCCATGTGTCCAAACCATCCCAATACTCTTTCATCCACCCTATCTCCCAACTCCCTTACCACCCCCATTCTCCTCACTTCCTCATTTCTCACTCTATCTAGCCTAGTAACCCCTATCATACTTCTCACACCTCATCACAAACACATTCAAACTCCTCTCTTCCTCTTATGTTCCATGTTTCTGCCTCATACAGTGCTGTTGGCACAATCACTCCTTCCTACAACATCCTCTTAGTCTCCATTCCCAAATGTCTATTTCTCATTACACTTTTTAATCCAACTCACTTCTCTCAATCTACATTCTACCTCCACTTCCACTCCTCCCTTTCCTGCCACATTCATACCCAAGTATCTAAAACTATCCACTACCTCCAGTCTCTCTTTATGCTCACTTCCAGTCTGCTGCCACTTTCATCACCTTCAAATTCCTCACATTCAAACTCCTCTCTTCCTGTCTTATGTTCCATGTTTCTGCCTCAGTGCTATGGGCACAATCCTTCATACAACATCCTCTTAGCATCCATTCCCAAATGTCTATTTCTCATTACACTTTACCACCAAGGCATTTACTCACTTCTCTCAATCTACATTCTACCTCCACTTCCACTCCTCCCTTTTCTGTCACATTCGTACCCAAGTATCTAAAACTATCCACTACCTTCAGTCTCTCTTTATGCTCTCTTCCAGTCTGCTGCCACTTTCACCCCTTGTACATCTCATCACCATACTTTTACCCACATTTATCTTCAACTTCATTCACACACTCTCCCAAACTGTCACTAACTTCCTCAATCCCTCCTCTGATCCTGCCACAAGTGCAGTGTCGTGCGCAAACAACAGCTGGCTCACCTCCCACTTTTCTCCATTTTCTTTAACCATCTCCAATCCCTGACCCACCACCCTTGCAATTACCTCTCACACCACCCCATCCAAGTATAAGTTGAACAGCCAGGGCAACATAATACATCCCTGATGAAGTCCCACCTTTACCCCGAACCACTAACTCCCTCCATTTCTAATCCTGACACACACTCTACTACTCTCGTAAAAACTCTTGACAGCTCCCAAAAGCTTTCCTCCTACCCCGTATATCTGCAAAAAAACCCAGTGCCTTCCTGTCTACCCTCTCATAAGCCTTTTCCAAATCCATAAAAGCCCAAAAAACATCCTTACCTTTTCTTATAGCTTTCTCACATATCTGTCTTACCACAAAAATCTGATCTACGCAACCTCTACCTGTCCTAAATCCACACTGTTCCTCGCCAGTTACTCCCTCTGTTCCTCTCCTAATCCTCTCAATCAAGATCCTCCCATAAGCCTTCCCAACTACGCTTAGCAAGCTAATCCCTCTGAAACTACTACACTCACACTTGTCCCCTTTTCCCTTGTAAAGTGGAACTATACAGGCACTCCTCCAGTCTGGTACTCTACCATCTCTGAAACAAACATTAAATAACCTCACCAGCCAGTCCACCATCACTGTACCTCCTTTTTTCAGACATTCTCTCTGGCATCCATCCAGATCAGGTGCCTTACCTTCTCTCATCATCTTAACAACTGTCTTCTCTTCATCCTTCCTTATTTCTCCTCCATTGTCCTCACTCATCACGGTCATTTTCTTAGCATTTCCCACTGCAGCTATCTTTCCCTTCCTATCCTCCTTCACATTTAGAAACTCCATAAAATACTCTTCCCATCTTCCTCTTACTGCCTTCTCCTCCATTATCATCTCTCCATCTGCACCTTTTACCTTTTCTTCTCTACTTGATTTGCCTCCTCTTTCTCTCTTAATTTCTTTCCAAAACATCTTTTTATTACTTTCAAAATTTTGTCATATTCTTACCCCATTTCACATCTGCTCTCCCCTTCACCTCCTTTTTCTTGTGCTTCACTTCTCTTCTCATTTCTTTGTACCTCTCATATGACTCCCTCATCCTATTTTGTAACCAATCTTTGAAAGCTTGCTTCTCCTTTTCTACCACCTTTGTTTCCTCATCCCACCACTCACTACCCTTCCGTCTATTTCCTCCCGTCCTTGTTCCACACACCATCTTTGCACACCTTATGACTCCCTCCTTGAACCATCCCCATTCCTCCTCCACTCCTAGTACTCTATCCTTCACTCCCTCCCACTGCTCTCTCAGCTTCTTGTACTCCTCCTTTTCCTTCTCATTCAAGCAGTTCACTCTAAGCACCTCCCTACCTTTTGTCCTTTTCCTTTCTCTCCATCTATCCTCCACTTTCAACATACCTTCCACCAGAAAATGATCTGATATTCCACCACTCTCTCCTCTTAGAATATGTACATCCTTAACTCCTCCTGATATACTCCTATCTACCACTACATAGTCCAATAACACTATCTACCACCCTTCCATCCACCACCCTCTCTCACGTGTATTTATGCTTGACTTTCTTCCGAAACACTCTATTTGCTATAATCAATCTCTTTCTAGACACATCTCCACCATCAACTCTCCACAACAATTTTTACCTGGAACTCCACATTTCCCAACCACTCCATCTGTAGGTTCATTTCCTACCCTAGCATTAAGGTTTCCCAATACTACTACATTGACGTTCCTCCCTAATCCCTCTATGCACTCATTTAAATCTATCCAAAAAGCCTCCCTTTATTCTACACTCTTCTCACTACCAGGCCCTTATGCACTTACAAAAACCCGCATCTCCTTTCCCAGTTTCACCTTCATCCACATTAACCTTGAAGAAACCTCCTTCCACTCCACCACATGTTATTTATCTCTTCACTTACTAGATAGCCACCCCTTCTCTCCCATGTCCTCTCTTCACTCCTGAGAACCTCCCACTTACACTCCCAAACTCACACTCCCCCTTCCCTCTCAACTTAGTTTCACTCAAAGCCAACACATCCATCTTTCTTCTTATAGACATACTACCTATCCCTTCCCTTTTACTCTCATCTGTACCACATCCATGCACATGAAAAGACCCAAACCTGAGGGTATTGGTTGGAAAACTCCTAGACCCTCTTATGCCTTTACTTTTATTTAGGAATGTCCCCTATGGAGCCACAGGGAGAAAAAAATAACAGGAAATCACATGGTAATTTTGTAGAAGTGCACATCTACGCTACACAATATAGCATTAGCAAAATATTAGTTTTGTAAATTATGATGCATCAAAATAATGAATATTTTTCTTGGTGTAAATTAATAGATTTGGAGGTTGAAGAAGACAACCCAGATGACCTCTAGATGTACAGGTACTGCATTACTTAGTGCAGGTTAGGTTATAATAGACAAATTTATTATACTGTAATTTGTTTGACCCCTGCATCTACCAAAACAAAGCAGCTATGTTTGGGTATAGCCTTTATTAACTTTTTTGTTATTGATTTCTCCCAAGAATACTGTATACTACATTGATACATTATCATTTACTTTTTTTTTTTTTTTTTGCTCTGTCACATATGTGTAATGTTTTTCTTGGCAGAAATCAACAACAGAAATAGTTGCTAAAAGTGATACACTATTGAACAGAGCTGGGGTGACTGCTTGAGAAGCCATCTTTGTTTTGATAGATGGGGAGGTCAAAGAAGTGTACAAGCCACTGACATCCCTGATGACCCCTAGAATTACAGGTACTGCATTACTAAATGCAGGTTAGGTTAGAATAGATAAATTTATCTAACTTTATTTTCTTCGATCACATCTATTAAAACAAAACCGGCTTCTCAGGCAGTCACCATGGCTCTGTTCATTAGTGTATCATCTTTAGCAACATTTTCTGTTATTCATTTCCACCAAAAAAATGTATATTACATTGATGTATTATGATTTTCAAAATTAATATTTGATTTTCTAGTCCTATATAGCATATGTGTGCAGATAAGACGGAGGGTGGAGGGGTGTGGAGTGTATTCAGGGATGGAATGGGTGGAAATGATTTTATGCCTTTCCCTTTTTGGCTACCTCCCTTGTAAGGGGGAAAAAGCCTTGGTATATGTATGTATGTACTAAATACAAAAGTGTCCCCAAGCGAAAAAAATTATTTGGCATTATTCTTCTTTCAGATTGTCACCACCATGTCGGACAGTGAAGCAAGTATGCACTCTGATTCTGAGAAATCGGACAGAGGAAGTGAGAGTGAGGTATGCCATTTAGTTAATTTATTATGTTTTCTACTAGCAAAGTTCAAGACCAGATAAAATTCTGTTGCCTAGTATAAAAGTAAGAATCTGATTTAATATTCCATCAATACCCTGTACTAGGTTACTAATTGTATGGTGATACGCTGTCAATATTTGGGACTTTTTGGGTGCTCTTGTAGACCAGAGCCAGATATCATTCACCTGTGTTAGAGAAAATTCTACTCTTAAAGGAATGATGAGATGCAGTAGTACTGTCACGATGCTACTGTGGTGAAGAGAAAGAGGTTTTGGTTTGTTTCCTTTATTGTAAGGTACAACTGAACTGATTTTACACGCGGCGGGTAGTCACCTGTGATGCGTAATTACATAATTGCACTGGATTAGGTTAGGGTGGGTTAAGCAGGGTCATACTGTCAGAGAGCGTCAGGTCATGGGCAACATGATGCACGTTCTATGCCATGTGGTGGTGTGTACAGTACTGTTACTCTCCCTAAAGTATTGGCAACATGTTACCATGTAGTCAATACCCAAAACCAGGGTATTCACCCATACTCCAATATGCTAAATTAATGACATACATATACCAAAGGCTTTTTTCCCCCTTATAAGGGAGGTAGCCAAAAAACAGAGGCATAAAAAACACTCCCATCCATTCCATCCCTATCACACTCCACCCCCCCTCCACCCTCTTCCCTCCCTCTTATCTTGGCACCTCCTGGATGACAGGTCATCCCTGCATCTTGTACACTGCCCTGGGAAAGAAGCAGTGTTGCAAGACACAACACATCCACAGCAAGGCTGCTTCATTAAATCGGCGACCTCCCCTCTCCATCCCCTCGTGCTGAAAAGAAGATTGGGAGAAATCCCCTCGGGCTGCATCAAATTTTTCTCATGCATACTCCCTCTTTCCCCTTCCCCACCCATTCCACCTCATGCCTCACAACATCATCCATATACAACCATTTTCCATTCACCCGTGTCTTCTGTCCTCTACCATCCTTCCTCAACAGACATTCCTCAAAGCCCCTTTTACCCCATCCCTCCATCTCATCCTAGGTCGCTCCCTCATGTTCACTCCTTCCACATCTGCCTTCCACACCTCTTTTACTAGTCTTTTTTCACTCATTCTTTCCATGTGTCCAAACCATCCTAATACTCTTTCATCCACCCTATCTCCCAACTCCCTTTCCACCCCATTCTCCTCCTCCTCACCTCCTCATTTCTCACACTATCCAGCATAGTAACCCCTATCATACTTCTCAGACACATTTCAAATATATTCAAACTCCTTCTCTCATCCTCTCTTATGTTCCATGTTTCTGCCCCGTAGTGCTGTTGGTACAATCACTCCTTCATACAATCCCCTCATAGCATCCATTCCCAAATGTCTATTTCTCATTACACTTGTTAATCGCTTCTTTCAATCTACATTCTATCTCCACTTCCACTCCTCCCTTTCCTGCCACATTCGTACCCAAGTATCTACAACTATCCATTTTCTCCATTCTCTCTTAATACTCACTTCCAGTCTACTACCACTTTCACCCCTTGTACATCTCATCACCATACTTTTACCCACATTTATCTTCAACTTCCTTCTTTTGCACACCTTCCCAAACTCTAACTAACTTCCTCAATCCCTCCTCTGATCCTGCTACAAGTGCAGTGTCATCCGTAAACTTTAACTATCTCCAACCTTTAACCCACCACCCTTGCATTTACCTCTTGTACCATCCCATCCATGTATAAGTTGAACTACCAGGGTGACATAACACATCCCTGACGAAGTCCCACCTTTACCTCGAACCACTCACTCTCTCCATTTCTAATCATGGATTGTATTACATACCACATCTGGGGTGTTGGCTGCATGTTATTGTGGCAAAGTAGCATGCAGTTGATACTTTAGGGTCTATATGGGGTGCCCCTATGGACCAGAGCCACACATCATTTTGTCTGTGATAGAGGAAAACTCTGTTCATAGAGAAATGACACTTTTATACTACAACTGTCTCTCTGTTATGCTGTCCCCCAACCCCTTGTTACTGTCCTGTACAATTTCTCTGAATATTCATTTCCTTTTTTGCCTACCTACCCTGTTGTGGGGGCAAAAGATTACTGCCACCAAGTATTTTCACTTGGATCATAAGGAGCGAGAAAAAAGGGACGGGGATTGGGACCAGGCATCCCTCTCCCTGTAGCCCCACAGGGGACATTCCTACATACATATACCAAGGCTTTTTCCCCCTTTCAAGGGAGGTAGCCAAAAAGGGAAAGGCATAAAAACACTCCCACCCATTTCATCTCTAAATACACTCCACACCCCTCCCACCCTCCCTCTCATCTGAGGGGACATTCCTAAAAAAAGTAAAGGCATAAGAGGGTCTAGAAGTTTTCCAACCAGCACTTTAAGGTTTGGGTCTTTTAATGTGTATGGATGTGGTACAGATGAGAGTAAAATGGAAGAAATAGGTAGTATGTTTGTGAGAAGAAAGATGTGTTGGCTTAGAGTGAAACTAAGTTGAGAGGGAAGGGCAAGTGTGAGTTTGGGAGTGTAAGTGGGAAGTTATCAGGAGTGAAGAGAGGGCGAGGGAGAGAAGGGGTGGCTATACTAGTAAATGAAGAGATAGGTAAGTGTGTAGTGGAGTGGAAGGAGGTTTCCTCAAGGATAATGTGGATGAAGGTGAAATTGGGAAAGGAGATGTGGGTTTTTGTAAGTGCATGTGGGCCTGGTAGAGAAGAGTGTAGAAGAAAGGGAGGCTTTTTGGATAGATTTAAATGAGTGCATAGAGGGATTAGGGAGAAATGTCAATGTAGTAGTACTGGGAGACCGTAATGCTAGGGTAGGAAATGAACAAATTGACAGAGTGGTTGGGAAATGTGGAGTTCCAGGAAAGAATCGTAGTGGAGAGTTGATGGTGGAGATGTGTCTAGAAAGAGAGTTGATGATAGCAAATACAGTGTTTCAGAAGAAAGTCAAGCATAAGTACACATGGGAGAGGGTGGTGGATGGAAGGGTGGTAGATAGAGTGTTAATGGACTTTGTAGTGGAAGATAGGAGTACAATAGGAAGAATTAAGGATGTACATGTGCTAAGGGGAGAGAGTGGGGAAAATCAGATAATTTTTTGGTGGAAGGTAAGTTGAGAGTGGAGGATTGATGGAGAAAGAGGAAAAGGACAAAAGGTAGGGGGGTTCTTAGAGAGAACTCTTTAAAGGAGAAGGAGCACAAGAAGAAGCTGAGAGAGGAGTGTGAGGGAGTGAAGGAGGAATGGGGATGGTTCAAGGAGGGAGTCACAAAGTGTGCAAAGATGGTGTGTGGAATAAGAAGGACAGGAGGAAATAGAAGGAAGGGTAGTGAATGGTGGGATGAGGAAACAAAGAAGGTTGTAGAAGAGAAGAAGCGAGCTTACACAGATTGGTTACAAAATAGGACGAGGGAGTCATATGAGAGGTACAAGGAAAAGAAAAGAGAAGTATAGCACAAGGTAAAGGAGGCAAAGAGGAGAGCAGATGTGAAGTGGGGTAAGAGTATGACAGAAAATTTTGAAAGTAATAAAAAGATGTTTTGGAAAGAAATTAAGAGAGGAAGAGGAGGCGAATCAAGTAGAGAAGAAAAGGTAAATGGTGCAGATGGAGAGATGATAATGGAAGAGAAGGCAGTAAGAGGAAGATGGGCAGAATATTTTAGGGAGTTGTTAAATGTGAAGGAGGATAGGGAGGGAAAGATAGCTGCAGTGGGAAATGCTAAGAAAATGACTGTGATGAGTGAGGAAAATGGAGGAGAAATAAGGAAGGATGAAGTGAAGACAGTTGTTAAGATGATGAAAGCAGGTAAGGCACCTGGTCAGGATGGATGCCATACAGAATGTCTTAAAAAAGGAGATACAATGATGGTGGACTGGCTGGTGAGGTTATTTAATGTTTGCTGGAGAGAGGGTAGAGTGCCAGAGGACTGGAGGAGTGCCTGTATAGTTCCACTTTACAAGGGAAAAGGGGACAAGTGTGAGTAGTAGTTTCAGAGGGATTAGCTTGTTAAGTGTAGTTGGGAAGGCTTATGGGAGGATCTTGATTGAGAGGATTAGGAGAGGAACAGAAGGAGTAATTGGTGAGGAACAGTGTGGATTTAGGAAGGGTAAAGGTTGTGTAGATCAGATCTTTGTGTTAAGACAGATATGTGAGAAAGCTATAGGAAAGGGGAATGATGTTTTTTGGGCTTTTATGGATCTGGAAAAGGCATACGATAGGGTAGAAAGGAAGGCACTGTGTTTTTTTTTTTGCAGCTATACGGGAAAGGACAAAGCTTCTAGGAGCTGTCAAGAGTTTTTACGAGAGTAGTAGAGTGTGTGTCAGGATTAGAAATGGAGAGAGTGAGTGGTTCGAGGTAAAGGTGGGACTTTATCAGGGATGCGTTATGTCACCCTGGCTGTTCATCTTGTACATGGATGGGGTGGTGCAAGAGGTAAATGCAAGGGTGGTGGGTCAGGGATTGGAGATGGTTAAAGAAAATGGAGAAAAGTGGGAGGTGAGCCAGCTGTTGTTTGCGGACGACACTGCGCTTGTGGCAGGATTGGAGGAGGGATTGAGGAAGTTGGTGACAGAGTTTGGGAGAGTGTGTGAAAGAAGAAATCTGAAGATAAATGTGGGTAAAAGTAAGGTGATGAGATGTACAAGGGGTGAAAGTGGCAGCAGACTGGAAGTGAGCATTAACCCCTTCCATACGGTGCCGCACACGTAGGCGTCATGGACTTAGATTTCGGTGGCAGCAGCCAATGCCAGCCGTACGACGTGTCGTAATAATACTCGCATCATAAAATATAGTCACCGCTTATATCGATCGTTCTCTCTTCACCCGTGAATTTTGATAACCATAGAAAATGCGATTACAAAAGAATTAGAAAGAATGTCATTATGGAGGGGCGACTACAATAAATATAATCAAGACGCCGATATGGCAGCCTCGCGAATACACTCGCTCCCCATGACGCCTACTTATGCGGCACCGTATGGAAGGGGTTAAGGGAGAGCGACTGGAGGAAGTGGATAGTTTTAGATACTTGGGTGCAAATGTGGCAGGAAAAGGTGGAGTGGAGGTGGAGGTAAAATGTAGATTGAGAGAAGCGAGTAAATGCCTTGGTGGATTAAAAAGTGTAATGAGGAATAGACATTTGGGAATGGATGCTAAGAGGAGACTGTATGAAAGAGTGATTGTACCAACAGCACTGTATAGGGCAGAAACATGGAACATAAGAGAGGATGAGAGAAGGAGTTTGAATGTATTTGAGATGAGGTGTCTGAGAAGTATGATGGGGGTTACTAGGCTAGATAAAGTGAGAAATGAGGAGGTGAGGAGGAGAACGGGTGGAAAGGGAGCTGGGAGATAGGGTTAATGAAAGAGTATTTGGATGGTTTGGACACATGGAAAGAATGAGTGAAGAAAGACTAGTAAAAGAGATGTGGAGGGAGTGAACATGAGGGGACTTCCTAGGATGAGAGGGATGGATGGGGTGAAGGGGCCTTTGGGGAAGAGGGGAATGTCTTTTGAGGAAGGACGGGAGAGGACAGAAGACAGGGGTGAATGGAGAATGGTTGTATATGGATGATGATGTGATGCATGAGGTGGAATGGGTTGTGGGATGGGGGGTGAGGTAGTATGTGTGAGCAAAATTTGACGCAGCCCAAAGGGATTTCTCCCTGTCTTCCCCTTTTATGCATGGGGGAATGGAGAGGGGGGGTCACCAATTTAATGAAGTGGCCTTGCTGTGGATGTGCTGTGACTTGCGACACTGCCTCTGACCCAGGGCAGTGGACAAGGTGCAGGGATGACCTGTCATCCAGGAGGTGCTAAGATAAGAGGGAGGGTGGAGGGGTGTGGAGTGTATTCAGGGATGGAATGGGTGGGAATGATTTTATGCCTTTTTCTTTTTGGCTACCTCCCTTGAAAGGGGGAAAAAGCCTTGGTATATGTGTGTACAAAAAGTAATTAAACACACCATCAATGCTACTTCCCAATGGGGAATCCCTTTACCTTTATGACTTACTGGAGTCTCTTGGGGATAGAATCGGGCAAATTCTGACAGTGTGAAGAAGGAATTTCCTCCCACACCTTCCGGATGGCTACCAGTATCTCAAGTTTGGGAATTGTAGATGTGTCCTGATGAAGCTGTGCCTTCATGGTGCCCCATATCTTTTCTATGGAGGAAATATCAGGTGACTGACCAGGTCAGTATTCTATGTAGTCAACCTCGCTTTCACTGAGCCAATTTTTGGCCTCCCTTGAGGTGTGGCAAGGGACACCATCCTGCTGAAGGATCTCACACCCAGTTTTCACAAAACACTCCCCTAAATTCTCCTACAGAAGGTTAATGTAGCACTCAGAGTTGACAGTCTGGCCCTTAGGGAGTATTACAAGGTTCCCCAAACCACCATAGCCAAGGGCAACCCACACCATAAGATAGGACTGGTACTTGATGCTTGTCATTGTCAAGCGTGGGTCACACACTGACGTAGAGAGTTCCACACCTTCATTCCCTTGTTCTCATGTATGCAAAAGGTCACTTCATGGGTCCAAAGGAGCCACTGAAGAAGGTCCCAGTCTTTATGATCCTTGGCAAATTGGACACAGCGGTGCCTTTGTTTTGCAGTGACGAGGGGCTTCACACATGCTTTCACTTTTGAGTAATTCAACCACTTCTGAATATTTTCCTAAATTGTTCTGATGGAGACGTCAGTGAGAATAAAGAAACTCGGTGACAATAAAAAAGAAAGAAAAAAATCCACTGAATGAGTCACACACTGACCGGCTTTGTCTCACATGGCTATTGCATAGGTGGATGGCTGAAGGTTGCCAGTTAGTCACTTTCTCCTGCATGGTTTTTGTAAATGAGATGTTACACGAGTCCCAAAAATGAGGACCACTATGCATACTTGAAAAGTTTGCAAAATGGTTTGCACTAACTGTAGTGTGCAAATTTAAAGGTACAGTATTTAGTAATGGATGGATGTTTGGTTTTATCCAGACAATGCTAACAATTTTATGATTGCTTTGTTGATTACCTACTGTTCCTCCTCCTTTTACTCCTCCTATTCCTCTTCCTCCTCCTCCTCCCTCCAGGACCAATGATGGATAACTACTTATGGTGATCCTGCAAGATGGACAGTAGAACTGCCTGTTATCAAAACCTATTAACCACTTCATCCCCATCAGGAGGTACTGCCATATGGTGCTAACACGAGTCTCCAAACTGGGCCTAACATCTGTCAACTTGCTGTATTTCTTACACCTTTTCACATACAGAAAGCTGACAGCTGGTGACTGTTCCCCTTGTCCTCCAACTTTCTCCCAGTGACATAGAAACAGTTCCACACCAACACCACAGATATTCCATAGTATCTTCCTAGAGAGATATATGGGAGAGCCCAAGGACCCTTGCTAGTTGCTGTGGGGCTGTGGGATTTTCACTCTGAAACTTGAGCAGCAATTATTATTATCTTCCATTTATCCCAATGTATATACAGGAGGAATGTTTTCAGTTTGCTTTTGCTTTTCTAGGCAGAAGACGCACGCTCGGAAGGAGGCTCAGAAAGACAGAGTCGAAGCAGAAGCCGTAGCAGGAGTAGAAGTGCAAGTAGAAGTGTCAGTGGAAGCAGAAGCAGAAGTAGGAGCAGGAGTAGAAGCAGAAGTCGGAGTCAGAGCAGAAGTCGGAGCAGAAGCAGGAGTCAGAGCCGAAGTCGTAGTAGGAGTCGAAGTGCCAGCAGAAGCAGAAGTCGGAGCAGGAGTCGAAGTAGGAGTAGATCTGTACGGTCTGATGAAGCAGAGGAAGCTCGTAGTGGAGATGAGGAACAAAGTGGAGATGAGGAACCTGCTGATGGAGAAGATATTGCAAATTCGGTAATCTCCTCATATTTATTTTGACATGTAGAAATAGTATGGTATGGACACATGGGAAGAATGAATGAAAAAAGATTAGCAAAAGAGGTGTGGAAAGCAAAGGTGGATGGAGTAAACTTGAGGGGACAGTTGATGATGGTATGGACAGATGGGGTGAAAGGGGCTTTGAGCAAGGAAGGGAGAAGGCAAGAGATATGGATGAGTGGAGGGTGGTTCTGTATGGATGATATTTTGACAGCCTGAAAAGATTTCTCCCCATCTTTATTTTCTGCATTAGAGGACTGGGAAGGGGGTCCTTGTGAAGCAGTCCTACTGTGGATGTGCTGCCTTGCTGCATTGTTTGCAACCCAAGCAATGGGCAGGAGACAGGGATGACCCTTCACCTTCATCCATGAGGAGCTAAAATAAGAGGAAAACAAGGGTGGTGGATGGGGGTGGGTGCATGCCTTGACTTGGCTACTTCTCTTATAAGGAGGAAGAAGGCCTTGGGATGTAGTTAGCTTAGAAATGTGTGAAATTTTGTTTTTTGATGTTATTAGTGTTTACTGGGGAGGTGAGGAGGAGAACAGGGGTGGAAAAGGAGCTGGGAGATAGGGTTGATGAAAGAATATTAGGATGGTTTGGACACATGGAAAGAATGAGTGAAGAAAGACTAGTAAAAGAGGTGTGGAAGGCAGATGTGGAGGGATTGAACATGAGGGGACGTCCTAGGATGAGGTGGATGGATGGGGTGAAGGGGGCTTTGGGGAAGAGGGGAATGTCTGTTGAGGAAGGACAGGAGAGGACAGAAGACAGGGGTGAATGGAGAATGGTTGTATATGGATGATATTGTGATTGCACGAGGTGGAATGGGGGGGGTGGATGGGGGTGAGGTAGTATGTGTGAGCAAAATTTGACGCAGCCTGAAGGGATTTCTCCCCGTCCTCACATTTTATGCAATGGGGGGACGGAGAGGGGGGGTCGATTTAATGAAGCGGCCTTGCTGTGGATGTGCTGTGTCTTGCGACACTGCCTGTGACCCAGGGCAGTGGACAAGGTGCAGGGATGACCTGTCATTCAGGAGGTGCTAAGATAAGAGGGAGGGTGGAGGGGTGTGGAGTGTATTCTGGGATGGAATGGGTGGGAATGATTTTATGCCTTTTCCATTTTGGCTACCCCCCTTGTAAGGGGGAAAAAGCCTTGGTATATGTATGTATGTATGTACTGGGTTAGAGTGCTGAGATGATTTGGGCATATGGAAAGCCTGGATGAGGAAAAACTACCAAAAATAATGTGGAAAGTAGAAGTGGATGGAATGTCTTTCAGAGGAAGACAAAGAATGGTCTGTGGACTAGACCTAAATTCTATCATAAATTTCAAGAGCTGCCAGTGACTGTTACCCTCCTATTACTATAATTTGGTGTTATAGAAATATATCACACTAATACAATAGACAACATTCCAAACTTTCTTCCCAAAGAGCTCAGTGGGAAAGCTCAGGGATCATTGTCACAGTAGAAGGAAGGGTAGTAAATGGTGGGATGAGGAAACAAAGAAAGTTGTAGAAGAGAAGAAGCGAGCTTTCACACTTTGGTTACAAAATAGGACGAGGGAGTCATATGAGAGGTACAAAGAAAAGAAAAGAGAAGTAAAGCAAAAGGTAAAGGAGGCAAAGAGGAGAGCAGATGTGAAGTGGGGTAAGAGTATGACAGAAAATTTTGAAAGTAATAAAAAGATGTTTTGGAAAGAAATTAAGAGGAAGAGGAGGCGAATCAAGAAGAGAAGAAAAGGTAAAAGGTGCAGATGGAGAGATGATAATGGAAGAGAAGGCAGTAAGGGGAAGATGGGCAGAATATTTTAGGGAGATGATAAATGTGAAGGAGGATAGGGAGGGAAAGATAGCTGCAGTGGGAAATGCTAAGAAAATGAGAGTGATGAGTGAGGAAAATGGAGAATAAATAAGGAAGGATGAAGTGAAGACAGTTGTTAAGATGATGAAAGCAGGTAAGGCACCTGGTCAGGATGGATGCCATGCAGAATGTCTAAAAAAAGGAGGTACAGTGATGGTGGACTGGCTGGTGAGGTTATTTAATGTTTGCTGGAGAGAGGGTAGAGTGCCGGAGGACTGGAGGAGTGTCTGTATAGTTCCTCTTTACAAGGGAAAAGGGGACAAGTGTGAATGTAGTAGTTTCATAGGGATTAGCTTAATTGTAGTTGGGAAGGCTTATGGGAGGATCTTGATTGAGAGGATTAGGAGAGGAAGAGAGGGAGTAATTGGTGAGGAACAGTGTGGATTTAGGATGGGTAGAGGTTGTGTAGATCAGATTTTTGTGGTAAGAGATATGTGAGAAAGCTATAGGAAAGGGGAATGATGTTTTTTGGGCTTTTATGCATCTGGATAAGGCTTACAATAGGGTAGACAGAAAGGCACTGTGGGAGGTTATGCAGATATACGGGATAGGAGGAAAGCTACTGAGAGCTGTCAAGAGTTTTTATGAGAGTAGTAGAGCTTGTGTCAGAATTAGAAATGGAGAGAGTGAGTGGTTCGAGGTAAAGGTGGGACTTCGTCAAGGATGCGTTATGTCGCCCTGGCTGTTCAACTTATACATGGATGGGGTAGTACGAGAGGTAAATGCAAGGGTAGTGGGTCAGGGATTGGAGATGGTTAAAGAAAATGGAGAAAAGTGGGAGGTGAGCCAGCTGTTGTTTGCGGACGACACTGCGCTTGTGGCAGGATCGGAGGAGGGATTGAGAAAGTTGGTGACAGAGTCTGGGAGAGTATGTGATAGAAGAAAGCTAAAGATAAATGTGGGTAAAAGTAAGGTGATGAGATGTACAAGGGGTGAAAGTGGCAGTAGACTGGAAGTGAGCATTAAGGGAGAGCGACTGGAGAAAGTGGATAATTTTAGATACTTGGGTGCATATGTGGCAGGAATAGGTGGAGTGAAGGTGGAGGTAGAATGTAGATTGAGAGAAGCGAGTAAATGCCTTGGTGGATTAAAGAGTGTAATGAGGAATAGACATTTGGGAATGGATGCTAAGAGAAGACTATATGAAGGAGTGATTGTGCCAACAGCACTGTATGGGGCAGAAACATGGAACATAAGAGAAGAAGAGAGAAGGAGTTTGAATGTGTTTGAGATGAGGTGTCTGAGAAGTATGATGGGGGTTACTAGGCTAGATAGAGTGAGAAATGAGGAGGTGAGGAGGAGAACAGGGTTGGAAAGGGAGTTGGGAGATAGGGTTGACGAAAGAGTATTAGGATGGTTTGGACACATGGAAAGAATGAGTGAAGAAAGACTGGTAAGAGAGGTATGGAAGGCAGATGTGGAGGGAGTGAACATGAGGGGACATCCTAGGATGAGGTGGATGGATGGGGTGAAGGGGGCTTTGGGGAAGAGGGGAATGTCTTTTGAGGAAGGACGGGAGAGGACAGAAGACAGGGGTGAATGGAGAATGGTTGTATATGGATGATGATGTGATGCATGAGGTGGAATGGGTTGTGGGATGGGGGGTGAGGTAGTATGTGTGAGCAAAATTTGACGCAGCCCAAAGGGATTTCTCCCCGTCTTCTCTTTTTATGCAATGGGGGGACGGAGAGGGGGGGGGGGGTCACCAATTTAATGAAGCGGTCTTGCTGTGGATGTGCTGTGTCTTGCGACACTGCTTCTGACCCAGGGCAGTGGACAAAGTGCAGGGATGACCCATCGTCCAGGAGGTGCTAAGATAAGAGGGAGGGTGGAGGGGTGTGGAGTGTATTCAGGGATGGAATGGATGGGAATGTTTTTATGCCTTTTCCTTTTTGGCTGCCTCCCTTGTAAGGGGGAAAAAGCTTTGGTATATGTATATGTATGTAAGATTTATATTAATCTAAAACCCTTCTTTTTTTTATAGGAGGATGAAATTGACAGTGAAGAAGAAGAGGATGATGATCGTCCACGAAAGAAAAAGAAAAGAGGAATGGTATCAGATTATTTCCTGGAAGAAGCCGAAGTAGATGATGATGAAGGAGACGAAGATGAGGATGAAGAGGTGTAAAGTCCATCCTTTTCTTAAGAATTCATCAAGTTTTATGATTATACTTATTAATACAATGTAGTACTGATGATGTGAATGTATCAATGATTCAACACAAGGAATTGAGGGCATGGAGCTCTTGACCTTTCACCAGCTCTACCCAGAGTTTCCAGATTGTGGTATTTTGGTAGGAAATTATAAAATTTACATTTTACTTTTTCCATTCCAGGGAGAATATTATGACTTGCTTGGTAATGAGAAAGAAGAAGTGGGTGTTACTGCACGAGAAATTGAAGCAACAAGAAGAGCTCACAATATCTGGGGGTAAGTTTACATTGTACTTCAGTCTACATTATATCAGATATAATGTAATGTATATACATATACCAAAAAGCTTTTTCCCCTTGAAAGGGATGACCTAGTCATCTATCTCCCATCACGTACACATCCAGCACCCCTCTCTCTTACAGCTCATCAATTTAGCTATTTATTTTGAGTCAAGCATATATTTTCTCTCATGATTATGAGTTAACCTTGAAGAAACCTCTCTCCACTCCACACACTTATCTATCTCTTTGCCAACTAGTATAGCCACCCCTTCTCTCCCTTGCCCTCTCTTCACACCTGACACCCTCCCAACTACACTCCCAAACTCAAACTTGCCCCTCCCTTTCAACTTAGTTTCACTCAATGCCAACACATCTTTCTCCTCACAAACATACTGCCTATCTATTTTACTCTCATCAGTACCATATCCACATACATTAAAAGACTCAAACCTTAGGGTTCTGGTTGGAAAGCTCCTCCCAGACCCTCTTATACATACATATACCAATAGCTTTTTCCCCCTTACAAGGGAGGTAGCCAAAAAACAAAGGCATAAAATCCACTCCCAACCATTCCATCCCCACGTACTCCACTCCTTTTCACCCACCCCCCTCCCTCTTATCTTGGCTCCTCTTGGATGATGGGTCATCCCATCTCAACCAATGCCCTAGGTCAGAAGCAATGCAGCAGGACACAGCATATCCACAGCAAGGCCATTTCCTTTAATCGGTGACCCCCCTTTCCATTCCCTCATTCAGAGAAAGAGAAGATGGGGTGAAATCCCTTCAGGCTGCATCAAAATATCATTTACACATACTCTTTCATCTCTCTATCCCACTTCCACTCCCAAGCATCACACCATCACACCCAACCATTCTCCACTCACCCCTATCTTCTGTCTTCTCCCTTCCTTCCTCAGACATTCCCTTCTTTCCCATTGCCCGTTTTACATCATCCATCCATCTCATGTTTACTCCTTCAACCTCTGCCTTCCACACCTCTTACTAATTTTCATCCATTCTTTCCATGTGACCCTCTTGTGCCTTAGCTTTTTTAGGAATGCCCTCTTTGGGGCTACAGAGAGTAGGATGCCTAGTCCTATGGCTTTCCCATTTTTGTTGCCTTTTATGACTCCAGTGGGAACACTCAGTGGTAGTATTCTTTCTCCCCTACCACAGGAAATGTGGTAGGTTAATGTGGATGAAAGTGAAACTGGGAAGGGATAAGTATTTACTTAGTTCTTAAAATCTTGTATAGTTTTAGGACTCACTGTTTCCTCATTCATTTTGTTCCAGATATCTATCACTCTGTGTGGGAAGTTTTTTTTTCTCTCTCTCCAGATCTCTTCTGTAACTGTCCTTCTTAGATTTCTTCTCATGTCCTCTTATTTTTCTTCTGTCCCACTTTAGTAAGTCATCTCTATCAAGAATTTCCATCCCTTTCATAATTCTGTAGATGGTTAGCAAATCACTTCTTTCTCTTTGTTCCAGGGCTGGTAGATTTAGTTTATCCAATCTTTGTTCGTATGTCAAATTGGAGAGTGTTGGTGTCATCTTTGTCATTGCTCTTTGAATTCTTTCTATATACATATACCAAAGGCTTTTTCCCCCTTACCTTTGGTATATGTTTTTTTTTTTTTTTAGAACTAGGCGTCCATAGTGTCACAGCATACTCCAATTTTGGTCTTATAAGTGTAATTAGTAATTTTTTTTTTTTTTGCCATTTCTTCATCCATGTAGTCAAAGGCTACTTTCATTGATTTTAACAATTTAAAAGATTTTTCCTACTAATTTGTTGACATGTTTGGTGTCATGTCATTTCAGATAGTTACTCCTAGGTCTCTTTCCGACCCAGTGGATCTTTGTAAGTGCATATGGGCCTGGTAGTGAGAAGAGTGTAGAGGAAAGGGAGGCTTTTTGGATAGATTTAACCCCTTCCATACGGTGCCGCCTACGTAGGCGGCATGAGGAGCAAGTGGATACGCGAGGCTGCCATATCGGCGTCTTGATTATATTTATTGTAGTTGCCCCTGCATAATGACATACTCTCTATACTGTCTTCATCACATTTTCTATGGTTATCAAAATTCACGGGTGAAAGAGAGAACGATCGATATAAGCAGTGACTATTTTTTATGATGAGAATATTATTACGAAACATTGTATGTCTGGCAGCTAATGCTGCCCGTGGGGTTTTGGCCCGTAGTGAAGTGGTTAAATGAGTGCATAGAGGGTTTAGTGAGAAATGTGGATGTAGTGGTATTGAAAGATCTCAGTGCTAGAGTAGGAGATGAACTAATAGGTAGAGTGGTTGGGAAGTGTGGAGTTCCAGGAAAAATTTGTAGTGGAGAGATGATGGTGGAGATGTGTCTAGAGAGTTGATGATAGCAAATACAGTGTTTAGGAAGAAAGTCAAGCACAAGTACACATGGGAGAGGGTGGTGGATGGAAGGGTGGTAGATAGGGCTTTAATCTATATAGTGGTAACCAGGAGAAGAGTAGGAAAAGTTTTGGATGTACATGTTCTAATGAGAGAGAGTGGGGGAATATCAAATTATCTTTTGGTGGGAGGTAAATTGAGAGTGGAGGATAGATGGAGAAAGAGGAAAAGGACAAGGTAGGTGTGTGCAACAGAAACGCTTGGGGATGTTTGGAGTCTTTATTAATCAGTGGGTTATGCATACAGAGGTGAGTCATAATAGGAGAGCTACATGCTCACAGTAAGACGGAGAGTTCTAGACTGATGTGGGGTTAACGTTGTATTCCCTGCACAGAGGGAAAACTATGCCATGTCCTACATATCTATCAATGAGGGCCTTGTGACCAAAGAGTCCTTGTAACCCTATGGTGCCCTGCTCATGTCGAACGCCAGGGCCCCTTATAACGCTACACCACACCTCCCCACCCTCTGCGCTCGCACGTCCATGGCGAGGGGAATGCTTACCCGCAAGCCAGGGCGAGCGGCAGAGGCGGAAGTGGGGGGATCCAGTCCTCCACTGAAGGATAGGAAGCGACGGGGCGGCGTTTCCGGAGGCCGGTGGTCGCTCCTGTAGACGGCGGAGCAGCAAGGCGCTGGTTGGACAGCGCCAATCCTCATCGGCAGGAAGGGCGTTTCAGAGCTTCCAATACAGAGGGATGGAGTTGGGTAGGGCACGGCGGTCGGATGGGGGCCTGGAGGTCACGCAGGTCAGCGGGTGACCGTAGGCGGGGCTTATCCATGCCGCGGCCAGTAGTCTTCAGAGCGTTCCGTCGGTGTAGGCAGCTGGTGACGGGTCATCACTGTGAAGTGCCAGTATTGCCAGTGACAGCGCTCCTGACATGAGGAGGGGGGGATGAACGAACGATGGTCCATCATCCACGAGAAATGGGGCCATCCAAATGGGCATGGCTTGCATTTGATGCAGCCCAGATGGCAGCAAGCGTCTCCAGTGGTAGTGGCGTATCGGGTTTCGGCGTCCGTCGGAAACCATGGGCCACACTGGACGAGGCAGAAGTGCACGGTATTTCAGTCCTGCATGTAAACTGCGTTGGGGGCGGAATCGAGGGAGGTCCGTGCACGAGGACGGCAGGTCCTCTGCCGAGCGGAGAGGGCGGCCCGGTGCTCAAAGGGCACCAGCACGGGCGGCGACGACAGAGCTCGCCTTACGACGGGCGTGACGATACCTTGCTGCACCATTGAGCCAGTCTTCCTTCGCTTGAATCTGAAATGCGAACAGTATCGGCCTGGGTGTGCAGGCGGCGAGGGGCGTCGCATTGGCTTGCCAGTGGGTTCTCATGAGGGGCGGGGGGGTCACGTGAGATACGTCGAAAGCATCGTCTGTGCTGAGAGTGGCGGCTGCAGAGCTCTTAATATCTCCAACATGCCTAGGTGCTGAGGGCCTATCCCTGTGATTTACACACCTGCGAAGGGCAGCGCATCGTGGGCGCTGACAGGTGATGGAGGGTGATGGCCCGGAAGGCATTAGGACGGCAGGTGCCAGTCCTCCCGGGAGAAGGGGCGGAGAGTGCGTGCGTCTGGCAGGGGACCCCTTGCATGGTGACACGGTGCATGCGTGCAGGTCCTACTGGGCGTCCGAGATGGTCCCCGTCAGTGCCTCCAGTGGGCGGCAGTGGTGTCACCTCCTGTGGTGATGTAATTGCCACGGGGGAGCAGAGGTGGTGTGCCAGTTCCTAAGCTGGGTGGGTGTGGCCTGTGCCAGTCAGCTAGGCCCCACGCGGGTGGCGTTTGCAGTGAGCAGGGCGAGACAGGACAAAGGCCTTGTTCGTGTGGCCTGCTTTGGCCACACGAACGTCCGCAGCTAGCAGGGCGGAGCAGTGGGACAAAGGCCTCTTTGTTCGCCCCACTACGTGCACAGAGGCACGCCACTATCACTATCACGCAATTTTGCACGGTCCCATGCATGCTCACTGTATCGGCACTGCACTCGTGGTCCAGCGTGTTCACTGTCGCCTATCGGTCTAGTTCCGTCAGTACGCACCACTGATTCACGTATCGTCCCATGTTTCACTGTTGCATGTTGCAAGCAATTACAAGTATCATACTCACTGTGCCATGTGTGCAGCAGAAATGCGGGGGGATGTTTGGAGTCTATTAATCAGTGGGTTATATGTACAGAGGTGAGTCACAATAGAAGAGCTACATGCTCACAGTAAGACGGACAGTTCTAGACTGACGTGGGGGTAACGTCGTATTCCCTGCGCAGAGGGAAAACTATGCCACGTCCTACATATTTATCAATGAGGGCCTTGTGCCCAAAGAGTCCTTGTAACCCTATGGTGCCCTGCTCGTGTCGAACGCCAGGGCCCCTTATAACACTACTCCACAGTAGGGAGGTGCTTAAAGTACATACATACATATACCAAAGGCTTTTTCCCCCTTACACGGGGTGTATCCAAAAAGAAAAAGGCATAGAAATCACTCCCACCCATTTCATTACCCATATATTCCAGTTCCCTCCACCCTCCTCCCTCCCTCCTGTCTTGGCACCTCCTGGATGACGGGTCATCCCTGCATCCTGTCCACTGAAAAGGAGAAGGAGTACAAGAAAAAGCCAAGAGAAGAGTGGGAGAGTGAAAGATGGAGTAGAACTAAGAGTGGAGGAGTTGCAAGGTGTGCAAAGATGGTATGTGGAACAAGGAAGACAGGAGGAACTAGAAGAAATGGTAGTGAATGGTGAAATGTTGAAACAAAGAAGGTTGTAGAAGGGAAGAATCAAGCATTCACAGATTGGTTACAAGATAGGACAAGAGAATCTTATGGGAGATACAAAGAAAAGTAAAGTATAAGATAAAGGAGGCAAAGAAGAGAGCAGATGTGAAATGGGATAAGAGTATGACAGAAAATTTAGAAAGTAATAAAAGATGTTTTGGAAGGAAATTAAGAGAGGAAGAGGAGGTGAATCAAGTGGAAAACAAAAGGTAAAAGGTGCAATTGGAGAGATGATAATGGAAGAGACAGCAGTAAGAGGAAGATGGGCAGAGTATTTTAAGGAGTTCCTAAATGTGAAGGAGGATAGGGAGGGAAAGGTAGTTGTAGTGGGAAGCACTAAGAAAATGACTGATAAATGAAAGATAAGATGAAAGCAGATTAAAATAATGAAAGTAGGTAAGGCACCTGGGTGAGATGGGTGTCATGCAGTGTTTAAATAGGGAGGTCCAGTGATAGTGGACTGGCTGGTGATATTGTTTAACCTCTTCACTCCGGGGCACATCGCACGTCTGGCAGCATTAGCTGCCCGACGTGCAATGTTGCGTCATAATAATCGCATTATAAAAAATAAAGTCGTGAATTTTGATAACCATAGAAAATATGGTGAAGCCAGTTTAGAGAGAATGGAGGTTACGTAGGTACAACTACAATAAATATAATCAAGTTGCCGACGTCGGTATCATCGCGTACCCACTTGCTCCTCATGCCGCCTACTAGGCGTCACCGTATGGAAGTGGTTAATGTTTGTCATAGGACTGGAGGAGTGCCTGGAAAAGGGGACAACTGTGAGTGTAGTAGTTTCAGGGGTATCAGTTTGTAGTGTGTAGTTGGGAAGGCTTATGGGAGGGTTAGGAGAGGAACAGAGGGAGTGATTGGTGAAGAACAGTGTGGGTTTAGTATAGGTAGGGTCGCATGAATTAGGTTTTTGTGCTAAGGCAGATATGTGAGAAACATATGTGAAGAAGTCTTATGACAAGGTAGACAGGAAGTCACATCACTGTGGGAGGTATTGCAGATATATGGGATAGGAGGAAAGCTGTTAAGAGTATTCATGAAAGTAGTAGAGCTTGTGTTAGAATTAGAAATAGAGCGAGTGGTTTGAGGTAAAGTTGGGACTTTGCCAGGGTTGTGTTATTTCATCTTGTCTGTTCTATTTATACATGTATGGGGTGGTGCAAGAGGCAGATGCAAGGGTAATGGGCCAGTGATTGGAGATGGACAAAAGAAAATAGAGAAAAGTGAGAGATAAGCCAGTTGTTGTTTGCTGACAACATTGCTTGTGGCAGGATCAGAGGAGGGATTAAGAAAGTTAGTGACAGTTTGGGAAGGTGTGCAAAAGAAGGAAGTTGAAGATAAATGTGGGTAAAAGTAAGGTGATGAGATGTTCAAGGGGAGAGGATGGCAGCAATTTGGAAGTGAGTATTAAAGGAGACTGGGGAAGTGGATAGCTTTAGATACTTGGGTGCAAATATGGCATGAAAGGGAGGAGTGGGGGTGCAGGTAGAATGTAGATTGAAAGAAGCAAGTAAGTGCTTTGGGGGATTAAAAAGTGTAATGAGAATTAGACATTTGGAAATTGATGCTAAGAGGAGATTTTATGAAGGAATGATTGTGCTGACAGCACTGTATGGGACAGAAACAGGGAACATAAGTGTTTAATCAGTTCAGTACAACTCAAATTTTCATGCACAGCATCAGCTGCCACATGTACGATTCATCATACTGATGATGATGATGATATGGTTTAATGTCACAAACTCCCCCCATCAGAAGGCTAGGACGGTACCCCTTACAGAGGACTTTGTAGCGTGGAATTTAATGAACCATGCCCTTGGTTCAACTTCGCCGGTGGCAGGACTCGACCCTCCATCTCCTCGACCTTCGCTCACATTATAAAATATGAGGTCGTTGATGTATTACTCATTCTCTTTTACTCTGAGTAATAATAAACACAGAAAACAAGATCGATCCAGTTCACAGAATCTGGGGGTAACTCATGGACAACTGCAAAATATATATATATATATAATCAAGATGCTGATGCCAGCATCCTCGTGTACCTAGTCACGCTTCATGACACCTACATAGGCATCATCGTATTGAAGTGGTTAAATGTGTTTGATGTGAAATGCCTGAGAAGTATGGTAGAAATTACTAGGCTGGATAGAATGAGAAATGAGGATGTGGGGAGAAGATTGAAGATTAGTAAAAGAGGTGTGCAAGGAGTGAACATGAGGCAGCAACCAAGGATGAGATGGATGGATGAGGTAAAAGTGGCATTAGGAAAGAGGGGAATGTCTCTAGATGAAGGAAGAGAGAAGATAGAAGATAGGGGTGACTGGAGAATGGTTGTGTATGGATGATGATGTGATGCATGGAAGGGAGTGGGTTGCCAGTTTTGTCAATAAATAAATAAAAAATTGGGTGCCTTTTATAGCCAGTGGATGTACTTGGTCATTACCATAGATTTGACCCTTGACATAATGCCTAATTTTTGCAAATTTTTGAAATTGTGGCATATGATGTATGCCACTGACGCTCAGTCCATAAAACAATTGTAGCATACATTGTATGCCACTGAAACTGTAGGAGTTAATGTGTGTGAATGTGGTACAGATGAGAGTAATAGGGAAGAGATAGGCAGTATGTTTGTGAGAAAGATGGATGTGTCGGCATTGAGTGAAACTAAGTTGAAAGGGAGGGGTGAGTGTGAGTTTGGGAGAGTAGTTGAGAGGTTCTCAGGAGTGAAGAGAGGACGAGGGAGAGAAGGGATGGCTATACTAGTAAGTGAAGAGATAGGTAAATGTGTGGTGGAGTGGAAGGAGGTTTCTTCCAAGTTATGTGCATAAAGGTGAAGCTGGGAAAAGAGATATGGTTTTTTGTAAGTGTATATGGGCCTGTAGAGGAAAGGGAGGCTTTTTGGATGGCTTTAAATGAGTGCATAGAGGGATTAGGGAGAAATGTCAATGTAGTGGTATTGGGAGACCTTAATGCTAGGGTAGTAAATGAACCAATAGATGGAGTGATTGGGAAGTATGGAGTTTCAGGAAAGAATCATAGTGAAGAGTTGATGGTGGAGATGTGTCTCGAGAGTTGATCATAGTAGATAGAGTGTTTAAGAAGAAAGTCAATCATAAGTACACATGGGAGAGGATGGTGGATGGAAGGGTGGTAGGTTGAGCGTTAATGGGCTATATAGTGGTAACCAGGAGTATAATAGGAAGAGTTAAGGATGTACACATTCTAAGGGGAGAGAGTGGGGGAATATCAGATTATTTTCTGGTGGAAGGTAAGTTGAGAGTGGAGGATAGATGGAGAAAGAGGAAAAGGGCAGAAGGTAGGGAGGTACTTAGAGTGAACTGCTTAAATGAGAAAGAAAAGGAGGAGTATAAGAAGAAGTTGAGAGAGGAGTGGGAGGGAGTGAAGGATAGAGTAGAACTAGGAGTGGAGGAGAAATGGGGATGGTTCAAGGAGGGAGTCATAAGGTGTACAAAGATGGTATGTGGAAGAAGGAGGACAGGAGGAAATAGAAGGAAGGGTAGTGAGTGGTGGGATGAGGAAGCAAAGGGTGTAAAAGAGAAGAAGCAGGCCATCATAGATTGGTCACAAATTAAGATGAGGGAATCATATGAGAGGTACAAAGTAAAGAGAAGAGAAGTAAAGCATAAGAGAAAGGAGGAAAGAGGAGAGCAGATGTGAAATGGAGTAAGACAGAAAATTTTGAAAGTAATAAAAAAAAAATTGGAAGGAAATTAAGAGAGGAAGAGGAGGTTAATCAAGTAGAGAAGAAAAGGTAAAAGATGCAGATGGAGAGATGATAATGAAAGAGAAGGCATTGAAAAGAAGGTAGGCAGATTATTTTAGGGAGTTGCTAAATGTGAAGGAGGATAGGGAGGGAAAGGTAGTTACAGTGGGAAGCGGTAAGAAAATGACTGTCATAAGTGAGGAAAATAGAAGAGAAATAAAGAAAGATTGAGTGAAGGCACCTATTAAGTTGAGAGCAGGTAAGGCACCTGGGTTGGATGGATGCCATGCAAAATGTCTGATAAAAGGAGGCACAGTGATGGTGGACTAGCTAGTGAGGTTATTTAATTTTTGTTTAAGAGAGGGTAGAGTGCTGGAGGAGTGCCTGTATAGTTTCACTTTACAAGGGAAAAGGGGACAAGTGTGAGTGTAGTAGTTTCAGAAGGATCAGTTTGTTAAGTGTAGTTGGGAAGACTTATGGGAGGGTCTTTATTGAGAGGATTAGGAGGTGGTAGGAGAGGAACAGGGAGTAATAGTGTGGGTTTAGGACAGGTAGGGGTTGTGTAGATCAGATTTTTGTGGTAAGACATATGTGAGAAAGCTATAGAAAAAGGTAAGGATATTTTTGGGTCTTTTATGGATTCTGAAAAGCCTTATGATAGGGTAGACAGGAAGTCATTGTGGAAGATATTGCAGATATATGGGATAGGAGGAAAGCTGTTAAGAGTAATCAAGAGTTTTTACAATAGTAGATCTTGTGTTAGGATTAGAAATGGAGAGAGTGAGTAGTTTGAGGTAAAGGTGGGACTTCGTCAGGGATGTGTTATGTCACCTTGGCTGTTCAATTTATAACTGGATGGGGTGGTGCGAGAGGTGAATCAGGGGTTGGAAATGGTTAAAGAAAATAGAAAAAGTAGAAGATAAGCCAGTTGTTTGCTGATGATACTGCGCTTGTAGCAGAATCAGAGGGGTTGAGGAAGTTAGTGACAGAGTTTGGGAAGGTGTGAAGTTGAAGATAAATGTGGGTAAAATTAAGGTGATGAGATGTACAAGGGGAGAAAGTGACAGCAGATTGGAAGTGAGTATTAACCCCTTCCATACGGTGCCGCACACGTAGGCGTCATGGGGAGCGAGTGTATTCGCGAGGCTGCCATATCGGCGTCTTGATTATATTTATTGTAGTCGCCCCTCCATATTGACATTCTTTCTAATTCTTTTGTAATCGCATTTTCTATGGTTATCAAAATTCACGGGGGAAGAGAGAACGATCGATATAAGCGGTGACTATATTTTATGATGCGAGTATTATTATGACACGTCGTACGGCTGGCATTGGCTGCTGCCACCGAGATCTAAGTCCATGACGCCTACGTGTGCGGCACCGTATGGAAGGGGTTAAGGGAGAGAGAGTGGAGGAAATGGATAGTTTTATATACTTGGGCACGAATGTGGCAGGAAAGAGAGGAGTTGGGGTGAAAGTAGAATGTAGATTGAGAGAAGTGAGTAAATACCTGGGGGATTAAAAAGTGTTATGAGAAATGGACATTTGGGAATGGATGCTAAGAGGAAATTGTATGAAGGAGTGATTATGCCGACAGCACTGTATGAGACAGAAACATGAACATAAGAGAGGAAGAGAGAAGGAGTATTAATGTGTTTGAAATGAAATGCCTGAGAAGTATGATAGGGGTTACTAGGCTGGATAGAGTGAGAAATGAGGAGAACAGGAGTGGAAAGGTAGTTGGGAGATAGGGTTGATGAAAGAGTATTAGGATGGTTGGGACACATGGAAAGAATGAGTGAAGAAGGATTAGTAAAAGAGGTGTGGAAAGAATGAACATGAGGGGTCGACCTAGGATGAGATGGATGGAGTGGGTAAAAGGGGCATTGGAAAAGAGGGGAATGTCTGTTAAGGAAAGACAGAAGATAAGGGTGAATGGAGAATTGTTGTGTATGGATGATGCTGTGATGCATGAGGGGGAGTGGGTGGGGGATGGGGGTGAGGGAGTATGTATGAGAAATAAATTGACACAGCCCAAAGGGATTTCTCCCCATCTTCTCCTTTTCTGCATGAGGGAATGGAGAGGGGGTCACTGATTTAATGAAGCGGCCTTGCTATGGAAGTGCTGTTTCTTCAGACACTTCTTCTGACCCAGGGCAGTGGACAAGATGCAGGGATGACTCATCATCCAGGAGGTGCCAAGAGGGAGGGGAGTGGAGTATGTAGGGGATGGAATGGGTGGGAGTGGTTTCTATGCCATTGTTTTTTGGCTACCTCCCATGTAAGTGGGAAAAAGCCTTTGGTATATGTATATGTTTGTGAACTAAATTTAGACATGAGGAATATTAATGTACATTATTTATTCTGGGGTATTGGCTGCTTGTTATTGTGGCAAAGTAGCATGCAGTTGATAATTTAGGGTCTATATGGGGCACCCCTATGGACCAGAGCCACACATCATTTTGTCTATGATAGAGGAAAACTCTGTTCATAGAGAAATTATGACACTTTTATACTACGACTGTCCCTCTGTTAGCTGTCCCCCAACCCCTTGCTGCTGTCCTGTACCATTTCTCTGAGTATTCATTTTCTGTGGTGGGGGAAAAGAATACTGCCAGCAAGTATTTCCTCTCGGATCGTAAGAGGTGAGAAGAAAGGGACAGGGATTGGGACTAGGCATCCTTCTCCTTGTAGCCCCACAGGGGACATTCCTAAAAGAAAAAGTAGAGGCATAAGAGGGTCTGGGAGTTTTCCGACCAGCACCCTAAGGTTTGGGTCTTTTAATGTGCGTGGATGTGGTACAGATGAGAGTAAAAGGGAAGAGATAGGTAGTATGTTTGTGAGAAGAAAGATGGATGTGTTGGCTTTGAGTGAAACTAAGTTGAGAGGGAAGGGCGAGTGTAAGTTTGGGAGTGTAAGTGGGAGGTCATCAGGAGTGAAGAGAGGGTGAGGGAGGGAAGGGGTGGCTATTTTAGTAAGTAAAGAGATAGGTTAACGTGTAGTGGAGTGGAAGGAGGTTTCCTCAAGGATAATGTGGATGAAGGTAAAACTGGGAAAGGAGATGTGGGTCTTTGTAAGTGTATATGGGCCTGGCAGTGAGAAGAGTGTAGAAGAAAGGGAGGCTTTTTGGATAGATTTAAATGAGTGCATAGAGGTTTTAGGGAGAAATGTCAATGTAATAGTACTGGGAGACTTTAATGCTAGGGTAGGAAATGGTCAAATTGATAGAGTGGTTGGGAAATGTGGAGTTCCAGGAAAGAATCGTAGTGGAGAGTTGATGGTTGAAATGTGTCTAGAAAGAGAGTTGATGATAGCAAATACAGTGTTTTGGAAGAAAGTCAAGCATAAGTACACATGGGAGAGGGTGGTAGATAGAGCATTAATGGATTATGTAGTGGTAAATAGGAGTATGATAGGAAGAGTTAAGGATGTACATGTGCTAAGGGGAGAGGGTGGGGGAATATCAGATAATTTTTTGGTGGAAGGTAAATTGAGAGTGGAGGATAGATGGAGAAAGAGGAAAGGGACAAAAGGTAGGGTGGTGCTTAGAGTGAACTCTTTAAATAAAAAAGAAAAGGAGTACAAGAAGAAGCTGAAGGAGGAATGGGAGGGAGTGAAGGATAGAGTAGAGCTAGGTGTGGAGGAGGAGTGGGGATGGTTCAAGGAGTGAGTCACAAAGTGTGCAAGGATGGTGTGTGGAACAAGAAGGACAGGAGGAAATAGAAGGAAGCGTAGTGAATGGTGGGATGAGGAAATAAAGAAGGTTGTAGAAGAGAAGAAGCAAGCTTTCACAGATTGGTTTCAAAATAGGACGAGGGAGTCATATGAGAGGACGGAAGACAGAGGTGAGTGGAGAATGGTTGTATATGGATGATGTTGTGACTGCATGAGGAGGAATGGGCGGGGGGGTGGGGGGTGGGGTAGTATGTGTGAGTAAATTTTGACGCAGCCCGAAGGGATTTCTCCCCGTCCTCTCCTTATATGCAAAGGGGGACGGAGAGGGGGGGTCGCCGATTAAATGAAGCGGCCTTGCTGTGGATGTACTGTGTCTTGCAACACTGCTTCTGACCCAGGGCGGTGGGCAGGGTGCAGGGATGACCCGTCATCCAGGAGGTGCTCAGATGAGAGAAAGGGTGGGAGGGGTGTGGAGTGTATTTAGGGATGAAATGGGTGGGAGTGTTTTTATGCCTTTCCCTTTTTGGCTACCTCCCTTGGAAGGGGGAAAAAGCCTTGGTATATGTATGTATGTATGTACAAAGAAAAGAAAAGAGAAGTAAAGCTAAAGGTAAAGGAGGCAAAGAGCAGAGCAGATGTGAAGTGGGGTAAGAGTATGACAGAAAATTTTGAAAGTAATAAAAAGATGTTTTGGAAAGAAATTAAGAGAGGAAGAGGAGGCGAATCAAGTACAGAAGAAAAGGTAAAAGGTGCAGATGGAGAGATGATAATGGAAGAGAAGGCAGTAAGGGGAAGATGGGCAGAATATTTTAGGGAGGGAAAGATAGCTGCAGTGGGAAATACTACGAAAATGACCGTGATGAGTGAGGAAAATGGAGGAGAAATAAGGGAGGATGAAGTGAAGGCAGTTGTTAAGATGATGAAAGCAGGTAAGGCACCTGGTCAGGATGGATGCCATGCAGAATGTCTAAAAAAAGGAGGTACAGTGATGGTGGACTGGCTGGTGAGGTTATTTAATGTTTGCTGGAGAGAGGGTAGAGTGCCAGAGGACTGGAGGAGTGCCTGTATAGTTTCACTTTACAAGGGAAAAGGGGACAAGTGTGAATGTAGTAGTTTCAGAGGGATTAACTTGTTAAGTGTAGTTGGGGAGGATCTTGATTGAGAGGATTAGGAGAGGAAGAGAGGGAGTAATTGGTGAGGAACAGTGTGGATTTAGGATGGGTAGAGGTTGTGTAGATCAGATTTTTGTGATAAGACAGATATGTGAGAAAGCTATAGGAAAGGGGAAGGATGTTTTTTGGGCTTTTATGGATCTGGTAAAGGCTTACGATAAGGTAGACAGAAAGGCACTGTGGGAGGTTATGCAGATATACGGGATAGGAGGAAAGCTTCTAGGAGCTGTCAAGAGTTTTTATGAGAGTAGTAGAGCTTGTGTCAGAATTAGAAATGGAGAGAGTGAGTGGTTCAAGGTAAAGGTGGGACTTCGTCAAGGATGCGTTGTTTCCCTGGCTGTTCAACTTATTCATGGATGGGGTAGTGCAAGAGGTAAATGCAAGGGTAGTGGGTCAGGGATTGGAGATGGTTAAAGAAGATGGAGAAAAGTGGGAGGTGGGCCAGCTGTTGTTTGCAGACGACACTGCGCTTGTGGCAGGATCGGAGGAGGGATTGAGAAAGTTGGTGACAGAGTTTGGGAGAGTATGTGATAGAAGAAAGCTAAAGATAAATGTGGGTAAAAGTAAGGTGATGAGATGTACAAGGGGTGAAAGTGGCAGCAGACTGGAAGTGAGCATTAAGGGAGAGCGACTGGAGGAAGTGGATAGTTTTAGATACTTGGGTGCAAATGTGGCAGGAAAAGGTGGAGTGAAGGTGGAGGTAGAATGTAGATTGAGAGAAGTGAGTAAATGCCTTGGTGGATTAAAGAGTGTAATGAGGAATAGACATTTTGGGAATGGATGCTAAGAGGAGACTGTATGAAGGAGTGATTGTGCCAACAGCACTGTATGGGGCAGAAACATGGAACATAAGAGAGGAAGAGAGAAGGAGTTTGAATGTGTTTGAGATGAGGTGTCTGAGAAGTATGATGGGGGTTACTAGGCTAGATAGAGTGAGAAATGAGGAGGTGAGGAGGAGAACAGGGGTGAAAAGGGAGTTGGGAGATGGGGTTGATGAAAGATTATTAGGATGGTTTTGAAACATGGAAAGAGTGAGTGAAGAAAGACAAGTAAAAGAGGTATGGAAGGCAGATGTGGAGGGAATGAACATGAGTGGACGTCCTAGGATGAGGTGGATGGATGGGGTGAAGGGGGCTTTGGGGAAGAGGGGAATGTCTTTTGAGGAAGGACAGGAGAGGACAGAAGACGGGTGAATGGAGAATGGTTGTATATGGATGATGTTGTGATGCATGAGGTGGAATGGGTTGTGGGATGGGGGGTGAGGTAGTATGTGTGAGCAAAATTTGACGCAGCCCGAAGGGATTTCTCCCCGTCTTCTCCTTTTATGGAGAGGTGGGGTTGCCGATTTAATGAAGCGGTCTTGCTGTGGATGTGCTGTGTCTTGCAACACTGCTTCTGACCCAGGGCAGTGGACAGGGTGCAGGGATGACCCGTCATCCAGGAGGTGCTAAGATAAGAGGGAGGGTGGAGGGATGTGGAGTGTATTCAGGGATGGAATGGGTGGGAATGATTTTATGCCTTTTCCTTTTTGGCTACGTCCCTTGTAAGGGGAAAAAAAAGCCCTGGTATATGTATGTATGTATTTATTCTGTCATTAATATATGTGTTGTTGTTTTTTTCCAGAAATGAAAGGGAAGAAGAGATTGAAGAATATTATCGACAAAAGTATGCTGAAGAATCTTCTGCTGCTATGCGCTTTGGTGAAGGAGGAGAAGAAATTGGTGACGAAATTACTCAGCAGACTTTGTTGCCTGGTGTGAAGTGAGTAGATGTTGCTTATGTTAGTTCCTACTTCTTGGGTATGTTAGGCATAGTTGAAGCATGGAGTGCATTTTGTTATTGATTGTAATTTTTCATCAAGTGTGAGTAGTAGCTTGTTTTGCAACATGGGAACCTATCAGGTGTATTTTTATCCCCAGGGATCTTAACATGTGGATGCTTATTTTTATGTGTAAATAGTATTTTATTTTTATATGGAATTTTGTAAACTTTTTTATACAATCTACAGAGATCCTAACTTGTGGATGATGAAGTGCCGCATAGGTGAGGAGAAGATGACAGCCTTGCAGCTCATGAGGAAATACATAGCCTACCAACGCACTGAAGAACCTTTGCAGATTAAGTCTGTTGTAGCTCCTGAGGGTGTCAAAGGCTACATCTACATCGAAGCTTTCAAACAAACACATGTCAAGCATTGTATGGAGGGTGTGTCGAACCTACGTGTTGGCATGTGGCAACAGACAGTGAGTAGGACTCAGTTTGTAATGGTTTGGGTGTGGGGCTCATGAAGAATAAAGTTAGATCGGGTGAGTAGAGTGGCATAGAATGGTGCACAGGACATCTGTTTTAATAACTTAGAATTACAAAGGGGCCGCTTCTCTTACGAGGTGTCCCCTCTTCCCATCTCTTTATGCAAAAAATAGATGGAATTGTATAGTTCCTGTAGAAGAATAGGTAGCAGTCATTATCAAACTCAGAATACTCCCCAACTCACTAATTAGTTTGTTGTTGAAGATTTTCGTCATTATAGAGTATGAATTTTAACTGAAATTCATGAGCGGATGAGAGGATTGGGTCACCATGTAATGAAGTGGTATGAGTAAACAGCTTCAACTGTTGGTCCCAGATTTGGAGTTGCTGTGTCTTGTTTAATTCTTCTAACCTAAGCAGTGGGCAGAGTACAGGCATGACCCTTCATCCACAAGGGGCTACGATAAAAAGATCAATAAATGGGTGTGGGGTGGGTGAAGAGTGGGTGCATGTCTTGCTGGCCACTCCCACTGGTGAAAGGGTCTTTTGTTATATGTATGTATGTGTGTGTGTGTACATATGAATGTATGTATGTATGTATGAATTTATCCTGTCTCATACACATATTCATGAATTGAACATTTTCAGATGGTTCCCATTAGTCAAATGACAGATGTTCTAAGGGTTGTCAAGGCTGTTCCTACACTTAAGAGGGGAGCCTGGGTTCGACTGAAGCGAGGTTAGTATTTGTGTTAAGGAAATAAATTGTGAAAATATGTGTCCATTTGTTTTTAACAAGATACCACACAAAAGATTTGTATGGAAGTTGGAAGACATAGGGCTTAACCTCTTTAATACGAGTCAAATATTCATACCCACATTAGCTGCCTGACGTATGATGATGCTTCACAATACATGCATTATAAAGTATAAAGTTACAGCCATTATACTCATTCTCTTTCATCCAGAATGTTTGTAACCACTGAAAAAGTGATCAACCCTGTTCACAGAATAAGAGGGTCCCTCAGCTGTGACTACAAAATAAATATAATCAAGAAGGTGATATACTCACTTGCGCCTCATAATGCCTATGTAGGCATCATTATATTCAAAGGGTTAAAGTGAACATACTGGAATGGATGAAGGATTTCTGCTATGATAGAAATATGTAAACAGTAAGAACTGAAATGCTTGATAGGAAAGGGGTGACCTTTTGGGTACCACAGGCTTTGGTATTGGCAACAAGATAAACAAATTTAAGACAAAGTTTGATGAGTGGAGGCAAAGAGATGGGAACCCATGGGCACAGCTCCAACCTCATATTATACTACAACTAGATAAATACATGCACACAGACATTACATACATATACCAATGGCTTTTTCTCCCTTACAAGGGAGGTAGCCAAAGGCATAAATCCACTGCCACCTATTTCATCCCCACATACTCCACTCCCATTCACCACACCTCCCTCCCTCTTTTCTTGGCTCCTCCTGGGTAACAGGTCATCCCTCCATCTCACCCACTGCCCTGGGTCAGAAACAATATAACAAAACACAGTATATCCACAGCACGGCCACTTCATTTAATCAGCGACCTTCCCCCCTCCATCACCTCATGCACAAAAAGAGATGGGGCTTCTCCCTTCCTTCCTCAACAGACATTCCCCCTCTTTCCCAATGCCCCTTTTACCCCATTCATCCATCTCATCCTTGGTTGCCCCCTCATGTTCACTCCTTCCACCTCTGCCTTCCACCCCCTTTTTACTAATCTTTATTCACATAATTTTGTCTGTGATAGAGGAAATCTCTGTTCATAGAGAAATGATGCTTTATTATACTGCAGCCGTCCCCTCCACCCCATGTTACTGCTGTGTACCATTTCTCTGAATATTCATTTCCTTTTTTTGCCTAACCCTGTGGTGTGGGAAAAAATACTGCCATCAAGCCTTCCCACTTGAGTTGTACAAGGCAACAAAAAATGGGACAGGGATAGGAAAAGGCATCCTTCTCCCTGTAGCCCAAAGGGGACATTCCTAAAAAAAAGTAAAGGCATAAGAGGGTCTAGGAGTTTTCCAACCAGTACCCTAAGGTTTGGGTCTTTTAATGTGCATGAATGTGGTACAGATGAGAGTAAAATGGAAGAGATAGGCAGTATCTTTGTGATATGGATGTGTTGGCATTGAGTGAAACTAAGTTGAGAGGGAGGGGCGAGTGTGAGTTAAGGAGTGTAGTTGGGATGTTCTTAGGAGTGAAGAGAGGACAAGGGAGAGAAAGGTTGGCTATACTAGTAAGTGAAGAGATAGGTAAGTGTGTAGTGGAGTGGAAGGTTTCTTCAAGATTAGTATGGATGAAGGTGAAACTAGGGAGAGGTGGGTTTTTGTAAGTGCATATGGTCCTGATAGTGAGAAGAGTGTAGAGGAAAGGGAGGCTTTTTGGGTGGCTTTAAATGAGTGCATAGAGGGATTAGAGAGAAATGTCAATGTAATGGTATTGGGAGACCTTAATGCTAGGGTAGGAAATGAACCAATAGACAGAGTGGTTGGAATTCCAAGAAAAAATTGTAGTGGAGAGTTGATGGTGGAGGTGTGTCTCAAAAGAGAGTTGATGATAGTGAATATAGTGTTTAGGAAGAAAGTCAAGCATAAGTATACAAGGGAGAGGGTGGTGGATGAAAGGGTGGTAGAGCATTAATGAACTATATAGTGGTAACCAGGAGTATAGTAGGAAGAGTTAAGGATGTACATATTCTAAGGGGAGACAGTGGGGGAATATCAGGTCATTTTTGGTGGAAGGTAAATTGAGAGTGGAGGATAGATGGAGAAAGAGGAAAAGGACAGAAGGTAGAGATGTACTTAGAGTGAACTGCTTAACCTCTTCCCTCCTGGGCACATCGCACATCTGGCAGCATTAGCTGCCCGACGTGCGATGTCTCGAAATAATAATCACATTATAAAAAATAAAGTCAGTGCTAAATTGTCCGTTCTCTTTCACCCGTGCATTTTGATAACCATAGAAAACTGATGAAGCCAGTTTAGAGAGAATGAAAATTACGTAGGTACAACTACAATAAATATAATCAAGATGGCGACTTCGGCATCAGCGAGTACCTACTTGCTCCTCATGCCGCCTATGTAGGCGGCACCGTATGGAAGTGGTTAACCCCTTCCATACGGTGACGCCTATGTAGGCGTCATGAGGAGCAAGTGGGTATGCGAGGATGCCGATGTTGGCGTCTTGATTATATTTTTTGTAGTCATACCTGTGTGACCCCCATACTCTGTAAACTGACTTCATCATATTTTCTATGGTTATCAAAATTCACGGGTGAAAGAGAGAATGATCGATACAGCGGTGACTATTTTTTATAATGGGAGTATTATGACGCAACATCATACGTCTGTCAGCTAATGCTGCCCGCGAGATTTTGGCCCGGAGTGAAGTGTTTAATTGAGAAAGAAAAGGAGTACAAGAAGAAACTGAGAGAGGAGTGGGAGGGAGTGAAGGATAGAGTAGAACCAGGAATGGAGGAGGAATGGGGATGTTTCAAGGAGGGAGTCACAAGGTGTGCAAAGATGGTGTGTGGAAGAAGGAGGATGGGAGGAAATAGAAGGAAGGGTAGTAAGTGGTGGGATGATGAAGCAAAGAAGGTAGAACAGAAGAAGCAAGCATTCACAGATTGGTTACGAATTAGGATGAGGGATACAAAGAAAAAAGAAGAGAAGTAAAGCATAAGATAAATGAGGCAGATGTGAAATGGGGTAAGAGTATGACAGAAAATTTTGAAATTAATATAAAAATGACCTGTCATCCACAAGGTGCCAAGATAAGAGGGAGGGAAGAGGGTGGAAAAGAGTGGATTATGTTAGGGATAGAATGGGTGGGAGTGGTTTTTATGCCTTTGTTTTTTGGCTACCTCCCTTATAAGGGGGGAAAACCTTTGGTATATATATATATATATGTGTGTGTAAAAAAAAATCGGAAAGAAATTAGGAGGAGAAATCAAATCAAGTAGAGAAGAAAAGGTAAAATGTGCAGATGGAGAGATGATAAAGGAAGAGAAGGCAGTAAGAGGAAGGTAGGCAGAGTATTTTAAGGAGTTGCTGAATGTGAATGAGGACAGGGAGGGAAAGGTAGTTGCAGTGGGAAGCGCTAAGAAAATGACAGTGATGAAAAAGGAAAATGGAAGAGAAATAATGAAAGATGAGATGAAGGCAGTTAAGATGATGATAACAGGTAAGGCACCTTGGTTGGATGGATGCCATGCAGAATGTCTTAAAAAGGAGGTGTGGTGAGGGTGATTGGCTGGTGAGGTTATTTAATGTTAGTTTAACCCATACAGCGTCAGCAGCATGCATTGTGTGCCACAATTGTTTTATGAATTGAGCGTCAGTGGCATATGTTGTCTGCCACAATTTAAAAGATTTGCCAAAAATAGGCATTACGTCGAGGGTCAGATCTGTGGTAATGACCAAGTAACCCTATCCATTGACTTTAAAAGGCACCTAATTTTTTTTATTTATTGACAAAACTAGCAACCCAGGCAGTAATTTTTCGGGGGTAACTTGGGGTATAAAATTGGCCCGTAGGATGTATTTTAGGTGATCCTAGTGTACGAAATGAAGTATGAGGAGGTGAAGTTGTACTTTGACAGTTAGGCAGGTGCTATTTAGTATGTATTCAGACGTATAAAACTAGCAATTTCCCTCTGCCAATTTTCGTAATGAGTAACACAAAATGTGGACGGGCAATAATGGTGTGATGGATGCTTACTAAAACATTTACCAAAACAATAAGAAACACCACAATCACCTATCCTCCATGAAATTATATGGAAAAAAAAAAAATACAGGTAGTCGTCGACTTACGACTTGTGCGACTTACGACTGATCGACTTTACGACCACGAGATGGTGCAATAATATCAAACATTAATAGAGTAATAGAATTGCAATGTTATGGCTGGCAGTGCAATACTATTACTAGCACGCCGCGAGACGCGAGTACGATAGTTTTGGCAGGCTGCCGGCAGCGTCAGCATCCCAGCCAACTAAATATTCTTTCATTTTGTTTGTTTGAAGGAAAAGGTTTCCTAATTTTGCATTGCATTTTGTATTTTTATATGTTTTGCAATTAATAAGATATAACAAACTTTTTATGCCTAGGCTAGTTTGTTGTTGATAACAATATGTTAGGTACAGTACGTAAACGAAAAGAATATGTTTTGAAATAAAAAAAAAATCCTAATTTTGCCTTACATTTTGTATTTTTATGTTTTGCAATTAATAAAATGTAACAGTATTTTTCATGCCTAGTCTGTTGTCGATGACAAAATGTTCGGTACAGCATTTTGTATTTTTGTTTTGTGATATAAAATGTAACAGTAAACTTTGATTATGCCTAGTCTGTTGTCGATAACAATATTTTCGGTACAGTACGTAAACGAAAAGAATGTGTTTTGAATTTTTCCCCCCTAATTGTGCTTTACAATGATTTTAATGTAACCAACAAAAAGTATTTGTAGGTCAAAGATGACAGGACTTTATTTAGTATGCGTAGGCCTAGGCTACGTTTCCTAACGAAAATGATAAAAAAATTAATGAATATTAAACAACGTAGCTCAAAGATAATAAGATTCTATTCAGTATGCATACGTTTCCTAAAGAAAGTCTGATGGTAAAATAATAAAAATGTTAACAAATACAGTATTGAATATCATAGGTCAAAGATGATAGGATTTTATTCAATATGCTTAGGCCCAGGCTATGTTTCCCAGAGAAAATCAGATGAAATTATAAAAAGGTTAAAAATACTATACAACATAGTTCAAAGATGCTAAGATTCTTTCAGTATGCTAAATATAATATACAATATATATATATATATATATATATATATATATATGTATATATATATATATATATATATATATATATATATATATATATATATATATATATATATATATATATATATATACTGTATATATATATAGACCGACTTGCGTCCAGTTCGACTTATGACCTGTCTGTCAGAACCGAACTCGGTCGCAAGTCGACGTCTACCTGTAGTTTACCACATAACAAGGTGATAAATATTTGCCAAAAAATCCACAAAAACTATTATATGCACATTTTCCGAAAGTGTCAGACTATTATGGGTGACTGTACATTGACTTGAAACATCATGTCAAATTTCTTCACTCTCTGAAATTCTAATAAAACTTCCCCAAAAAAATAAGACCTTGTTCAACCTGCGTGAGGAGCAAAAGAAAGTCTACAGATGTTCTATCAAACTTTTGCACGCATATCTTAAAAAAATTGACCCAGTTTCTCCACTTCTAGACTAAGGTGAATCATAATAAGGAAGATTTGTTGGTTTTGCACAATTTTTAGTTGATTTAAGCATTAAAAAAAAACTTCTTTGGCGCTGACGCTGGAGGGGGGAGTATACAATATTTGCCTGGTGACATACGGGTTAAGAGAGAATAGAGTGCCAGAGGACTGCAGCAGTGTAGTAGTTTCAGAGGGATCATTTTGTTAAGTGTAGTTGGGAAGGCTTATGGAAGGATCTTGATTGAGAGGATTATGAGAGGAACAGAGGGAGTAACTGGTATTTACTTAGTTGTATTAAACAGGAAGGGAGCTATGCTTGTGGTGACCCAACTTCGTATCTTTCAGCATCAAGTTATTTCTTAAAAACTTGAATAGTGTTTGCACACAATGTTTCTTTGTCATATTTGTTCCAGGTATTTATCACTTTAAGAGTGATAAATACCTGGAACAAATTAGAGTGAACTTTTTAAATGAAAAGGAGAAGGAGTACAAGAAGAAGCTGAAGGAGGAGTGGGAGGGAGTGAAGGATAGAGTAGAGCTAGGTGTGGAGGAGGAATGGGGATGGTTCAAGGAGGGAGTCACAAAGTGTGCAAAGATGGTGTGTGGAACAAGAAGGACAGGAGGAAATAGAAGGAAGGGTAGTGAATGGTGGGATGAGGAAACAAAGAAGGTTGTAGAAGAGAAGAAGCGAGCTTTCACAGTTTGGTTACAAAATAGGACGAGAGAGTCACATGAGAGGTACAAAGAAAAGAAAAGAGAAGTAAAGCAAAAGGTAAAGGAGGCAAAGAGGAGAGCAGATGTGAAGTGGGGTAAGAGTATGACAGAAAATTTTGAAAGTAATAAAAAGATGTTTTGGAAAGAAATTAAGAGAGGAAGAGGAGGCGAATCAAGTAGAGAAGAAAAGGTAAAAGGTGCAGATGGAGAGATGATAATGGAAGAGAAGGCAGTAAGGGGAAGATGGGCAGAATATTTTAGGGAGTTGCTAAATGTGAAGGAGAATAGGGAGGGAAAGATAGCTGCAGTGGGAAATGCTAAGAAAATGACCGTGATGAGTGAGGAAAATGGAGGAGAAATAAGGGTGAAGTGAAGAAAATTTTGAAAGTTATAAAACGATGTTTTGGAAAGAAATTAAGAGAGGAAGAGGAGGTGAATCAAGTAGAGGAGAAAAGGTAAAAGGTGCAGATGGAGAGATGATAATGGAAGAGAAGGCAGTAAGGGGAAGATGGGCGGAATATTTTAGGGAGTTGCTAAATGTGAAGGAGAATAGGGAGGGAAAGATAGCTGCAGTGGGAAATGCTAAGAAAATGACCGTGATGAGTGAGGAAAATGGAGGAGAAATAAGGAAGGATGAAGTGAAGGCAGTTGTTAAGATGATGAAAGCAGATAAGGCACCTGGTCTGGATGGATGCCATGCACAATGTCTAAAAAAAGGAGGTACAGTGATGGTGGACTGACTGGTGAGGTTATTTAATGTTTGCTGGAGAGAGGGTAGAGTGCCGGAGGACTGGAGGAGTGCCTGTATAGTTCCACTTTACAAGGGAAAAGGGGACAAGTGTGAATGTAGTAGTTTCAGAGGGATTAGCTTGTTAAGTGTAGTTGGGAAGGCTTATGGGAGGATCTTGACTGAGAGGATTAGGAGAGGAAGAGAGGGAGTAATTGGTGAGGAACAGTGTGGATTTAGGACGGGTAGAGGTTGTTTAGATCAGATCACAGATATGTGAGAAAGCTATAGGAAAGGGGAATGATGTTTTTTGGGCCTTTATGGACCTGGAAAAGGCTTACAACAGGGTAGACAGAAAGGCACTGTGGGAGGTTTTGCGGATATACGGGATAGGAGGAAAGCTTCTAGGAGCTGTCAAGAGTTTTTATGAGAGTAATAGAGCTTGTGTTAGAATTAGAAATGGAGAGAGTGAGTGGTTCGAGGTAAAGGTGGGACTTCGTCAAGGATGTGTCATGTCGCCCTGGCTGTTCAACTTATACATGGATGAGGTTGTGCGAGAGGTAAATGCAAGGGTAGTGGGTCAGGAATTAGAGATGGTTAAAGAAAATGGAGAAAAGTGGGAGGTGAGCCAGCTGTTGTTTGCTGACGACACTGCGCTTGTGGCAGGATCGGAGGAGGGACTGAGGAAGTTGGTGACAGAGTTTGGGAGAGTATGTGATAGAAGAAAGCTGAAGATAAATGTGGGTAAAAGTAAGGTGATGAGATGTACAAGGGGTGAAAGTGGCAGTAGTCTGGAAATGAGCATTAAGGGAGAACTGGAGGAAGTGGATAGTTTTAGATACTTGGGTGCAAATGTGGCAGGAAAAGGTTGAGTGAAGGTGTAGGTAGACTGTAGATTGAGAGAAGCGAATAAATGCCTTGGTGGATTAAAAAGTGTAATGAGGAATAGACATTTGGGAATGGATGCTAAGAGGAGACTATATGAAGGAGTGATTGTGCCAACAGCACTGTATGGCGCAGAAATATGGAACATAAGAGAGGAAGAGAGATGGAGTTTGAATGTGTTTGAGATGAGGTGTCTGAGAAGTATGATGGGGGTTACTAGGCTAGATAGAGTGAGAAATGAGGAGGTGAGGAGGAGAACAGGGGTGGAAAGGGGGTTGGGAGATAGGGTTGATGAAAGAGTATTAGGATGATTTGGACACAAGGAAAGAATGAGTGAAGAAAGACTAGTAAAAGAGGTGTGGAAGGTAGATGTGGCGGGAGTGAACATGAAGGGACGTCCTAGGATGAGGTGGATGGATGGGGTGAAGGGGGCTTTGGGGAAGAGGGGAATGTCTGTTGAGGAAGGACGGGAGAGGACAGAAGACAGGGGTGAATGGAGAATGGTTGTATATGGATGATGTTGTGATGCATGAGGTGGAATGGGCAGGGGGTTGGGGGATGAGGTAGTATGTGTGAGCAAAATTTGACGCAGCCCGAAGATATTTCTCCCCATCTTCTCCTTTATGCATGGGGGGATGGAGAGGGGGGGTCGTCAATTTAATGAAGTGGCCTTGCTGTGGATGTGCTGTGTCTTGCAACACTGCTTCTGACCCAGGGCAGTGGACAAAGTGCAGGGATGACCCATCATCCCGGAGGTGCTAAGATGAGAGGGAGGGTGGAGCCGATTTAATGAAGCAGCCTTGCTGTGGATGTGCTGTGTCTTGCGACACTGCTTCTGACCCAGGGCAGTGGACAAGGTGCAGGGATGACCCATCATCCAGGAGGTGCTAAGATAAGAGGGAGGGTGGAGGGGGTGTGGAGTGTATTTATGGATGGAATGGGTGGGAATGATTTTATGCCTTTTGGTTTTTGGCTACCTCCCTTGTAAGGGGGAGAAAGCCTTGGTATATGTATGTATGTACTTCCCTGTCATAAGCCTTTTCCAAATCCATAAAGGCACAAAAAAATCCTTACCTTTTCCTAGAGCTTTTTCACATATCTGTCTTACCACAAAAACCTAAGCTACACATCCCCCATCTGTTCAAAACCCACACTGTTCCTAACCAATTACTCCCTCTGCACCTCTCCTAATCCTCTCAGTCAAAACCCTCCCATAAGCCTTCCCAACTACACTCAACAAACTAATCCCTCTGAAACTACTACACTCACACTTGTCCCCTTTTCCCTTGTAAAGTGGAACTATACATGCAATCCTCCAGTACTCTACCCTCTTTTAGACAAACATTAAACAACCACACCAGCCAGTCCATCATCACTGTACCTCCCTTTTTTGTATACACTTCGCATGACACCCATCCATCCAGGTGTGTTACGTGCTCCCATCATTTTAATCACTGATTTCACCTCACCTTTACTTGTTTCTCCTCCATTTTCACATTCATCACTGTCATTTTCTTAGCGTTTCTCAATACAACTACCTTAACTTTCCTATCCTCCTTCACATTTAGCAACTCCCTAAAATACTCTGCCCATCTTCCTCTTTGTGCCATCTCTTCCATTATCATCATTCCATCTGCAGCTTTTACCTTTTCTTCTCTACTTCATTCGCCTCCTCTTCCTCTCTTAATTTCCTTCCAAAACATTTTTATTACTTTCAAAATTTTCTTTCATATTCTCATTCCATTTCACATCTGCTATCCTCTTTGCCTCCTTTATCTTATACTTTACTTCTCTTCCCTTTTCTTTGTATCTCTCATATGATTCTGTCATCCTATTTTGTAACCAATTTGTGAATGCTTGTTTCTTCTCTTCTCCACACCATCTTTGCACACCTTGTAACTCCTTGAACCATTCCCATTTCTCCTCCACTCCTGGTATTCCTCTTTCATTCCCTCCCACTCCTCTCTCAGCTTCTTCTTGTACTCCTACTTTTCTTTCTCACATAAGCCGTTCAAGTATCTCCCTACCTTCTGTCCTTTTCTTCTTTGTCCATCTATCCTCCGCTCTCAACTTAACTTCCACAAAAAAAATTATCTGATATTCTTCCACTCTCACCCTTTAGAATATGTCGAATGTGGAAGAAGGTGAAACTGGGAAGGGAGATGTGGGTTTTTGTAAGTGCATATAGGCCTGATAGTGAGAAGAGTGTGGAGGAAAGGGATGCTTTTTGGATTTAAATGAGTGCATAGAGGGTTGAGGAAGAAATGTCAATGTAGTGATATTGGAAGATCTTAATCCTTGGGTAGGAAATGAACCAATAGTGGGAGTGAATGGGAAGTGTGGAGTTTCAGAAGAAAATTGTAGTGGAGAGTTGATGGTGGAGATATGTCTGGGGAGTTGATGATAGCAAATATAGTGTTTAGGAAGAAAGTCAAGCTAAGTACACATGGGAGAGAGTGGTGGATGGAAAGGTGGTAGATAGGGCTAGACTATATAGTGGTAACCAGGAGAAGAGTAGGAAGAGTTTTGGATTACATGGTTTAAGGGGAGAGAGTGGGGGAATATCAGAATATTTGTTCCGAAGAATACAAACTCTTCGGTACTCCTTACCCAAGGATTACTTCGCGTAAGCCAAAGTTTCTACCGCTAACACTGTGTGTTGTTTGAAAAACACCTCACTCCGTGGGTCTGGGCAACCATTATCCTCGGTAAGGGGCCCTCCTGGGGCAAGGGGGCCCCCCCCTTCCCCCACAAGCATAGGCCGCTAAGCACCATTGTCTTCGCGGTACGGATAGAGTCAACATCTCTCACATTACCAGCTAACAATTTCGAAGTGCGGTCGGGGAACGGTATTCCCTCCAGTTATAGTGCGGTGCTTGCCCTTGCGTATTCCACGTTTCCCAATCGGCCCAATTCCCGGCCTCTTGAGATTGTGACGACATTAGGGCACCCTGCTTCGGCCATCTCCAACCTTCCAACGGCTTCCTTTGTGTTTGAGCATCCTGCATCGACGCCATCCCGCCGCCTGGAAGTGTTTGAGCACCCTCTTCCTACTCCCGTTCCTCTCCTTAACCTCCACCGAGTATTCTACGCTTCTCTGTAAGTATGGAATCTGGTCATAGTGTTGTTGTTCGCAATAGGATGTGTGCCTTCGCCCACGGCCATCTTTCTCTGCCGGGCTGCTCTCCCGCCAGCACCTGTAGATCCACACATTTGGTGTATCCACTGTAGGAATATGGAGTGTTCCCCTTCATCCCCATGTACTACGTGCGCTCACTGGGATGATAAGCAGTGGTCCGCGTATTTTCATGCTCACAAGAAAGTGCAGGCAAAGAACGAAGTACGCGCGCAGGGAAGATCCCTTTCCCGCTCACCCGAAACAAAGAGAAGGCATGCTGCGCTGGCAGAGGACAAGGGCAGTTCTCCCCCTCCTCCAAAACGTAGTAGACGGAAAGGTTGTACAACGGCTACCTCGAGTCGGTCTCAAGCCAAATTACCTCCTATTCCATCACCCAAGGCGGTTAGCTTCGACAGGCATGCGCCTCTGGCCCCCACGAACTATCCCCCGAGTACGAGCTTTTTCCCGGATGCATCCGTAGGTGGCCTCCCCGCGACGCTGCCCAGCAGCTCACCCCCCCCACGGACAAAGGACCCGATTTTGGAGCCGACGAGCGCTTCGGCCTCTCCTCCTCCTCGGGAGTCCCGCAGTCCACCTTCCTCCCATCGTAAGACGAGCCGGGTCATCCACGGAACCCTTTCTATGCCCGGGGGGCAGGAGGCCCAAGGTGTACCCACGCGCGCATTAGTTGCGGGTGACCCCTCCTCTTCCAGAGAAGGCAGTCTCCCCTTTGCCTCTCCCAGACCATCTGCACCCAGGCGGGACTCGCCAAACGGGCATTCCCTGGACCTCCTCCCCACTCTCTGTTCACTCTTCACTACGCTGAAGGAACAGATGGAGAAACAACGGGAATTTTTCCGCACTTCTCAAGCACGGTGCGTGCACTCGGAAGTCCTCCTCTTCTCTGACGCCTCCAAGGAGGGCTGGGGGGCCCACCTCAACGACGATCACGTCAGCGGTTTCTGGTCCACAGTCGAGCGGACGGCCCATATCAACTGGCTAGAGTTGAAAGCGGTACTGCTGGCTCTCCGTCATTTCTCGGATCAGATCTCGGGGAAAGTTGTGGGCATCACGTCGGACAATTCCTCGGTAGTAGCCTACCTGAACAAGCAGGGTGGCACAGTCTTCCAGGACCTCTGCCATCTCACTATGGACATCCTCCATTTAGCCAAGAATCTCTAAGTGGCACTCAGAGCTCGCTACATCCCAGGGAAGAAGAATGTCTGGGCGGACCACCTCAGCAGAAGGAATCAGGTACTCAGCACGGAGTGGTCCCTCCATCCGGAAGTGGCGACCTTCCTCATCAACAAATGGGGCTCCCCTCTGGTAGACCTTTTCGCCACCAGATGGAATCACCAGTTCCCAGTATATTTCAGCCCTCTCCCAGATCCGCTGGCAGCAGGAGAGGATGCTCTTCTGCAAAGTTGGGACAACCTCGACACCTACGCTTTCCCACCGTTTCCCTTGCTCCAGAAGGTGCTCCAGAGAGTACGAAATGCATCCAACCTTCGGATGACTTTGATCGCTCCCTGGTGGCCGGAAGCCCCATGGTTTCCAGACGCCCTCGAGCTAGCGGTGGAGGAGCCCCTGGCCCTTCAGGGAAGATCCGACCTTCTACATCAACCAGTCAACGGGGCCTGGCACAAGAACCCGTCAGCTCTGGCGCTTCACGCGTTCAGACTATGGTCCGGATCCTCCTAGAGAAGGGTTTCCCCAAAGAAGTGGCGGAAGACATGTCCTCCCCTATTCGCTCTTCCTCAGCTACCCTTTATCAAGGGAAATGGAATGCCTTTGCAGAATGGTGCCACTCCCGGGCAATAATCCCAGATCAAGCCACCATTCCTCAGATTGCCTCCTTCTGTCACTTCCTCCGGAAGTCCAAGAAGATCTCCCTCTCGGCAGTGCAGGGCTATAGGGCAGCTCTTAATCAGGTGTTTTCTCTGAAGGACATGGATCTGGCCCTGTCCCCATAGATTTCCATGCTCTTCAGACATTTCAGAAAATCATGCTCCCCCAGGGAGATCACTTCTCCTCCGTGGGATGTGGCATTAGTCCTGAACTCTCTGCGGGGTCCCCCTTACGAGCCCCTCCGAGATGCTCATTTGAAGGACCTCACCTTGAAGACAGTTTTTCTCTTGGCCCTTGCGTCTTCCAAGAGGGTCGGGGAGTTACATGCCATCTCTTATCGAGTCGCCCACTCGAAAGGATGGCACGAGGTCTCCTTCACTTTTCTGCCCCAATTCATTGCCAAAAACCAGGATCCGGCCAAAGCCGACCCCAGATTCTGGTCCTTTAGTATCCCTTCCTTATACGACTTTGTAGGGGGCGAACATGCAGAAATGGTACTATGCCCAGTACGTGCTATCTGTACCTACCTCAGGAGGACTAAGCATCTTAGACCAGACTTGCCAAGATTGTTCGTCTCTTCCAGGAGTAAGCCCAAGCCCGTCACTAAGACTTCCATTTCTTACTGGATCAAGGAAGTCATCCACAGGTCCTACACCATGAGCCCCACGGATTGCCCTAGAGCAAAAGCTCATGACCTCAGGGCAATAGGGACCTCCCTAGCCTTCTGAAAGGACCTGTCGGTCAACCAGGTCCTTCAAGCAGGTATATGGAAGTCCCAGACTACGTTCACTTCCTTTTACCTCAAAGAAGTCATGTGGGAATCCTTAGGGACCTTCTCTCTGGGTCCCATAGTGGCCGCCCAGGAAGTCTTGAGATGACATACCCCTTACCAATGGCACACAACCAACCCTGAAACCTCATCTAGGTTCTGGTTCGGCAACCACCGTGATACCTATCCAAAGTCCTTCTCATACTCCTACATTCCCTTACCGCACCGAGGGCTCTCAAGCATTCCAAGGGAATCAATTCAAGCCCTGCAAGTGGTACAAAGTGAGTATACCCTGTCTGTCTCCATTCCTGGGAACAGAACTAGGTGCCCTTCACAGTTTAGGGAAATGTATAAAGGTCTGGTCAACGTAGGTCTTAGCACACAAATTTTTTCCTTACGGAGGTTTCCCAGGCTAGATAACTACTTCCTTCCCTCCTAAGTCCGAGTCTCCTTGGGTAAGGAGTACCGAAGAGTTTGTATTCTTCGGAACAAATGTAATTTTCACAGGAAAATTAATTTTTCCCTGATACAAACCTGAGGTACTCCTTACCTCTAATGTCCCTCCTCAGCCACCCCTCTAATAGTTCCTTCTACCTGGCCTGTCAAACCTCGTGATTAATTTCATACCTGGCTCAGACAATGGTGCTTAGCGGCCTATGCTTGTGGGGGAAGGGGGGGGGGGCCCTTGCCCCAGGAGGGCCCCTTACCGAGGATAATGGTTGCCCAGACCCACGGAGTGAGGTGTTTTTCAAACAACACACAGTGTTAGCGGTAGAAACTTTTGGCTTACGTGAAGTAATCCTTGGGTAAGGAGTACCTCAGGTTTGTATCAGGGAAAAATTAATTTTCCTGCAAAAATTACATTTTTTGGTGGAAGGTAAGTTGAGAGTGGAGGATAGAGAAAGAGGAAAAGTACAGAAGGTAGGGAGGTGCTTAGAGTAAACTGCTTAAATGAGAAAGAAAAGGAATACAAGAAGAAGCTTAGAGAGGAGTGGGAGGAAGTGAAGGATAGAGTAGAACTAGGAATGGAGGAAGAATGGGAATGTTTCAAGGAGGGAGTCACAAGGTGTGCAAAGTTGGTGTATGGACCAAGGACAGGAGAAAATAGAAGAAAGGGTAGTGAGTGGTAGGATAATGAAACAAAAAAATTTGTAGAAAAGAAGCAAGCTTTCAAAAATTGGTTACAAAATATGATGAATCATATGAGAAGCACAAAAAAAAGAGAAGAAAAGTAAAGCCTAATATAAATGAAGTAAAGAGGAAAGCAGATGTGAAATGAGGTAAGGGTATGACAAAAAAATTGATGTAATAAAAAAATGTTTTGGAAGGAAATTAAGAGAGCATAAGGAGATGAATCTTCTAGAGAGGAAAAGGTTAAAGGTGCAGATGGAGAGATGACAATGGAAAAGACAGCAGTAAGAGGAAGATGTGCAAAGTATTTTAGGGAGATGCTAAATGTGAAGGAAGATAGGGAGGGAAAGGTAGTTGTAGTGGGAATCACTAAGAAAATGACAGTGATGAATGAGGAAAATGAAGGAGAAATAAGGAAAGATGAGGTGAAAGCAGTTATTGAAATGATGAGAACAGGTAAGGCACCAGGTATAGATGGGTGTCATGTGTAGTGTTTAAAAATGGAGGTACAGTGTTGGTGGACTGGCTGGTGAGGTTGTTTAATGTTTGTTTAAAAGAGTGTAGAGTGCTGGAGGAGTGCCTGTATAGTCCCACTTTACAAAGGAAATGGGGATAAGCATGAGTGTAGTAGTTTCAGAGTAGTTTGTTGAGAGTAATTGGGAAAGTATATGGGAGGGTTTTGATTGAGAGGATTAGGAGAGGAACAGAGGGAGTAATTGGTGAAGAACAGTGGGGGTTTAAGACAGGTAGGGGAGGTGTGGATCAGATTTTTGTGGTAAGACAGATATGTGAGAAAGCTTAAGGAAAAGGTAAGGATGTTTTTTGGGGGCTTTATGGATATTGAAAAGATTTAGGGAGTTGCTAAATGTGAAGGAGGATAGGGAGGGAAAGATAGCTGCAGTGGGAAATGCCAAGAAAATGACTGTGATGAGTGAGGAAAATGGAGGAGAAATAAGGAAGGAGGAAGTGAAGGCGGTTGTTAAGATGATGAAAGCAGGTAAGGCACCTGGTCTGAATGGATGCCATGCAGAATGCCTAAAAAAAGGAGGTACAGTAATGGTGGACTGGCTGGTGAGGTTATTTAATGTTTGCTGGAGAGAGGGTAGAGTGCTGGAGGACTGGAGGAGTGCCTTTATAGTTCCACTTTACAAGGGAAAAGGGGACAAATGTGAGTGTAGTAGTTTCAGAGGGATTAGCTTGTTAAGTGTAGTTGGGAAGGCTTATGGGAGGATCTTGATTGAGAGGATTAGGAGAGGAACAGAGGGAGTAATTGGTGAGGAACAATGTGGATTTAGGACAGGTAGATGTGTAGATCAGATATTTGTGGTAAGACAGATATGTGAGAAAGCTATAGGAAAGGGGAAGGATGTTTTTTTGGGCTGTTTTGGATCCGGAAAAGGCTTATGACAGGGTAGACAGGAAGGCACTATGGGAGGTTTTGCGGATATACGGGATAGGAGGAAAGTTTCTAGGAGCTGTCAAGAGTTTTTATGAGAGTAGTAGAGCATGTGTCAGGATTAGAAATGGAGAGAGTGAGTGGTTCGAGGTAAAGGTGGGACTACGTCAGGGATGCGTTATGTCCCCTGGCTGTTCATCTTGTACATCGAAGGGGTGGTGCGAGAGGTAAATGCAAGGGTAGTGGGTCAGGGATTGGAGATGGTTAAAGAAAATGGAGAAAAGTGGGAGGTGAGCCAGCTGTTGTTTGCAGACAACACTGCACTTGTGGCAGGAATGGAGGAGGGATTGAGGAAGATGGTGATGAGATGTACAAGGGGTGAAAGTGGCAGCAGACTGGAAGTGAGCATTAAGGGAGAGCGACTGGAGGAAGTGGATAGTTTTAGATACTTGGGTGCAAATGTGATAGGAAAAGGTGGAGTGGTGGTAGAGGTAGAATGTAGATTGAGAGAAGTGAATAAATGCCTTGGTGGATTAAAAAGTGTAATGAGGAATAGACATTTGGGAATGGATGCTAAGAGGAGACTGTATGAAGGAGTGATTGTGCCAACAGCACTGTATGTGGTAGAAACATGGAACATAAGAGAAGAAGAGAGGAGTTTGAATGTGTTTGAGATGAGGTGTCATAGAATTATGATGGGGGTTACTAGGCTAGATAGAGTGAGAAATGAAGAGGTGAGGAGAAGAACAGTGGTGGAAAGGGAGTTGGGAGATAGGGTTAATGAAAGGGTATTAGGATGGTTGGGACACATGGAAAGAATGAATGAAGAAAAAATAAAAGAGGTATGGAAGGCAGATATGGAGGGAGTGAACATGAGGGGACGTCCAAGGATGAGATGGATGGATGGAGTGAAAAGGGCTTTGGGGAAGAGGGGAATGTCTGTTGAGGAAGGACAGGAGAGGACAGAAGATGGGTGAATGGAGAATGGTTGTATATGGATGATGTTGTGATGCATGAGGTGGAATGGGTGGGGGGATGGGGGGTGAGTTAGTATGTGTGAGCCCGAAGGGATTTCTCCCCGTCTTCTCCTTTTCTGCATGGGGGGAGCGGAGAGGGGGGGGTCGTCAATTTAATGAAGCGGCCTTGCTGTGGATGTGCTGTGACTTGCGACACTGCCTCTGACCTAGGACAGTGGACAAGGTGCAGGGATGACCTGTCATCTAGGAGGTGCTAAGATAAGAGGGATGGTGGAGGGGAGTGGAGTGTATTTAGGGATGAAATGGGTGGGAATGATTTTATGCCTTTTTCTTTTTGGCTACCTCCCTTGTAAGGGGAAAAAAATCCTTGGTACATGTATGTATTTATGAAAAGATTTATGACAGGGTAGACAGGAAAGCACTGTGTGAAGTATTGCAGATATATGGGATAAAAGGAAAGATGCTAAAAGTGGTCAGCAGTTTTTACAAAAGTAGTAGAGCCTGTGTTAGAATTAGAAGTGGAGAAAGTGAGTGGTTTGAGGTAAAGGTGGGATTTCACCAGGGATGTGTTGTTGTTTTGGCTGTTCAATTTATACATGGATGATATGGAGCAAGAGGTAAGTGCAAGTATAATGGGCTGGGGATTGATAGTGATTAAAGAAAATTGAGAAAAATGGGAGATAAGCCAGTAGTTGTTTGCTGGCAATGCTACTCTTTTGGCAAGGTGTGTGAAAGAAGGAAGTTGAAGATGAATATGGGTAAAAGTAAGGTGATGAGATGTACAAGAAGAGAGAGTGGTAGCAGGCTGGAAGTGAGTGTTGAGGGAGAGCTGAGGAAGTAAATAGCTTTAGATACTTGGGTGCAAATGTGGCAGGAAAGGGAGGAGTGGAGGTGGAGGTAGAATGTAGATTGAGAAAAGCAAGTAAATTCCTTGGGGGATCAAAAAGTGTAATGAGAAATAGACATTTGGAAATGGATGGTAAGAGGAGATTGTATGAAGGAGTGATTGTGCCAACAGTGCTGTATGGGGCAGAAAAATTGAAATAGGAGTGTAAGAGTTTGAATATGTGTGAGATGAAATGCCATAGAAGTATGATCGGGGTTACTTGGTTGGATAGAGTGAGAAGAAAGGTGATGAGTAGAGCAGGGGTGGAAAGGGAGTTGGGAGATAGGGTTGATGAAAGAGTATTGGGATAGTTTGGACACATGAAAAGAATGATTGAAGAAAGATTAGTAAAAGAGGTGTAGAAGGCAGAGGTGGAGGTAGTGAACTTGAGAGGGGCAACCAAGGATGAGATGGATGAATGGGGTAAAAGGGGCATTGGGAAAGAGGGGAATGTCTGTTGAGGAAGGAAGGGAGAAGACAGAAGATAGGGGTGAGTGGAGAATGTGTATGAATGATGCTGTGATGCATGGGGTTGGGGTGTGTGTGAATTATATTTTGATGTAGTCTGGAGGGATTTTTCCCCCATCTGCTCTTTTTCTGCATGAGGGAATGGAGAGGATGGGTTGCTGATTAAATGAAACAGCCCTTCTGTGGATGTGCTGTTATTTGTAAAATTTGCTTCTGACCCAGGGCAGTGGGTGAGATGCAGGGATGACCTATCATCCAGGAGGAGCCAAGATAAAAGGGAGGGAGTGGGGTGAAAAGGAGTGGAGTATGTGGGGATGAGTGGAGTGGATGTTATGCCTTTGTTTTTTGCTACCTCCCTTGTAAGTGGGAAAAAGTCATTGGTAAATGTATGGTACACAACAGTATTAAGAGTAGGGGGACAGCATAAGGGAGGGACAGTCATAGTATAATAAAGTAGCATTATTTCTCTATGAATAGAGATTTCCTCTATCACACCATAAAGTATCAGCTACTTGCTACTGACATAACAAAGGTCTTGTACAAGAAACCCTTGCCTGTGAAATGGTTGCCTTCAAAGATAAGGAAGTCACCATCCTGAGTCTCTTCCCCACCCATGGTTTTAATAGCATCACTGTCAATTAAATTGACCCCCTAAATTAAGGTAGTAGTATAGACATTACTAGAATTAAATTGTTAAGCAGGTTTTTCTGGTGTTGGGAGTATTACACCAACTTTCATTTTTTCAGGTATTTTCAAGGATGATCTTGCCCAGGTAGATTATGTAGATCCTTCACAGAACAATGTGCACTTGAAGCTCATCCCACGTATTGACTACACTCGCATGCGTGGAGCACTCAGGTACTTGATTTTTAATATTGGTATTTTCATCTGATAAGGATGTATGCATGCATATACCAAAGGCTTTTTCCCCCTTACAAGGGAGGTAGCCAAAAAATAAAGGCATAAAAACCATTCCCACCCATTCCATCCCTAATCCATTCCACTCCCCTCCACACACTACCCTCCCTTTTATCTTGGCACCTCCTGGATGATGGGTCATCCCTGCATCTTGTCCAATGCCCTGGGTCAGAAGCAGTGTCACAAGACACAATACATCCACAGCAAGGCCACTTCATTAATTTGGTGACCCCCCTCTCCATCCCCCCATGCAGAAAAGGAGAAGACGGGGAGAAATCCCTTCGGGCTGTGTCAAATTTTTCTCATACTACCTCACCCTTATCCCCCACCCATTCCACCTTGTGCATCACAACATCATCCATATACAATCATTCTCCATTCACGCCTGTCTCCTATCCTCTCCCATCCTTCCTCATCTCAAACACATTCAAACTCCCTCTCTTTTCCTCTTTTATGTTCCATGTTTCTGCCCCATACAATGCAGTTGGCACAATCACTCCTTGATAAAATCTCCTCTTAGCATCCATTCCCAGATGTCTATTTCTCATTACACATTTTAATCCACCAAGGCACTTACCCGCTTCTCTCAATCTACATTCTACCTCCACCTCCACCCCTCCCTTTCCTGCCACATTCACACCCAAATACCTAGAACTATCCACGTCCTCCAGTCTCTCTCCCTTAATGTTCACTTCCAGTCTGTTGCCATTTTCCCCCCTTGTACATCTCATCACCTTTTACCCACATTTATCTTCAACATCCTTCTTTCACACACTCTCCCGAACTCTGTCACTAATTTCCTTAATCCCTCTGATCCTGCCACAAGCACAGTGTTGTCTGCAAAAAACAGCTGGCTCACCTCCCATTTTTCTCCATTTTCTTTAACCATCTCCAATCCCTGACCCACCACCCTTGCATTTACCTCTCACACTGCCCCATCCATGTATAAGTTGAGCAGCCAGGGTGATATAACACATCCCTGACAAAGTCCCACCTTTACCTCAAACCACTCTCTTTGTTTCTAATCCTGACACACGCCCTACTACTCTTGTAAAAACTATTGACTGCTCCTAAAAGCTTTCCTCCTATCCCGTATATCTGCAAAACCTCCCACAGTGCCTTCCTGTCTACCCTGTCATAGGCCTTTTATAGATCCATAAAAGTCCAAAAACCTTTTCCTATAGCTTTCTCACATATTTGTCTTACCACAAAAATCTGATCTATGCAACCTCTACCAGTCCAAAATCCACACTGTTCCTCACCAATTACTCCCTCTGTTCCTCTTCTAATCCCCTCAGTCAAGACCCTTCCATAAGCCTTCCCAACAACACTTGACCACTTCCATACGGTGACGCCTACATAGGCGGCATGAGGAGCAAGTGGGTACTCGATGATGCCAACGTCGCCATCTTGATTATATTTATTGTAGTCGTACCTACGTAATTTCCATTCTCTCTAAACTAGCTTCATCAATTTTCTATGGTTATCAAAATACACGGGTGAAAGAGAACAAACGATTGAGCATTGACTTTATTTTTTATAATGAGATTATTATGACGCAACATCACACATCGGGCAGCTAATGCTGCCAGACGTGCGATGTGCCCCGGAGTGAAGAGGTTAACAAGCTAATCCCTCTAAAACTACTACACTCATACTTGTCCCCCTTTCCCTTGTTTAGTGGAACTATACAGGCACTCCTCCAGTCCTCCGGCACTCTACCCTCTCTCAAACAAACATTAAATAACCTCACCAGCCAGACCACCATCACTGTACCTCCTTTTTTTCAGACATTCTGCATGGCATCCATGCAGGCCAGGTGCCTTACCTGCTCTCATCATCTTAACAACTGCCTTCACTTAATCCTTCCTTATTTCTCTTCCATTTTCCTCACTCATCACAGTCATTTTCTTAGCACTTCCCACTGTAACTATCTTTCCCTTCATATCCTCCTTCACATTTAGCAACTCTCTAAAACACTCGTCCCATCTTCCTCTTACTGCTTTCTCTTCCATTATCATCTCTCATCTGCACCTTTTACCTTTTCTCTACTTGATTCTCTTTCTTTTCCTCTCTTAATTTCTATTCAAAACATCTTTTTATTACTTTCAAAATTTTCTGTCATACTCTTACTCCATTTCACATCCGCTCTCCTCTTTGCCTCCTTTATCTTGTGCTTTACTTCTCTTTTCTTTCTACCTCTCATATGACTCCCTCATCCTATTTTGTAAACAATCTGTGAAAGCTCGCTTCTTCTCATATACAACCTTGTTTGTTTCCTCATCCTACCACTCGCTACCCTTCCTCCTATTTCCTCCCATTCTTCTTGTTCCACACACCATCTTTGCACACCTTATGACTCCCTCCTTGAACCATCCCCATTCCTCCAATACTCCTAGCTCTACTCTATCCTTCACTTCCTCCCACTCCTCTCTCAGCTTCTTGTACTCCTTCTCCTATTCTTTCTTATTTAAGCAATTCACTCTAAGCACTTCCATACCTTTTGTCCTTTTCCTTTTTCTCCATCTATCCTCCACTCTCAACTTACCTTCCACCAGAAAATAATCTGATATTCCCCCACTCTCTCCCCTTAGCACATGTACATCCTTAACTTCCAATTATACTCCTATCTACCACTACATAGTCCATTAACGCTCTATTTACCACCTTTCCATCCACTCTCTCCCATGTATGTTTATGCTTGACTTTCTTCTGAAACACTGTATTTGCTATCATCAACTCTCTAGACACATCTCCACCATCAACTCTCCACTATGATTCTTTCCAGGAACTCCGCATTTCCCAACAATCCCTCTACTGGTTCATATCCTACCCTAGCATTAAGGTCTCCCAATACTACTACATTGACATTCCTCCCTAGTCCCTCTATGCACTCATTTAAATCTATCCAAAAAGCCTCCCTTTCTTCTACACTCTTCTCAGTACCAGGCCCATATGCACTAACAAAAACCCACATCTCCTTTCCCAGTTTCACCTTCATTCACATTAACCTTGAAGAAACCTCCTATCACTCCTTTACACATTTACCTATCTCTTCACTTACTAGTATAGCCACCCCTTCTCTCCCTCATCCCCTCTTCACTCCTGAGAACCTCCCAACTACACTCCCAAACTCACACTCGCCCTTCCACCTCAACTTAGTTTCACTCAAAGCTAACACATCCATCTTTCTTCTCACAAACATACTACCTATCTCTTCCCTTTTATTCTCATCTGTACCACATCCACACACATTAAAAGACCCAAACCTTAGGGTACTGGTTGGAAAACTCCTAGACCCTCTTATGCCTTTTTTTTTTTTATTAGTTATGTCCCCTGTGGGGCAAGGAGAAGGATGCCTAGTCCCAATCCCTGTCCCATTTTTTCTCGCTTCTTATGATCCAAGTGGAAATATTTGGTTGCAGCATTCTTTTCCCCCACCACAGGGTAGGTCAAAACAAGGAAATGAAATTCAGAGAAATGGTACAGGACAGCAACAAGGGGTTGGGGGACAGCATGACAGAGGGATAGTAGCAGTATAGTAAAAGTGTCATCATTTCTCTGTGAGCAGAGTCCTCTATCACAGACAAAATGATGTCTGGCTCTGGTTCATAGGGGTGCCCCATATAGAACCTAAAGTATCAATTGCAAACTACTTTGCCACAACAGCATGCAGCCAATACCCCATGCACAAATGACACATTTACTTTGGCACTATTTGAAGTAGATTACATTGATAACTACATCATGCTACATTGTCAATTACTGTAGATTGATAGTATAAGAAAGAATGCCAAGGGGCATATATGTTCAGGAGTCCCTCAAATAACGCGGATTCAAATAACACGGATTCAATCATACGCAGATTTTATTTCAAAACCATCTCAAATGTAGAGAACCGTTTTAAAATTCGCGCCAAGTCGGGCACGCATATGCACTCACGCGGCAACATCACATACATTTGTAGTGACTGCTTTCAATTTTACCATATACAGTCGATCCTCATATAACGCGGTCATTATGTACACTGGGAACTGCTCAAACAAGGGTGTGGGGCGAGGGATAGCCGTGGGTGGCTGCCTGCGGTTACGTGTCAACTTCCAGGTACTGATGCAGGAGGGAGGGAGGGGAGTAGGGGGTAGCCAACAAGCTTTAGCTTTTCGCTTCCACCACATGTGCCGTGCTATCGTGAAATTTTACCGCCCTAACCTGTTGAAGTGTAATGTTTCTTTCGTTTGGAACACAACTAATAAGTCTGATAATGACTGCGCTTGTCATGTCTTAATTTCTCTTATGAGGTTATTGTTGTTACTGGCAGTGGTGGTTTGGGAGATCAAAAACAGACATATACACGCTTACACATGTGTAGACACGCACACGTAGACACGTGTTAGACAACCAGTGTATGTTGTGAATGCGCATGCGTGTACACACAAATACGAACACAGACACACGCACGTACATGCTTACTTGTACATGTGAACACAGACACATACATGCACGCACGCGCACACACACACACACACACACACACACACACACACACTTTCAACGAACGGACGGCTTGAAGAACGTTCCGAAGAAAAGTGCCGATTGTGGATCCCAACGCAAAGAGAAGTACCTTTTTGTATTTGCAGGGTGGGGGGAAATTGCTCGTGAGGCAGTAGGTAAGTAGGAAAAGAGGAGAAGGGGAGGGATTGCTGGGGAAATGGAAGGAAATGAGGATGTGGAGGACTTGGCCCAGGCAGACGGGCGTAAGGTCAACATGAAACGACCACCGGACCAGCTCAGTGATGACGAAATGGCAAATAAAAATGTAAAGATTAGAAGTATAGAGAGGAGCAATACAGTAGAAAGTGACGAGAATATGTTCCAGGGATTTAAAGAGGGTGGGGGGGACACAACCCCCCCCGACTGATAAGACTAGAGGAGAGAGTTGATAAGGTGATCGAGGACTTGGAACGTAAGTTAGGTAATGTTGACTCCATTTTCCAGAGAATTGAAAGGTTGGAACAACTAGAGAAGGCTAACAGAAACTTAACTGAAGAAGTAGAGGACCTAAAAAGACAGTTAGGAAATGTAAAGGAGGAGAATGAGAAATTGAAGAAGAATAGTAATGAAAACAGTGAGAAAATAGCTACAGAAGCTAAAAATTGGAGAATAACTCAAGAAGGGAATAAGGTTTCATTCACTGACATAGTCAAACAGCAATTGAAAGAACATAATGAAGACTCAGTTATTAAAGTGATGAGACAGAAGGAGAATATAGTAAGAGAATTAGCTGACAAAAAGAAATGTATAATTATATTAGGAATGGAAGAGAAACATAACCCAGATAGAACCGCAAGAATCAAGGAGGAAAATGAAAGGGTAAGCAGTTTATTAAAATTAGTCCAGGAAGATGAACCAGAAATTATAAAGGAAATTGAGGAAAAATTCAGACTCGGAAAATATAGTACAGATAAGACCAGACCAATTAAGATTAAATTCAGGTCACAAACAACGGCAGAGAAAATTCTATCCAAGACAGGGAAACTAGCAACAAATGATCAATATAAAAAGGTATGGATAAAAAGAGAAATGAATAAGGAGGAAAGAGAGGCAGAAAAGCAGAAAAGAATTGAAGCTAAGGCAAAAAACGAGGAAAGAACGGAGTCAGAGAAAGAGAGATTCTATTGGAGAGTAGTGAACATGAAAATAAAGCAGTTCGACATACTAAAGAAAAACATAAGGGAAACAGAGAACACAATGGAAGTGGCAGAAAACTAAGAGTGTCTTACACAAATATAGATGGATTGATAACAGGATTGAATGAACTGAATGATTATTTGAAAGAAAAAGAACCGGACATAATGGGAATTGTAGAAACAAAATTAAAAGGCCCACTACCACCCAACAGTGTAGGACATGATACATACAATTATTGGATTAGAAACAGAGAGAAAAAACAAGGGGGTGGAGTTATGTTCCTGACTAAGAAGGATATAAACGTGAAAGGTGTCATATATGGAAAGAATACAGTAGAGATGATTATGATAGAAGTGGAAGACCGAGATAAGAAGAGCAGAAAATTTGTGATCAATTATGTGCCTCCGAAAACAGCCTCATGGGAGGAGAGTGAACATAAAAGTATGTTAGAGGACACAAAGATAGCATTAACTAAAATAATGGAAGACGGAGGAAGAATAGTTATGATGGGCGACTTTAATTGCAAAGAAATCTGCTGGGAAGAAATGACAGTAAAGAGTGGTGATGACTCATGGGGAAATGCTCTACTTGAGATGATTACTGACCATTCAATGACACAATGGATACAAGAGAACACTAGGTATAGAAATGAAGAAGAACCATCGAGGCTAGACTTAATAATTACATCTGAACCTAGAATAGTGGACAAGATTGAATATAAAACACCAATAGGTAAAAGTGACCACATATTGATTGAACTGGAACTTAATGAAGAAAAATATATGAAAAGAAATGAACAATATAGAAAAGGAAGAATGATGTATGAAAAAACAAACTTTGATAAAATAAGAGAATTCTTCCAACAAGAAAACTGGGAAGAAATATACAAAGAAGAAACATCAGTGGAAGAGAAATGGAATATTTTGACAAAAATTTACAAAGAAGGAGTGGAAAAGTATGTCCCAAGACAAAAACAAGAAAAAGAATATGTAAAATGCTGGTACAACAAAAGTTGTAGGGAGTTAAAAGACAAAAGAGACAAAGCCTGGACCGGATGGAAAAAAGACAGAAGACCTGAAAAATGGAAAATATATACTGGTTATAGAAATGAATATGTACAAAAGTGCAGAGAGGAAAAAAGAAAATATGAAAAAGATGTTATAGAAAAGTGTAAAGATCAACCAAAACTATTCTACAGATTTGTAAACAATAAACTGAAAAACAAACAAGACTTGGAGAAATTAAGACAAGGAGGAGTTGAATACACTGAGGAAATGGAAATGGCAGAAATTATGAACAAACATTTTAAATCAGTGTTTACAAGGGAAAATATACAACCTGAAGAGATTGAGTGGAAGGAAAAAGTCCCCCCTATGGAAGAAATAGAAGTAACAAAGAATGAAATATTGACACACTTGGGTAATTTTGATGTCAGAAAATCGCATGGGCCAGATGAAATAGCAAACTGGATTCTGAAAGAATGCAGGAATGAACTGGCAGACAAAATACATAGCATAATAAGCAGTTCCTTAAAAGAAGGAAAAGTTCCAGAAGATTGGAAAAAAGCAAATATAGTACCTATATATAAAGGAGGAAATAAAGAAGAACCTACCAACTATAGACCAGTCTCTCTAACAAGTACAATAGCAAAAATATGTGAAAGAATTATCAAAAGTAGATGGGTAAAATACTTGGAAAAAAACAACGTACTAAATCCAAGGCAATTTGGATTCAGACAAGGACGATCATGCGTCACCAATTTAATATGTTTCTATTCAAGGCTAATAGATATAATACAAGAAAGAGATGGATGGGCTGATTGTGCATTTCTAGACCTAAAAAAAGCTTTTGACAAAGTACCACATAAGAAGTTGCTTAAGAAATTAGAATATGAAGGAGGAATACAAGGTAAATTGCTAAATTGGATGGAAGACTTTTTGCAAGAAAGAAAAATGAGAGTAGTGATAAGAGATCAGCACTCAAAATGGAATGAAGTAATAAGCGGTGTCCCGCAGGGAACAGTTCTGGCCCCAATAATGTTTGCTATATATATTAATGATATGGATGAAGGAATTGAAAGCTATATGAGCTTCTTTGCAGATGATGCAAAATTACTGAAAAGAGTGAAAACTGAAGAAGATTGTGAATCACTACAGAGAGATCTAAATAAAGTACAAGAATGGAGTAGGAAGTGGGAGATGGAGTTCAATACAAAAAAGTGTAGTATAATGGAATTTGGAAAAAGCAAAAACAGAATAACAGGATCATATAATTTGGGAGAAGAAGGAATAAAAAGAGTAGAAAATGAGAGGGACCTGGGAGTCATTGTTATGAATAATATGTCACCTGAGAAACATATAAATAAGATTTTTGGAGAAACTTATAATTTAATAAGAACAATCAAAGTGGCATTTACATACCTGGATGAAGAAATGGTGAGGAAAATCCTAATCACCCTGATAAGACCAAGATTGGAATATGCAGCAACGATATGGTCACCAAGTACAAAAAAATGTATAAAAAAACTTGAAAGAATACAAAGAGCAATTACAAAACTGGCACCAACACTCTCAAAACTATCATATGAAGAGAGACTACAAAAACTTAAACTACAGACACTAGAGCAAAGAAGAGAGAGAGGAGATTTGATAGCTATTTACAGAATCATGAAAGGCATAGAAATTACTGATAGAGAGAATCTGATAAAATGGGATGACAGAAATACAAGAGGACACGGAAAGAAAATAAAAAAAGACAACTATAGAAGAGATTTGAAAAAGAACAGCTTTCCTCACAGAGCAATAGACAGTTGGAACAAGTTAGATGAGAAGGTGGTGTGTGCAAAAACAATACATGAATTTAAAAATAGTTTAGATAAAATGAGATATGAAGACGGGACCTCACGAGCATAGCTCCCCTTCCCGTAAAATACAACTAGGTAAATACAACTAGGTAAATACACACACACACACACACACGCCACACACCCATACATACGCCACATACACACACACGCCACACACACATACATACGCCACATACACACATGTGTATACGCCACATACACATGCATATACGCCACATACTCACACATGTATATACGCACAAACAACATACGCCACATACACACGCACACACACACACACACACACACACGCACGCACGCACACACACACGTACACATACACATACATACAGTTCTCGGTATTTAATATGGAAAGTCAGCATACGCGGTTTTGATCATACACGGTAATTTCAGGAACCTAACCCCCGCGTTATTTGAGGGACTCCTGTAGTTGCAGGATGAGCCTCACAAATCCAGTAAGCTTGGGAACAGTTTTGGGTAAAGGGTGGGGAACGGGGGATAATATATACTCTTCTGTATTTCGTTTCTTATGCATGTCATAGAACATAAGAGAGGAAGAGTTTAAATGTGTTTGAGATGAAATGCCTGAGAAGTATGGTAGGAGTTACCAGGCTGGAAGAGTGAGAAACAAGGAGGTGAGGAGGAGAGAGAGCTTAGAAAGGGAGTTGGGACATAGGATTGATGAAAGAGTACTGGGATGGTTTGGACGCATGAAAAGAATGATTGAAGAAAGATTAGTAAAAGGTGTATGGAAGTCATAGGTTGAAGGAGTGAACATGAGAGGGGGCGACCAAGGATGAGATGGATGGATGGGGTAAAAGTGGCATTGGGAAAGAAGAGGATGTCTGCTGAGGAAAGAAGACAAAAGATAAGAGTGGAGAATGGTTGTGTATGGATGATGCTGTGATGCATGGAAGAGAGTGGGTGGCGGATAGGGGTGAAGGCTTATATGTGAATGATATTTTGATGCAGCCTGATGGGCTTCCTCCCCATCTTTCCCTTTTTCTGCATGAGGGCAGAAGGGGGGTCACCAATGAAATGAAGCACCCTTGCTGTGGATGTGCTGTGTCCCGCTGCATTGCTTCTGACCCAGGGCAGTGGGCAAGGTGCAGGGATGACCCATCATCCATCCAGGAGGAGCCAAGAAAAGAGGGAGATAGGGATGGTGAATGGGAGTGGAGTATAAGGGATGAAATGGGTGGAAGTGGATTTATGCCTTTGACTTGGGTACCTCCTTTGTAAGTCAATTAGTCTTCTCCTTTTTCTCCTCCAAATCTGACATTAAATTGTCCCAAAATTTTGTGTCTATGCCTTGTAGATTGCATACTACATCATTACAGTTCAGATTAAATCTTGTTTTCATTGTTTTCTGAGCTGAATTTTTATATTTCAGGTCACAAAATGAAAATGATATGAATAAGCGGAAGAAAGTCCGTCGCCCACCTCAGAAACTTTTTGACATTGATGCTATTAGGACCATTGGTGGGGAAGTGACTCAGGATGGTGACTTCCTTATCTTTGAAGGCAATCGTTTCACACGCAAGGGTTTCTTGTACAAGACCTTTGCCATGTCTGCCATCATGCCTGATGGTGTCAAGCCAACTTTGAGTGAGCTGGAGAAGTTTGAGGAACAGAGTCTGGCAGATATGGAGGTATGGGGAAGGCTGTATTGGATATATCAATGTGTAGGTTGCTCCCAGAGCCAAATAGGTCATGCTTGAGTGCATATGAAGCCCACAACGTTTACCATTGTGGAAGTGATTCATGTAGAAAATACAAGGAATGCAGTGTTTTACTAAATCACAGAATACTGGGAGCTGATACTTCAGTATTGTTTGTGTAATTATGTGCAGTATTTCAGGGACTCAAATGGCACTCATACAAACTAGTCACAGTATTCTTTCATAAAACTGCAGCCAATACCCCAGTATAGGGAGTTGTGTGTATATGATAAGTATTAAGGTGTTGTGAAAAGATGTAAATTAAGGTAGTGGTACATAATTTGTGCTTCATTTTTTCAGTTGACAACAACGGCAAAAGAAGATGAAGGTCATAGTTTTGCCCCAGGAGATAATGTGGAAGTCAGCGAGGGTGAATTGGTGAACCTAACTGGTCGTGTAACAAGAGTAGATGGAAACAAGATTGCCATCATGCCCAAGCACGATGACCTCAAGGATGAGCTTGAGTTTCAGTCACATGAGTTGCGCAAGTACTTCAACCAGGGTGACCACGTCAAGGTCATCTCAGGTCGTTATGAGGGAGACACAGGGTTAATTGTCCGTGTTGAGGAGAATATGATTGTGCTCTTCTCAGATCTCACTATGCACGAGCTAAAGGTAAGAATAACCCTTCTCTCTCCTTCCCTCCATCTCTCCCTCCCTCCCCCCACCTCTCTCTCTCTCTCTCTCTCTCTCTCTCTCTCTCTCTCTCTCTCTCTCTCTCTCTCTCTCTCTCTCTCTCTCCTTCTCAATCTCTCTCTCTCCTTCTCAATCTCTCTCTCTTCTTCTCAATCTCTCTCTCTTCTTCTCAATCTCTCTCCCTCTCTCTCTCTCTCTCTCTCTCTCTCTCTCTCTCTTTCTGTATCTCTCTCACTCTTTTCACTATAAATATGTATATACATATACTAAGGGCAAGTAGCCAAAGTCAAAGGCATAAATCCACTCCCACCCATTTCATTCCCACATACTCCACTCCCATCCACCACTCCTCCCTCCCCCATTTCAGGGCTCCTCCTGGATGATGGGTTATCCCTGCATCTCACCCACTGCCCTGAGTCAGAAGCAATGCAGCAAGACACAGCACATCCGCTACAAGGCTGCTTCATTTATTTGGTGACCCTGCTCTCCATTCCCTCATGCAGAAAAAGAGACAATGGGGAGAAATCCTTTCAGGCTGTCTAAATATAATTCACACACACACACCCCATCCCCCATCTGAAAAAGATCTGGGAGTAATTATCTCAAATGACTTGTCCCCTGATAAAGAAATAAACAAAATTGTAGGAGAATCCTATAACATCCTAAGATGAATAAAAGTGGCATTTACCTATTTGGATGAAGAAATGGTTAAAAAAATATTAGTCACACTAATAAGGCCTAGACTGGAATATGCAGCAACATTATGGTCACCCAGTACCAAAAAAGAATGTAAAGAAGATTGAAAGAATCCAGAGAGCAACCGCAAAAATTGCTCCAACACTTTCAAACTTGTCATACGAAGAGAGACTAGCTAAATTGGAGTTACCGACTTTGGAGCAAAGAAGAGAGAGAGGCATACTGACCATCTATAGAATCATGAAGGGCATAAAAATACTCGATAGAGAGGACTTGTTAAATTGGGACAAGAGAAACACAAGAGGACATGGAAAGAAACTCAAAAAAGATAGTTATAGAAGAGACCTAAAAAAGAAAAGTTTTCCACACAGAGTGATGGACACTTGGAACAAACTGGATGAAACAATAGTGTGTGCACAAACCATACTGTGAGATATAAAGGCAGGACACCATGAGTGTAGCTCCCCTTCCCATAAAATACAACTAGGTAAATACACACTCCCATCCATACATCACATCATTGTCCATACACAACCATTCTCCATTCACTGTTATCTCATGTCATCCCCCTCTTTCTCAATGCCCCTTTTACCCCATCCATCCATCTCATCCTTTGTCAACCCCTTTCATGTTCACTCCTTCAACCTCTGCCTTCCACACCTCTTTTATTAATCTTTCTTCACTCATTCTTTCCATGTGTCCAGATAACCCCAATACTCCATCAACCCTATCTCCCAACTCCCTTTCCACCCCCACTTTCCTCCTCACCTCGTTTCTCACTCTACCCAGCCCAGTAACCCCTACCATACTTCTCAGGCATTTCATCTCGAACACATTTAAACACATCCTCTCTTTCTCATTTATGTACCAAGTTTCTGCCCTGTTCAGTGCTGTCGGCACCGTCACCCCTAGATCTACAAAAAACATATGATAAAGTACCACACAAAAAGCTATAAAGAAAAATTTAAACAATAGTTGGTGTACAAGGAAAGTTATTGAAATGGAAGATTTCTTGAACGGGAGAAAGATGAGGGGGTACTTAAAGACAAAAACTCGACCTGGGAAGAAATGATAAGTGGAGTCCCACAAGGTTCTGTGTTAGCTCCGATAATGTTTGCCATATATATAAATGACATGGATGAAGGTGTAGAATGTTGTATGAACTTCTTTGCAGATGATGCAAAACTACTAAAGTACAGAGGAAGACTATGAATCACTACAGAAAGACCTGGATAAAGTCTGGGAATGGAGTCAAAAGCAGTAAGTGAACTTCAACATCAAGAAATGTAGTATAATGGAGTTTGGAAAAAATAAAAATAGAATATCATGTCAATATAAAATTGGTACAAAGGAAGTTAAAAAAGTTAACTCAAAAAAGGGACCTTGAAGTAATTATCAGCAAAGACATGTCACCAGACAAGCATATCAACAAAATAGTCTGAGAAACCTTCAATTTACTAAGATCAATGAAAGTGTTCTTTGACTACTTGGATGAGGAAATGGTAAAGAAAATATTAGTTACACTGATAAGATCAAGATTGGAGTACGCTGTGACACTATGGACACTCAGTACTAAAAAGAATATAAATTGGAAAGAATTCAAAGAGCAATTACAAAGATAGCACCAATACTCTCTAAATTGACATACGAACAAAGATTGTCCAAACTGGAACTACCAACCCTGGAAAAAATAAAAGAAAAATCTACTGACCATTTACAGAATTATGAAAGGAATGGAAGTCCTCGACAGAGATGATTTACTAAAGTGGGATAAGAGAAAAACAAGAGGACATGAAAAACTCAAAAAGAATAGTTATAGAAGAGATCTGAAGAAGAATAGTTTTCCACACAGAGTGGTGGATATCTGGAACAAATTGGATTAGGCAACAGTGTATGCAAAAACTATATAAGAATTTAAGAACAAACTTGTTGCTGAAAGATACAAAGACTGGTCACAACAATCATAGCTCTCTTCCCATATAATACAACTAGGTAAATACATTTACACTTCCTCCGTTACTCATTACTGTGTTTCTGCCCCATTCAGTGCTGTCAACACAATCACCCCTTCATACAATCACCTCTTAGCATTCATTCCCAAATGTCTATTTCTCATGACACTTTTTAATCCCCCAAGGCATTTACTTGCTTCTCTCAATCTATGTTGTACCTCCACCTCTACTCCTCCCTTTCCTATCACATTCACACCCAAGTATTCAAAGCTATCCACTTTCTCATCTCTCTTCATATTCACTTCCAGTTTGCTGCCATCCCCTCCTCTTGTACATCTCGTCACCTTACATTTAACCACATTTATCTTTGACTTGCTTTTTTCACACACACCTTCCCAAACTCCATCACTAACTTCCATAATCTCTCCGTTGATCCTGCTACAAGCGCGGTGTTGTTAGCAAACAACAACTGGGTTATGTCCCATTTTTCTCCATTTTCTTTAACCATCTCCAATCCCTGGCCCATTACCCTTTCACTTACATCCACCACCCCATCCATGTATAAATTTAACATCCATGGTGACATAACACATCCCTGGCGAAGTCCCACCTTTACCTCAAACCACTCACTCTCTCCATTTCTAATTCTAACACAAGCTCAGCTATTCTCGTAAAAACTCTTGACTGCTCTTAAAAGCTTTCCTCCTATCCTATATACCTGCAATACGTTCCACAGTGACTTCCTTTCTACCCTGTCATGAGTATTTTCCAAATCCATAAAGGCCCAAAAAACATCCTTACCTTTTCCTAAAGCTTTCTCACATATCTGCCATACCACAAAAATATGTTCAATAGATACATACATACATACATATACCAAGGCTTTTTCCCCCTTACAAGGGGGGTAGCCAAAAAGAAAAAGGCAAAATCATTCCCACCCATTCCATCCCTGAATACACTCCACACCCCTCCACCCTCCCTCTTATCTTAGCACCTCCTGAAAGACGGGTCATCCCTGCACCTTGTCCATTGCCCTGGGTCAGAAGCAGTGTCGCAAGACACAGCACATCCACAGCAAGGCCGCTTCATTAAATCGGCGACCCCCCCTCTCCATCCCCCCAATGCATAAAATGAGAGGACGGGGAGAAATCCCTTCGGGCTGCGTCAGATTTTGCTCACACATACTACCTCACCCCCCATCCACCCGCCCATTCCACCTCATGCAATCACAACATCATCCATATACAACCATTCTCCATTCACCCATGTCTTCTGTCCTCTCCCGTCCTTCCTCAACAGACATTCCCCTCTTCCCCAAAGCCCCCTTCACCCCATCCATCCACCTCATCCTAGGACGTCCCCTCATGTTCACTCCCTCCACATCTGCCTTCCACACATCTTTTACTAGTCTTTCTTCACTCATTCTTTCCATGTGTCCAAACCATCCTAATAATCTTTCATCAACCCTATCTCCCAGCTCCTTTTCCACCCCTGTTCTCCTCCTCACCTCCTCATTTCTCACTCTAGCCTAGTAACCCCCATCATACTTCTCAGACACCTCATCTCAAACACATTCAAACTCCTCTCTTCTTCTCTTATGTTCCATGTTTCTGCCCCATACAGTGCTGTTGGCACAATCACTCCTTCATACAGTCTCCTCTTAGCATCCATTCCCAAATGTCTATTCCTCATTACGCTCTTTAATCCACCAAGGCATTTACTCACTTCTCTCAATCTACATTCTACCTCCACCTCCACTCCACCTTTCCCTGCCACATTTGCACCCAAGTATCTAAAACTATCCACTTCCTCCAGTCACTCTCCCTTAATGCTCACTTCCAGTCTACTGCCACTTTCACCCCTTGTACATCTCATCACCTTACTTTTACCCACATTTATCTTTAGCTTTCTTCTATCACATACTCTCCCAAACTCTGTCACCAACTTCCTCAATCCCTCCTCCGATCCTGCCACAAGCGCAGTGTCGTCAGCAAACAACAGCTGGCTCACCTCCCACTTTTCTCCATTTTCTTTAACCATCTCCAATCCCTTGCCCACTACCCTTGCATTTACCTCTCGCACCACCCCATCCATGTATAAGTTGAACAGCCAGGGCGACAAAACGCATCCTTGATGAAGTCCCACCTTTACCTCGAACCACTCACTCTCTCCATTTCCAATCCTGACACAAGCTCTACTACTCTCATAAAAACTCTTGACAGCTCCTAGAAGCTTTCCTCCTATCCCATATATCTGCATAACCTCCCACAGTGCCTTTCTGTCTACCCTATCATAAGTCTTTTCCAGATCCATAAAAGCCAAAAAAACATCGTTCTACTTTCTCACATATTTGTCTTACCACAAAAATCTGATCTACACAACTCTACCTGTCCTAAATCTACACTGTTCCTCACCAATTACTCCCTCTCTTCCTCTCCTAATCCTCTCAGTCAAGATCCTCCCATAAGCCTTCCCAACTACACTTAACAAGCTAATCCCTCTGAAACTACTACATTCACACTTGTCCCCTTTTCCCTTGTAAAGAGGAACTATACAGGGACTCCTCCAGTCCTCCGGCACTCTACCCTCTCTCCAGCAAACATTAAATAACCTCACCAGCCAGTCCACCATCACTGTACCTCCTTTTTTTAGACATTCTGCATGGCATCCATCCAGACCAGGTGCCTTACCTGCTTTCATCCTCTTACCAACTGCCTTCACTTCATCCTTCCTTATTTCTCCTCCATTTTCCTCACTCATCACAGTCATTTTCTTAGCACTTCCCACTGCAACTATCTTTCCCTCCCTATCCTCCTTCACATTTAGCAACTCACTAAAATATTCCACCATCTTCCCCTTACTGCTTTCTCTTCCATTATCATCTCTCCATCTGCACCTTTTACCTTTTCTTCTCTACTTGATTCGCCTCCTCTTCCTCTCTTAATTTTTTCCAAAACATCTTTTTATTACTTTCAAAATTTTCTGTCATACTCTTACCCCACTTCACATCTGCTCTCCTCTTTGCCTCCTTTACCTTTTGCTTTACTTCTCTTTTCTTTTCTTTGTACCTCTCATATGACTCCCTCATCCTATTTTGTAACCAATCTGTGAAAGCTCGCTTCTTCTCTTCTACAACCTTGTTTGTTTCCTCATCCCACCATTCACTACCCTTCCTTCTATTTCCTCCTCTCCTTCTTGTTACACACACCATCCTTGCACACTTTGTGACTCCCTCCTTGAACCATCCCCATTCCTCCTCCACACCTAGCTCTATCCTTCACTCCCTCCCACTCCTCCTTCAGCTTCTTCTTGTACTCCTTCTCCTTTTCCTTTTCATTTAAAGAGTTCACTCTAAGCACCTCCCTACCTTTTTGTCCCTTTCCTCTTTCTCCATCTATCCTCCACTCTCAACTTACCTTCCACCAAAAAATTATCTGATATTCCCCCACCCTCTCCCCTTAGCACATTTTTATCCACATTTATCTTCAGCTTTCCTTTATCACACACTCACCCAAACTCTGTCACCAACTTCCTCAATCCCTCCTCAGATCTTGCCACAAGCGCAGTGTCGTCCGCAAACAACAGCTGGCTCACCTCCCACTTTTCTCCATTTTCTTTAACCACTTCCATATGTTGCCTACGTAGGCGTCATGGGGAGCAAGTGGGTACGCGATGATGCCGACGTCGGCGTCTTGATTATATTTATTGTAGTCGTACCTATGTAACCTCCATTCTCTCTAAACTGGCTTCATCATATTTTCTATGGTTATCAAAATTCACAGGTGAAAGAGAAGGAATGATTGAGCACTGACTTTATTTTTTATAATGCGATTATTATGACGCAACATCACATGTCGGGCAGCTAATGCTGCCAGACGTGTGATGTGCCCCAGAGTGAAGAGGTTAACCATCTCCAATCCCTGACCCACTACCCTTGCATTTACATCTCGCACTACCCCATTCATGTATAAGTTGAACAGCCAGGGTGACATAACGCATCCTTGACGAAGTCCCACCTTTACCTCGAACCACTCACTCTCTCCATTTCTAATCCTGACACAAGCTCTACTACTTTCATAAAAACTCTTGACAGCTCCTAGAAGTTTTCCTCATATCCCATATATCCGCGAAACCTCCCACAGTGCCTTTCTGTCTACCCTGTCGTAAGCCTTTTCCAGATCCATAAAGGCCCAAAAAACATCCTTCCCCTTTCCTATAACTTTCTCACATATTTGTCTTACCACAAAAATCTGATCTACACAACCTCTACCCGTCCTAAATCCACACTGTTCCTCACCAATTACTCCCTCTCTTCCTCTCCTAATCCTCTCAATCAAGATCCTCCCATAAGCCTTCCCAACTACATTTATCAAGCTAATCCCTCTAAAACTACTAGACTCACACTTGTTCCCTTTTCCCTTGTAAAGTGGAACTATACAGGCCTCCAGTCCTCCGGCACTCTACCCTCTCTCCAGCAAACATTAAATAACCTCACCAGCCAGTCCACCATCACTGTACCTCCCATTTTTTAGACATTGTACATGGCATCCATCCAGACCAGGTGCCTTACCTGTTTTCATCATCTTAACAACTGCCTTCACTTCATCCTTCCTTATTTCTCCTCCATTTTCCTCATTCATCACAGTCATTTTCTTAGCACTTCCCACTGCAACTATCTTTCCCTCCCTATCCTCCTTCACATTTAGCAACTCCCTAAAATATTCCACCCATCTACCCCTTACTGCCTTCTCTTCCATTATCATCTCTCCATCTGCACCTTTTACCTTTTCTTCTCTACTTGATTCGCCTCCTCTTCCTCTCTTAATTTTTTCCAAAACATCTTTTTATTACTTTCAAAATTTTCTGTCATACTCTTACCCCATTTTTACATCTGCTCTCCTCTTTGCCTCCTTTACCTTTTGCTGTACTTCTCTTTTCTTTTCTTTGTACCTCTCATATGACTCCCTCATCCTATTTTGTAACCAATCTGTGAAAGCTCGCTTCTTCTCTTCTACAACCTTCTTTGTTTCCTCATCCCACCATTCACTACCCTTTCTTCTATTTCCTCCTGTCCTTCTTGTTCCACACACCATCTTTGCACACTTTGTGACTCCCTCCTTGAACCATCCCCATCCTCTTCCACACCTAGCTCTAGTCTATCCTTCACTCCCTCCCACTCCTCCTTCAGCTTCTTGTATTCCTTCTCCTTTTCCTTTTCATTTAAAGAGTTCACTCTAAGCACCTCCCTACCTTTTGTCCCTTTCCTCTTCCTCCATCTATCCTCCACTCTCAACTTACCTTCCACCAAAAAATGATCTGATATTCCCCCACCCTCTCCCCTTAGCACATGTACATCCTTAACTCTTCCTATCATAATCCTATTTACCACTACATAGTCCATTAACGCTCTATCTATCACCCTTCCCTCCACCACCCTCTCCCATGTGTACTTATGCTTGACTTTCTTCCGAAACACTGTATTTGCTATCATCAACTCTCTTTCTAGACACATTTCCACCATCAACTCTCCACTACGATTCTTTCCTGGAACTCCACATTTCCCAACCACTCCATCAATTGGATCATTTCCTACCCTAGCATTAAGGTCTCCCAGTACTATTACATTGATATTTCTCCCTAAATCCTCTATGCACTCATTTAAATCTATTCAAAAAGCCTCCCTTTCTTCTATGCTCTTCTCACTGCCAGGCCCATATGCACTTACAAAAACCCATATCTCCTTTCCCAGTTTCACCTTCATCCACATTATCCTTGAGGAAACCTCCTTCCACTCCACTATACATTTACCTATGTCTTCACTCACTAGTATAGCCACCCCTTCCCTCCCTCGCCCTCTCTTCACTCCTGATAACCTCCCACTTACACTCGCCGTTCCCTTTCAGCTTAGTTTCACTCAAAGCCAACACATCCATCTTTCTTCTCACAAACATACTATCTATCTCTTCCCTTTTACTCTCATGTGTACCACGTCCACGCACATTAAAAGACCCAAACCTTAGGGTGCTGTTCGGAAAACTCCCAGACCCTCTTATGCCTTTGCTTTTTCATTTAGGAATGTCCCCTGTGGGGCTACAAGGAGAAGGATGCCTAGTCCCAATCCCCGTCCCTTTCTTCTCGCCTCCCACAATCCAAGTGGTAATACTTGGTGGCAGTATTCTTTTCCCCCTCCACAGGAAAGGATAATTATTATTATTATTATATTATTATTATTACTATTAAAGGAATGGGGCTACAGAGAGTAGGATACATAGTCCTATCCCATTCCCATTTTTGCCATCTACAACTCCAATGGGGACACTCGATGGCATTTTTTCTCCCCTACCACAGGGTTCAACAAAAATGGTAATATATACTCAGGGAAGTGCTACACGACAGTATTAACCACTTCAGTAGGATGACGCCTATATAGGTGTCATGAGGTGCAAGTGGGTACACGAGGATGCCAGCATTGGCATCATCATTATATATATTTTTTGTAGTTGTACATGAGTTACCCCCAAATTTTGTGAACTGGTTTGATCATGTTTTCTGTGTTTATTATTACTCATCAGAGGAGGGATTGAGGAAATTGGTGACAGAGTTTGGGAGAGTGTGTGAAAGAAGAAAGTTGAAGATAAATGTGGGTAAAAGTAAGGTGATTAGATGTATAAGGGGTGAAAGTGACAGCAGACAGGAAGTGAGCATTAAGGGAGAGTGACTGGAGGAAGTGGATAGTTTTAGATACTTGGGTGCAAATGTGGCACAAAAGGGAGGAGTGGAGGTGGTGGTAGAATGTAGATTGAGAGAAGCGAGTAAGTGCCTTGGTGGATTAAAAAGTGTAATGAGGAATAGATGTTTGAGAATGGATGCTAAGAGGAGACTATATGAAGGAGTGATTGTGCCAACAGCACTGTATGGGACAGAAACATGGAACATAGAGAGGAAGAGAGAAGGAGTTTGAATGTATTTACCTGGTTGTATTTTACGGGATGAGAGCTATGCTCATAGTGACCCGTTTTCGTATCTCTCCACATCCAGTTTATTCTTAAAACTGTGTATAGTTTTGGCATTTACTGTTTCTCCATTCAGTTTGTTCCACACATCAATCACTGTATGTGGGAAACTATTCTTTTTCAGGTCTCTTCTGTAGCTGTCTTTCTTTAGTTTCTATTCGTGTCCTCTTGTTTCTCTTGTGTCCCACTTTAATAAGTCGTCTCTGTCGAGAATTTCCATCCCTTTCATAAATCTGAAAATGGTAAACAAATCGCCTCTTTCTCTTCTCTGTTCTAGTAATGACAGATGTAATTTTTCCAATCTTTGTTCGTCTGTCAAGTTTGTCAGTGTAGGCACCATCTTTGTCGCTGCTCTTTGTATTCTTTCTAACTTTCTTATGTTCTTCTTTGTGCTAGGTGCCCATAGTGTTGCAGCATATTCTAATTTAGGTCTTATCAGTGTAACAACTATTTATTTAACCATCTCCTCATCTATATAGTTGAAGGCCACTTTCATTGACCTCAATAAGTTATAAGTCTCTCCAAATAATTTATTGACATGTTTATCAGGTGTCAAGTCACGAGATGATTACTCTCAGGTCCCGTTCTGAATAGACTTTTTTGACTTCTTTGTTTCCAATTTTGTACTGTCCCGATACTCTATTTTTACTTTTTCCAAATTCCATTATGCTACATTTTTTAATGTTGAAATTCATCTCACTTTTCTGACTCCATTCCCATACTTTGTCTAGGTCTTCTTAAAGTGATATGCAATCTTCTTCTGTTCTTACTCTCTCGAGTAATTTGACATTGTCAGCGAAGAAGTTCATATAACAGTTTACTCCCTCATCCATATCATTTATATATATGGCAAACATTAAAGGACCCAGTACAGAGCCTTTTGGGATGCCACTTTTAACATCTTCTCAGTTCAAATTTTTGTCTCTTAAGTACCACTCTCATTTTTCTCCCAGTTAAGAAATATCCATTCCAGCAGTTTACCTCATGTTCCTCCTATTATTTCAAATTTTCTATTAATTTTTATGTGGTACTTTGTCGAATGCCTTCTGCAAATCCAAAAGGACACAATCTGTCCAGCCATCTCTTTCTTGTATTATCTCAATCTCAAGGAAAAGCAGATTAGGTTTGTGGTGCATGATCTTTCACTTCTAAAGCCAAATTGTTTGGGATTTATTATTTTATTTTCTTCCAAGTGTTTGGTCCATTTGTTTCTGATAACCTTTTTGCATATTTTTGCTACTGTGGTTGTAAGGGATACCGGTCTGAAGTTTGTAGGATCTTCCCTATTTCCTCCTTTAGATATTGGTACTATGTTTGCATGAACCAATTGATGGAGTGGTTGGGAAATGTGGAGTTCCAGGAAAGAATCACAGTGAAGAGTTGATGGTGGAGATGTGTCTAGAGAGTTGATGATAGCAAATACAGTGTTTCGGAAGAAAGTCAAGCATAAGTACACATGTGAGAGGGTGGTGGATGGAAGGGTGGTAGATAGAGCATTAATGGACTATGTAGTGCTAGGAAGAAATATAATAGGAAGAGTTAAGGATGTACATGTACTAAGGGGAGAGAGTGGGGGAATATCAGATAATTTTTTGGTGGAAGGTAAGTTGAGAGTGGAGGATAGATGGAGAAAGAGGAAAGGGACAAAAGGTAGGGAGGTGCTTAGAGCGAACTCTTTAAACGAAAAGGAAAAGGAGAAGGAATACAAGAAGAAGCTGAGAGAGGAGTGGGAGGGAGTGAAGGATAGAGTAGAACTAGGAGTGGAGGAGGAATGGGGATTGTTCAAGGAGGGAGTCACAAAGTGTGCAAAGATGGTTTGTGGAACAAGAAGGACAGGAGGAAATAGAAGGAAGGGTAGTGAATGGTGGGTTGAGGAAACAAAGAAGGTTGTTGAAGAGAAGAAGTGAACTTTCACAGATTGGTTACAAAATAGGATGAGGGAATCATATGAAAGGTACAAAGAAAAGAAAAGAGAAGTAAAGCAAAAGGTAAAGGAGGCAAAGAGGAGAGCAGATGTGAAATGGGGTAAGAGTATGACAGAAAATTTTGAAAGTAATAAAAAGATGTTTTGGAAAGAAATTAAGAGAGGAAGAGGAGGCGAATCAAGTAGAGAAGAAAAGGTAAAAGGTGCAGATGGAGAGATGATAATGGAAGAGAAGGCAGTAAGGGGAAGATGGGCAGAATATTTTAGGGAGTTGCTAAATGTGAAGGAGGATAGGGAGGGAAAGATAGTTGCAGTGGGAAGTGCTAAGAAAATGACTGTGATGAGTGAGGAAAATGGAGGAGAAATAAGGAAGGATGAGGTGAAGGCAGTTGTTAAGATGATGAAAGCAGGTAAGGCACCTGGTCTGGATGGATGCCATGCAGAATGTCTAAAAAAAGGAGGTACAGTGATGGTGGACTGGCTGGTGAGGTTTGCTGGAGAGAGGGTAGAGTGCTGGAGGACTGGAGGAGTGCCTGTATAGTTCCACTTTACAAGGGAAAAGGGAACAAGTGTGAGTGTAGTAGTTTTAGAGGGATTAGCTTGTTAAGTGTAGTTGGGAAGGCTTATGGGAGGATCTTGATTGAGAGGATTAGGAGAGGAACAGAGGGAGTAATTGGTGAGGAACAGTGTGGATTTAGGACGGGTAGAGGTTGTGTAGATCAGATTTTTGTGGTAAAACAGATATGTGAGAAAGCTATAGGAAAGGGGAAGGATGTTTTTTGGGCTTTTATGGATCTGGAAAAGGCTTACGACAGGGTATACAGGAAGGCACTGTGGGAGGTTTTGCAGATGTATGAGATAGAATGAAAGCTTCTCGGAGCTGTCAAGAGTTTTTATGAGAGTACTAGAGCATGTGTCAGGATCAGAAATGGAGAGAGTGAGTGGTTCGAGGTAAAGGTGGGACTACATCAGGGATGTGTCATGTTGCCCTGGCTGTTCAACTTGTTCATGGATGGGGTGGTGCGAGATGTAAATCCAAGGGTGGTGAGTCAGGGATTGGAGATGGTTAAAGAAAATGGAGAAAAGTGGTAGGTGAGCCAGCTGTTGTTTACGGACGACATTGCGCTTGTGGCAGGATTGGAGGAGGGACTGAGGAAGTTGGAGACAGAGTTTGGGAGAGTATGTGAAAGAAGAAAGCTGAAGATAAATGTGGGTAAAATAAGGTGATGAGATGTACAAGGTGTGAGAGTGGCAGCAGACTGGAAGTGAGCATTAACCTCTTCACTCCGGGGCACATCGCATGTCTGGCTGTATTAGCTGCCCGACGTGCGATGTTGCGTCATGATAATCGCATTATAAAAAATAAAGTCGGTGCTCAAACGTTTGTTCTCTTTCACCCGTGAATTTTGATAACCATAGAAAATATGATGAAGCCAGTTTAGAGAGAATGGAGGTTACGTAGGTATGACTACAATAAATATAATCAAGACGCCGACTTCGGCATCTTCGCGTACCCACTTGCTCCTCATGACGCCTACGTAGGCGTCACCATATAGAAGTGGTTAAGGGAGAGCGACTGGAGGAAGGGGATAGTTTTAGATACCTGGGTGCAAATGTGGCAGGAAAAGGTGGAGTGGAGGTGGAGGTAGAATGTAGATTGAGAGAAGTGAGTAAATGCCTTGGTGGATTAAAAAGTGTAATGAGGAATAGACATTTGGGAATGGATGCTAAGAAGAGGCTATATGAAGGAGTGATTGTGCCAACAGCACTGTATGGGGCAGAAACATGGAACATAAGAGAGGAAGAGAGAAGGAGTTTGAATGTGTTTGAGATGAGGTGTCTTAGAAGTATGATGGGGGTTACTAGGCTAGATAGAGTGAGAAATGAGGAGGTGAGGAGAAGAACAGGGGTGGAAAGGGAGTTGGGAGATAGGGTTAATGAAAGAGTATTAGGATGGTTTGGACACATGGAAAGAATAAATGAAGAAAAACTAATAAAAGAGGTATGGAAGGCAGATGTGGAGGGAGTGAACATGAGGGGACGTCCTAGGATGAGATGGATGGATGGGGTGAAGGGGGCTTTGGGGAAGAGGGGAATGTGTTGAGGAAGGACGGGAGAGGACAGAAGACAGGGGTGAATGGAGAATGGTTGTATACGGATGATGTTGTGATGCATGAGGTGGAATGAGTGGGGGGATGGGGGGTGAGGTAGTCTGTGTGAGCAAAATTTGACGCAGCCCGAAGGGATTTCTCCCTGTCTTCTCCTTCTATGCATGGGGGGACAGAGAGGGGGTGTCGCCCATTTAATGAAGCAGCCTTGCTGTGGATGTGCTGTGACTTGCGACACTGCCTCTGACCCAGGGCAGTGGACAGGGTGCAGGGGTGACCTGTCATCCAGGAGGTGCTAAGATAAGAGGGAGGGTGGAGGGGAGTGGAGTGTATTTAGGGATTGGGTGGGAATGATTTTATGCCTTTTTCTTTTTGGCTACCTCCCTTGTAAGGGGGAAAAAGCCTTGGTATATGTATGTATGTTTGCAACTTTCCAATCTTGCGGCACCTTTCCCTCTTTGAGTGAGAATTCAATTATCTTGTATAGTTTATCTGTCAGTCCGTCTATACACTCTTTTAAGTATCCAATTAGCGATTCCATCTGGTCCATACGATTTCCTGATATCTAGGTTTTTATCTGGTTTCTTATTTCTTTTTGTGTTACCTTTATTTCTTACATCGTGGGTGATCTTTCTTTGTGTCCATCTTCCCAAGATTGTGAGCTCTCGATTGTAAAAACTAATCTAAAATGTCTGATCATAACTTCTGCCATCTCTGTGCCATCTATATGTCCTTTATCTCCTTCATGCAGTTTCGCTATTTCATGTTTATCCTTTAGTTTTTCATTTATATATCTGTAAAAGAGTTTAGGTTGATCCTTACAATTGTCTATAATATCTTTTTCATAATTTCTTTTTTCTTCCCTGCATATATTCACTATTTGTTCCTAAGTTTTATATATGTTTGCCATTTGGATGTTTTATATCTTTTTTCCATTTTTTCCAGGCTTTGTCTCTCCTGTCTCTAGCATCTCTACACATTTTGTTAAACCAACAAGTTATGTTTTTTTTTTTTTTTTTTTTAACATATTTGTTAATTCCTTCCTTGTGCTTTTCTTTGAATATGTTCCATTTGTCTTCCGTCCTTATTTCCTCTTTAGAGAACTTATCCTAGTTTGTGTTTTGGAAATTTTTTCATAGTTTAACAAAATCCATTTTGTTGTACATTAATCTTCCTTCTCTGTGTTTGTCATTCCTGTCTACATTGTTCTGTTCTTTTAATTCAAACTATTAGTATATGGTCACTCTAAACAATTGATGTTTTATACTCCATTTTGTTCACAATATCTGGTTCAGAAGTTAATATTAAATCTAGATTAGACGGTTTGTCATTATTTCTATATCTAGTATTTTCCTGCTTGTTATTGTGGCAAAGTAGCATGCAGTTGATACTTTAGGGTCTATATGGGGCACCCCTACGGACCAGAGCCACACATCATTTTGTCTATGATAGAGTAAAACTCTTCATAGAGAAATGATGACACTTTTATACTACGACTGTCCCTCCGTTATGCTGTCCCCCCACCCCTTGCTGCTGTCCTGTACCATTTCTCTGAGTATTCATTTTCTGTGGTGGGGGAAAGAATACTGCCACCAAGTATTTCCAGTTGGATCGTAAGAGGCGAGAAGAAAGGGACGGGGAGTGGGACTAGGCATCCTTCCTAAACAAAAAAGTAAAGGCATAAGAGGGTCTGGGAGTTTTCCGACCAGCACCCTAAGGTTTGGGTCTTTTAATGTGCGTGGATGTGGTACAGATGAGAGTAAAAGGGAAGATGGATGTATTGGCTTTGAGTGAAACTAAGTTGAAAGGGAAGGGTGAGTGTAAGTTTGGGAGTGTAAGTGGGAGGTTATCAGGAGGGCGAGGGAGGGAAGGGGTGGCTGTTCTAGTAAGAGGAGAGATAGGTAAACGTGTAATGGAGTGGAAGGAGGTTTCCTCAAGGATAATGTGGATGAAGGTGAAACTGGGAAAGGAGATGTGGGTCTTTGTAAGTGCATATGGGCCTAGCAGTGAGAAGAGTGTAGAAGAAAGGGAGTCTTTTTGGATAGATTTAAATGAGTGCATAGAGGATTTAGGGAGAAATGTCAATGTAATAGTACTGGGAGACCTTAATGCTAGGGTAGGAAATGGTCCAATTGATGGAGTGGTTGGGAAATGTGGAGTTCCAGGAAAGAATCATAGTGGAGAGTTGATGGTGGAAATGTGTCTAGAAAGAGAATTGATGATAGCAAATACAATGTTTCGGAAGAAAGTCAAGCATAAGTACACATGGGAGAGGGTGGTGGATGGAAGGGTGATAGATAGAGCATTGATGGATTATGTAGTGGTAAATAGGATTATGATAGGAAGAGTTAAGGATGTACATGTGCTAAGGGGAGAGGGTGGGGGAATATCAGATCATTTTTTGGTGGAAGGTAAGTTGAGAGTGGAGGATAGATGGAGAAAGGAAAGGGACAAAAGGTAGGGAGGTGCTTAGAGTGAACTCTTTAAAAGAAAAGGAGAAGGAGTACAAGAAGAAGCTGAAGGAGGAGTGGGAGGGAGTAAAGGATAGAGTAGAGCTAGGTGTGGAGGAGGAATGGGGATGGTTCAAGGAGTGAGTCACAAAGTGTGCAAGGATGGTTTGTGGAACAAGAAGGACAGGAGGAAATAGAGGGAAGGGTAGTGAATGGTGGGATGAGGAAACAAAGAAGGTTGTAGAAGAGAAGAAGTGAGCTTTCACAGTTTGGTTACAAAATAGGACGAGGGAGTCATATGAGAGGTACAAAGAAAAGAAAAGAGAAGTAAAGCCCAAGGTAAAGGAGGCAAAGAGGAGAGCAGATGTGAAGTGGGATAAGAGTATGACAGAAAATTTTGAAAGTAATAAAAAGATGTTTTGGAAAGAAATTAAGAGGAAGAGGAGGCAAATCAAGTAGAGAAGAAAAGGTAAAAGGTGCAGATGGAGAGATGATAATGGAAGAGAAGGCAGTAAGGGGAAGATGGGTGGAATATTTTAGGTAGTTGCTAAATGTGAAGGAGGATAGGGAAGTAAAGATAGTTGCAGTGGGAAATGCTAAGAAAATGACCATGATGAGTGAGGAAAATGGAGGAGAAATAAGGAAGGATGAAGTGAAGGCAGTTGTTAACCCCTTCCATACGGTGCCGCACACGTAGGCGTCATGAGGAGCAAGTGGATTCGCGACGCTGCCATATCGGCGTCTTGATTATATTTATTGTAGTCGCCCCTGTGTTTTTACATTCTCCCAAATGCGCCCTGAATCCCATTCTCTGTGGTTTTCAAAATTCGCGGGTGAAAGAGAGAACGATCGATATAAGCGGTGACTATATTTTATGATGCGAGTATTATTACGACACGTCATACGGCTGGCATTGGCTGCTGCCCACGAGATTTAAGTCCCGTACCGAAGTGGTTAAGATGATGAAAACAGGTAAGGCACCTGGTCTGGATGGATGCCATGCAGAATGTCTAAAAAAAATGAGGTACAGTGATGGTGGACTGGCTGGTGAGGTTATTTAATGTTTGCTGGAGAGAGGGTAGAGTGCCGGAGGACTGGAGGAGTGCCTGCATAGTTCCACTTTACAAGGGAAAAGGGGACAAGTGTGAACGTAGTAGTTTCAGATGGATTAGCTTGTTAAGTGTAGTTGGGAAGGCTTATGGGAGGATCTTGATTGAGAGGATTAGGAGAGGAAGAGAGGGAGTAATTGGTGAGGAACAGTGTGGATTTAGGAGGGGTAGAGGTTGTGTAGATCAGATTTTTGTGGTAAGACAGATATGTGAGAAAGCTATAGGAAAGGGGAAGGATGTTTTTTGGGGCTTTTATGGATCTGGAAAAGGCTTACGATAGGGTTGACAGAAAGGCACTGTGGGAGGTTATGCAGATATATGGGATAGGAGGAAAGCTAGGAGCTGTCAAGAGTTTTTGAGAGAGTAGTAGAGCTTGTGTCAGGATTAGAAATGGAGAGAGTGAGTGGTTCGAGGTAAAGGTGAGACTTCGTCAAGGATGCGTTATGTTGCCCTGGCTGTTCAACTTATACATGGATGGGGTAGTGCGAGATGTAAATGCAAGGGTAGTGAGTCAGGGATTGGAGATGGATAAAGAAAATGGAAAAAAGTGGGAGGTGAGCCAGCTGTTGTTTGCGGACGACACTGCGCTTGTGGCAGGATTGGAGGAGGGACTGAGGAAGTTGGTGACTGAGTTTGGGAGAGTATGTGATAGAAGAAAGCTAAAGATAAATGTGGGTAAATGTAAGGTGATGAGATGTACAAGGGGTGAAAGTGGCAGTAGACTGGAAGTGAGCATTAAGGGAGAGTGACTGGAGGAAGTGGATAGGTTTACAAAGGTTTACAAAGGTTTACAAAGGCGGAGCATGCCGACAGGAGACCTTTTGATCCATAGCTAGGTCGGATGCGAAAAAAAAAATCATATTAATAATAAAACAATAAATAAAAACTAATAATGTAAATAACAAATAAAATACGTAAATAAATGCATAGGTATAGTTAAATAATAAACAAACAGGTAAATAGTAAATAATAATAAATTGACATATAACTAATAATAAATGAAAATCAGACAGACAAATGATAACAAAAGAAAAACAAATAATATTTGATAAAATATAATCATTACAGCATCTTACTTAGGTATTTATCTAACTGATTCTTAAAGCTTTGAACTGAACTACATTGCACTACCTGTGCAGGAAGTTTATTCCATTCATTTACTACACGGTTGGCAAAGTTGTTTCTACCTACTTCCAAATTGAATCTATTTCCGGACAGTTTGAGACCATTGTTTCTAGTCTGATTCTTATTCAATGTGAAAATTTGGTCACTTTTGATGTCAATTCCCTTTAAAATCTTAAAGATGTCCATATTCAGGTCACCACACAAACTAGACACTGCTAGATACAAAGACGGGACACCATGAGCATATTCAGGTCACCACACAAACTAGACACTGCTAGATACAAAGACGGGACACCATGAGCATAGCTCCCCTTCCCGTAAGATACAACTAGGTAAATACATTGTTAAAAGAGTACTAGCACAGAACTGGTCTCTTAAATACCCAAAATGCAACAACCATACACAAGACACAGAGCACCTCATACACCACTTTTTTACACCATCTTCTAGCTTTCTCCTTTCACACATCTTCCCAAACTTAGCCACCAACTGCTTTAGCCTCTGACTAACTCAGCTACAAATACAATGTTATCAGTAAACAATTGCCATAACTCTCACTTCCCTCCTATCTCACTCATCACCTCTACCTAGCATTCTTACATTTACCTCACTCATCATCCTATCCATATCCACATTGAACAACTGTGGTGACATTACACAACAATGGTGCAGCCCCACCTTCACCTTAAACCACTCTTTACAGGTCTGGCCCTTACACAAGCTATGCTACTCACATAAGTACTTTGGACCACCCTCCACTGACTTCCCCAAATTTTATAACATATGCAACACATCTATCAATCCTGTCACATGGCTTCTCCAAATTCATGAAACCCCAAAAATCATCCTTATCCTTTGCCAAAAACTTCTTGCATATCTTGCTACAAAAGCTTGATCTATGCACCATTTTCCTTTCCTAAACATACACTACTTTTCCCCAATTACCTGCCTAACCCTCTCAATTAATACATACATATATCAAAGGCTCTTTCCCCCTCACATGGAGGGGGTAGCCAAAAAGAAAAAGGCATAGAAACCGCTCCCACCCACCCTCCTCCCTCCCTCCCATCTTGGCACCTCCTGCATCCTGTCCACTGCCCTAGGATAGTTTTAGATACTTGGGTGCAAATGTGGCAGGAAATGGTGGAGTGAAGGTGGAGGTAGAATGTAGATTGAGAGAAGCGAGTAAATGCCTTGGTGGATTGAAGAGTGTAATGAGGAATAGACATTTGGGAATGGATGCTAAGAGGAGACTGTATGAAGGAGTGATTGTGCCAACAGCACTGTATGGGGCAGAAACATGGAACATAAGAGAGGAAGAGAGAAGGAGTTTGAATGTGTTTGATAATGAGGTGTCTGAGAAGATGATGGGGGTTACTAGGCTAGATAGAGTGAGAAATGAGGAGGTGAGGAGGAGAACAGGGGTGGAAAGGGAGTTGGGAGATAGGGTTGATGAAAGAGTATTAGGATGGTTTGGACACATGGAAAGAATGAGTGAAGAAAGACTAGTAAAAGAGGTATGGAAGGCAGATGTGGGGGGAGTGAACATGAGGGGATGTCCTAGGATGAGGTGGATGGATGGGGTGAAGGGGGCTTTGGGGAAGAGGGGAATGTCTGTTGAGGAAGGACGGGAGAGGACAGAAGACATGGGTGAATGGAGAATGGTTGTATATGGATGATGTTGTGATGCATGAGGTGGAATGGGCGGGGGGATGGGGGGTGAGGTAGTACATGTGAGCAAAATTTGATGCAGCCCGAAGGGATTTCTCCCCACCTCCTTTTATGCATGGGGGGACAGAGAGTGGGTGTCGCCGATTTAATGAAGCGGCCTTGCTGTGGATGTGCTGTGTCTTGCGACACTGCTTCTGACCCAGGGCAGTGGACAAGGTGCAGGGATGACCCGTCATCCAGGAGGTGCTAAGATAAGAGGGAGGGTGGAGGGGTGTGGAGTGTATTCAGGGATGGAATGGGTGGGAATGATTTTATGCCTTTTCCTTTTTGGCTACCTCCCTTGTACATACATACATATACCAAGGCTTTTTCCCCCTTCCAAGGGAGGTAGCCAAAAAGGGAAAGGCATAAAAACACTCCCACCCATTTCATCCCTAAATACACTCCACACCCCTCCCACCCTTCCTCTCATCTGAGCACCTCCTGGATGACGGGTCATCCTTGCACCCTGCCCACCGCCCTGGGTCAGAAGCAGTGTCGCAAGACACAGTACATCCACAGCGAGGCCACTTCATTTAATCGGCGACCCCCCCTCTCCGTCCCCCTTTGCATATAAGCGAGGACGGGGAGAAATCCCTTCGGGCTGCGTCAAAATTTACTCACACATACTACCCCACCCCCCACTTCCCCGCCTATTCCTCCTCATGCAGTCACACATCATCCATATACAACCATTCTCCACTCACCTCTGTCTTCCGTCCTCTCCCTTCCTTCCTCAACAGACATTCCCCTCTTCCCCAAAGCCCCCTTCACCCCATCCATCCACCTCATCCTAGGACGTCCCCTCATGTTCACTCCCTCCACATCTGCCTTCCATACCTCTTTTACTAGTCTTTCTTCACTCATTCTTTCCATGTGTCCAAACCATCCCAATATTCTTTCATCAACCCTATCTCCCAAATCCTTTTTCACCCCTGTTCTCCTCCTCACCTCCTCATTTCTCACTCTATCTAGCCTAGTAACCCCCACCATACTTCTCAGACACCTCATCTCAAACACATTCAAACTCCTTCTCTCTTCTTCTCTTATGTTCCACGTTTCTGCCCCATACAGTGCTGTTGGCACAATCACTCCTTCATACAGTCTCCTCTTCGCATCCATTCCCAAATGTCTATTCCTCATTACACTCTTTAAACCACCAAGGCATTTACTCGCTTCTCTCAATCTACATTCTACCTCCACCTTCACTCCACCTTTTCCTGCTACACTTGCACCCAAGTATCTATAACTATCCACTTCCTCCAGTCGCTCTCCCTTAATGTTCACTTCCAGTCTACTGCCACTTTCACCCCTTGTACATCTCATCACCTTACTTTTACCCACATTTATCTTTAGCTTTCTTCTATCACATACTCTCCCAAACTCTGCCACCAGCTTCCTCAATCCCTCCTCTGACCCTGCCACAAGCGCAGTGTCGTCCGCAAACAACAGCTGGCTCACCTCCCACTTTTCTCCATTTTCTTTAACCATCTCCAATCCCTGACTCACTACCCTAGCATTCACCTCTCGCACCACCCCATCCATGTATAAGTTGAACAGCCAGGGCGACATAACGCATCCTTGACGAAGTCCCACCTTTACTTCAAACCACTCACTCTCTCCATTTCTAATCCTAACACATGCTCTACTACTCTCATAAAAACTCTTGACAGCTCCCAAAAGCTTTCCTCCTATCCCATAAATCTGCATAACCTCCCACAGTGCCTTCCTCTCTACCCTATCATAAGCCTTTTCCAGATCCATGAAAGCCCAAAAAACATCCTTCCCCTTTCCTATAGCTTTCTCACATATCTGTCTTACCACAAAGATCTGATCTACACAACCTCTACCCGTCCTAAATCCACACTGTTCCTCACCAATTACTCCCTCTGTTCCTCTCCTAATCCTCTCAATTAAGATCCTCCCATAAGCCTTCCCTACTACACTCAACAGGCTAATCCCTCTGAAACTACTACATTCACACTTGTCCCCTTTTCCCTTGTAAAGAGGAACTATACAGGCACTCCTCCAGTCCTCCGGTACTCTACCCTCTCTCCAGCAAACATTAAATAACCTCACCAACCAGTCCACCATCACTGCACCTCCCTTTTTCAGACATTCTGCATGACATCCATCCAGACCAGGTGCCTTACCTGCTTTCATCATCTTTACAGCTGCCTTCACCTCATCCTTCCTTATTTCTCCTCCATTCTCCTCACTCATCACTCTCATTTTCTTCGCATTTCCCACTGCAGCTATCTTTCCTTCCCTATCCTCCTTCACATTCAGCAACTCCCTAAAATATTCTGCCCATCTTCCCCTCACTGCCATCTCTTCCATTATCAACTCTCCATCTGTACCTTTTACCTTTTCTTCCCTACTTGATTCGCCTCCTCTTCCTCTCCTAATTTCTTTCCAAAACATCTTTTTATTACTTTCAAAATTTTCTGTCATACTCCTACCCCATTTCACATCTGCTCTCCTCTTTGCCTCCTTTACCTTTTGCTTTACTTCTCTTTTCTTTTCTTTGTACGTCTCATATGACTCCCCTGTCCTCTTTTGTAACCAATCTGTGAATGCTCGCTTCTTCTCTTCTACAGCCTTCTTTGTTTCCTCATCCCACCATTCACTACCCTTTCTTCTATTTCCCCCTGTCCTTCTTGTTCCACACACCATCCTTGCACACTTTAAGACTCCCTCCTTGAACCATCCCCATTCCTCCTCCACACCCATCTCTGCTCTATCCTTTACTCCCTCCCACTCCTCCTTCAGCTTCTTTTCGTACTCCTTCTCCTTTTCATTCAAGGAGTTCACTCTAAGCACCTCCCTACCTTTTGTCCCTTTCCTCCTTCTCCATCTATCCTCCACTCTCAACTTACCTTCCACCAAAAAATGATCTGATATTCCCCCACCCTCTCCCCTTAGCACATGTACATCCTTAACTCTTCCTATCATAATCCTATTTACCACTACATAATCCATTAGCGCTCTATCTACCACCCTTCCCTCCACCACCCTCTCCCATGTGTACTTATGCTTGACTTTCTTCCGAAACACTGTATTTGCTATCATCAACTCTCTTTCTAGACACATTTCCACCATCAACTCTCCACTACGATTCTTTCCTGGAACTTGTAAGGGGGAAAAAGCTTTGGTATATGTATGTATATATGTATGTTAGGGTGTATTTGATGGTCATATCCAGTAGAATGTTGCTCCAAAGTTCATCTCCCCCTTTGACCATCATTTCTTCCCAGATTGTGTCCTTTGCATTAAAATCGCCCATGATTACCATGTTTCCACCCTGTTTCAGTAACTCATTTGAGATGAGGTGTCTGAGAAGTATGATGGGGTTACTAGACTGGATAGAGTGAGAAATGAGGAGGTGAGGAGGAGAACAGGAGTATTAAGGGAGCTGTGAGATAGGGTGGATGAAAGAGTATTGGGATTGTTTGGACACATAGAAAGAATGAGTGAAGAAAGACTAGTAAAAGATGTATGGAAGGCAGATGTGGAGGGAGTGAACATGAGGGGGCAACCTAGGATGAGATGGATGGATGGGGTGAAAGGGGCTTTGGGGAAGAGGGGAATGTTTGTTGAGGAAGGACGGGAGAGGACAGAACACGGGTGAATGGAGAATGGTTGTATATGAATGATGATGTGATCCATGAGGTGGAATGAGTGGGGGGATGGGGGGTGAGAAAGTATGTATGAGAAAATTTTGACACAGCCAGAAGGGATTTCTCCTCGTCTTTAACTTTTCTGCATGATGGGATGGAGAGGGGGGTCGCCAATTTAATGAAGCAGCACATTGCTGTGAATGTGCTGTGTCTTGCAACACTGCCTCTGACCTGGGGCAGTGGACAAGATGCAAGGATGACCCATCATCCAGGAGGTGCCAAGATAAGAGGGAGGGTGGAGGGGAGTGGAGTGTATTTAGGGATGGAGTGGGTGAGAATGGTTTTTATGCCTTTTTCTTTTTGGCCACCTCCCTTGTAAGGGGGAAAGAGCCTTTGGTATATGTATGTATTATTACTCAAAGTAAAAGAGAACAAGTAATACAGCAGTGACTTTATATTTTATATTGAAAATAGTGTGATCCAGCATGTATATGGCAGCCAATGTTGCACCCAAGAATATGACTCTTACTGAAGTGGTTAAGAAAGGGGGGACAGCATAACGGAGGGACAGGCGCATTATAAATATGTTGCATAATTTCTCTTAAGATTAGAGATTTCCTCTATCACAGACAAAATTATGTGTGGCTTTGGTCCATAGGGGTGCCCCATATGGACCCTAAAGTATCAGCTGCATGCTGCTCAGCAGATTTTAACTTCACAATAACATGCAGCCAATAAACACCAGATGGGGTATATATATTTATATATATGTGTCGGGTATTGGCTGCATATTATTGTGGCAAAAGTAGCATGCAGTTGATACTTTAGGGTCTATATCGGGCACCCTTACAGATCAGAGTCACACATTATTTTTGTCTGTGATAGAGGAAAACTCTGTTCATAGAGAAATGATGACACTTTTATACTATGACTGTCTCTCCGTTATGCTGTCCCCCAACCCCTTGTTACTGTCCTGTACAATTTCTCTGAATATTCATTTCCTTTTTTGCCTACCTACCCTGTGGTGGGGGCAAAAGAATACTGCCACCAAGTATTTCCACTTAGATCGAAAGAGGTGAGAAAAAAGGGACGGGGATTGGGACCAGGCATCCTTCTCCTTGTAGCCCCACAGGGGACATTCCTAAAAAAAGTAAAAGCATAAGAGGGTCTAGGAGTTTTCTGAACAGCACCCTAAGGCTTGGGTCTTTTAATGTGTGTGGAGTGGTACAGATGAGAGTCAAAGGGAAGAGATAGGTAGTATGTTTGTGAGAAGAAAGATGGATGTGTTGGCTTTGAGTGAAACTAAGTTGAGAGGGAAGGGCGAGTGTAAGTTTGGGAGTGTAAATGGGAGGTTATCAGGAGCGAAGAGAGGGTAAGGGAGAGAAGGGGTGGCTATACTAGTAAGTGAAGAGATAGGTAAACATGTAGTGGAGTGGAAGGAGGTTTCCTCAAGGATAATGTGGATGAAGGTGAAACTGGGAAAGGAGATGTGGGTTTTTGTAAGTGCATATGGGCCTGGTAGTGAGAAGAGTGTAGAAGAAAGAGAGGCTTTTTGGATAGATTTAAATGAGTGTATAGAGGGATTAGGGAGAAATGTCAATGTAATAGTACTGGGAGACCTTAATGCTAGGGTAGGAAATGAACCAATTGACAGAGTGGTTGGGAAATGTGGAGTTCCAGGAAAGAATCATAGTGGAGAGTTGATGGTGGAAATGTGTCTAGAAAGAGAATTGATGATAGCAAATACAGTGTTTAAGAAGAAAGTCAAGCATAAGTACACATGGGAGAAGGTGGTGGATGGGAGGGTGGTAGATAGAGCATTAATGGACTATGTAGTGGTAGATAGGAGTATAATAGGAAGAGTTAAGGATGTACATGTACTAAGAGGAGATGGTGGGGGAATATCAGATAAGTTTTTGGTGGAAGGTAAGTTGTAGAGTGGAGGATAGATGGAGAAAGAGGAAAAGGACAAAAGGTAGGGAGGTGCTTAGAGTGAACTCTTTAAATGAAAAGGAAAAGGAGAAGGAATACAAGAAGAAGCTGAGAGAGGAATGGGAGGAAGTGAAGGATAGAGTAGAGCTAGGAGTGGAGGAGGAATGGGGATGGTTCAAGGAGGGAGTCACAAAGTGCGCAAAGATGGTTTGTGGAACAAGAAGGACAGGAGGAAACAGAAGGAAGGGTAGTGAATGGTGGGATGAGGAAACAAAGAAGGTTGTAGAAGAGAAGAAGCGAGCTTTCACAGATTGGTTACAAAATAGGACGAGGTAGTCATATGAGAGGTACAAAGAAAAGAAAAGAGAAGTAAAGCACAGGGTAAAGGAGGCAAAGAGGAGAGCAGATGTGAAATGGGGTAAGAGTATGACAGAAAATTTTGAAAGTAATAAAAAGATGTTTTGGAAAGAAATTAAGAGAGGAAGAGGAGGCGAATCAAGTAGAGAAGAAAAGGTAAAAGGTGCAGATGGAGAGATGATAATGGAAGAGAAGGCAGTAAGGGGAAGATGGGCAGAATATTATAGGGAGTTGTTAAATGTGAAGGAGGATAGGGAGGGAAAGATAGTTGCAGTGGGAAATGCTAAGAAAATGACCGTGATGAGTGAGGAAAATGGAGGAGAAATAAGGAAAGATGAAGTGAAGGCAGTTGTTAAGATGATGAAAGCAGGTAAGGCACCTGGTCTGGATGGATGCCATGCAGAATGTCTAAAAAAAAAAAAAAAGGAGGTACAGTGATGGTGGACTGGCTGGTGAGGTTGTTTAATGTTTGCTGGAGAGAGGGTAGAGTGCCAGAGGACAGGAGGAGTGCCTGTATAGTTCCACTTTACAAGGGAAAGGGGGACAAGTGTGAATGTAGTAGTTTCAGAGGGATTAGCTTGTAAAGTGTAGTTGGGAAGGCTTATGGGAGGATCTTGATTGAGAGGATTAGGAGAGGAAGAGAGGGAGTAATTGGTGAGGAACAGTGTGGATTTAGGATGGGTAGAGGTTGTGTAGATCAGATTTTTGTGGTAAGACAGATATGAGAGAAAGCTATAGGAAAGGGGAAGGATGTTTTTTGGGCTTTTATGGATCTGGAAAAGGCTTTCGACAGGGTAGACAGGAAGGCACTATGGGAGGTTTTGTGGATATAGAGGACAGGAGGAAAGCCTTCTAGGAGCTGTCAAGAGTTTTTATGAGAGTAGTAGAGCAAGTGTCAGAATTAGAAACGGAGAGAGTGAGTGGTTAGAGGTAAAGGTGGGACTTCGTCAAGGATGCGTTATGTCATCCTGGCTGTTCAACTTGTACATGGAACATGGATGGGGTGGTGGGAGAGGTAAATGCAAGGGTAGTGGGTCAGGGATTGGAGATAGTTAAAGAAAATGGAGAAAAGTGGGAGGTGAGCCAGCTGTTGTTTGCGGACGACACTGCGCTTATCGCAGGATCATAGGAGGGATTGAGGAAGTTGGTGACAGAGTTTGGGAGAGTGTATGAAAGAAGAAAGTTGAAGATAAATGTGGCTAAAAGTAAGGTGATCAGATGTACAAGGGGTGAAAGTGGCAGTAGACTGGAAGTGAGCATTAACCACTTCACTTCGGGACTTAAATCTCGCGGGCAGCAGCCAATGCCAGCCGTACAACGTGTCGTAATAATACTCGCATCATAAAATATAATCACGGCTTATATCAATCGTTCTCTCTTTCACCCGTGAATTTTGAAAACCACAGAGAATGGGATTTAGAGCAGATTAGGGAGAATGTAAAAACACGGGCGACTACAATAAAAATAATCAAGACGCCGATATGGCAGCGTCGCGAATCCACTTGCTCCTCATGACGCCTACGTGTGCGGCACTGTATAGAAGGGGTTAAGGGAGAGCGACTGAAGGAAGTGGATAGTTTTAGATATTTGGGTGCATATGTGGCAGGAAAAGGTGGTGTGGAGGTGGAGGTAGAATGTAAATTGAGAGAATCGAGTAATTGCTATGGTGGATTAAAAAGTTTAATGAGGAATAGACATTTGGGAATGGATGCTAAAAGGAGACTATATGAAGGTTGTTACTGTGCCAACAGCACTGTATGGAGCAGAACCATGGAACATAAGAGAGGAAGAGAGAATGAGTTTGAATGTTTGAGATAAGGTGTCTGAGAAGTATGATAGGGATTACTAGGCTAGATAGAGTGAGAAATGAGGAGGTGAGGAGAACAGGGGTGGAAAGGGAGTTGGGGAGATAGGGTTGATGAAAGAGTATTAGGATGGTTTGGACACATGGAAAGAATGAGTAAAGAAAGACTAGTAAAAGAGGTATGGAAGGCAGATATGGAGGGAGTGAACATGAGGGGGCTTCCTAGGATGAGATGGATGGATGGGGTGAAGGGGGCTTTGAGGAAGAGGGGAATGTCTGTTGAGGAAGGACGGGAGAGGACAGAAGACGGGTGAGTGGAGAATGGTTGTATACGGATGATGTTGTGATGCATGAGGTGGAATGGGTGGGGGGATGAGGGGTGAGATAGTATGTGTGAGAAAAATTTGACGCAGCCCAAAGGGATTTCTCCCCATCTTCTCCTTTTATGCATGGGGGGACGGAGAGTGGGTGTCGCCGATTTAATGAAGCGGCCTTGCTGTGGATGTGCTGTGCCTTGCAACAGTCCCTCTGACCCAGGGCAGTGGACAAGGTGCAAGGATGACCTGTCTTCCAGGAGGTGCAAAAATAGGAGGGAGGGTGGAGGGGAGTGGAGTGTATTTAGGGATGGAATGGGTGGGAATGATTTTATGCCTTCTTTTTGGCTACCTCCCTTGTAAGGGAAAAAAAACCTTGGTCTATGTATGTACATATATATAATATATATTTGTATGTATATATATTTATATATATATATATATATATAATACATATATATGTGTATATATATATATATACACACACACACACACACACACACTTTCAACGAATGGACGGCTTGAACGTTCTGAAGAAAAGTGCAAATTGTGGATCCCAACGCAAAGAGAAGTGCCTTTTTGTATTTGCAGGGTGGGGGGAAATTGCTCGTGGGGTAGTGGGAAAGTAAGGAAAGAGGAGAAGGGGAGGGATTGCTGGGAAAATGGAAGGTAATGAGGAAGTAGAGGACTTGGTCCAAACAGACCGCCGTAAAGTAAACAAACGACCACAAGACGAGCTGGAGGACGACGGAATGTCTAATAAGAATGTAAAGATTAGAAGTATAGATAGGAACAATACAGTAGAAAGTGATGAGAATATTTTCAAGGGATTTAAAGAGAGTGGGGGGGACACAAACCCCCCCCCCGACTGACAAGACTAGAGAAGAAGGTTGATAAGGTGATCGAGGACTTGGAGAGTAGGTTAGGTCATATGAACACCATTTTACAAAGGGTTGAAAGATTGGAAGAACTGGAAAAGGCGAATAAAAACTTAACTAATGAAATAGAAGACCTAAAAAGACAGTTAAGAGAGGTAAAGGTGGAGAATGAGGAATTGAAGAAGAATAGTAAAGAAAACAGAGAAACGATAGCTAAAGAAAGTAAAAATTGGAAGAAAACCCAAGAAGGAAATAAGGTTTCATTCACTGACATAGTCAAACAGCAATTGAAAGAACATACTGAAGACTCAGTTATTAAAGTGATGAGACAAAAGGAGAATATAGTAAGGGATTTAGCAGACAAGAAGAAATGTATAATTATATTAGGAATGGAAGAGAAACACAACACAGATAGAACCACAAGAATCAAAGAGGAAAATGAAAAAGTAAGCCAATTACTAGAATCAGTTCAGGAAGATGAACCAGAAATTATGAAACAAATCGAAGAGAAATTTAGACTCGGAAAGTATAGCACAGACAAGACCAGACCAATTAAGATTAAATTCAAGTCACAAACAACGGCAGAGAATATCTTATCCAAAACAGGGAAACTAGCAACAAGTGAACAATACAAAAAGATATGGATAAAAAGAGAAATGAATAAAGAGGAAAGAGAGGAAGAAAAGCAGAAAAGACTGGAAGCTAAGGCAAAAAACGAGAACAGAACGGAGTCAGAGAAAGAGAGATTCTATTGGAGAGTAGTGAACATGAAACTAAGGAAGTTCGACATACAAAAGAAAAACATAAGGGAAACAGAGAACACAATGGAAGTGGCAGAAAACTAAGAGTGTCTTACACAAATATAGATGGATTAATAACAGGATTGAATGAGCTGAATGATTATTTGAAAGAAAAAGAACCGGACATAATGGGAATTGTAGAAACAAAATTAAAAGGCCCACTACCACCCAACAGTGTAGGACATGATGCATACAATTATTGGATTAGAAACAGAGAGAAAAAGCAAGGGGGTGGAGTTATGTTCCTGACTAAGAAGGATATAAACGTGAAAGGTGTCATATATGGAAAGAATACAGTAGAGATGATTATGATAGAAGTGGAAGACAGAGATAAGAAGAGCAGAAAATTTGTGATCAATTATGTGCCTCCGAAAACAGCCTCATGGGAGGAGAGTGAATATAAAAGTATGTTAGAGGACACAAAGATAGCATTAACTAAAATAATGGAAGACGGAGGAAGAATAGTTATGATGGGCGACTTTAATTGCAAAGAAATCTGCTGGGAAGAAATGACAGTAAAGAGTGGTGATGACTCATGGGGAAATGCTCTACTTGAGATGATTACTGACCATTCAATGACACAATGGATACAAGAGAACACTAGGTATAGAAATGAAGAAGAACCATCGAGGCTAGACTTAATAATTACATCTGAACCTAGAATAGTGGACAAAATTGAATATAAAACACCAATAGGTAAAAGTGACCACATATTGATTGAACTGGAACTTAATGAAGAAAAATATATGAAAAGAAATGAACAATATAGAAAAGGAAGAATGATGTATGAAAAAACAAACTTTGATAAAATAAGAGAATTCTTCCAACAAGAAAACTGGGAAGAAATATACAAAGAAGAAACATCAGTGGAAGAGAAATGGAATATTTTGACAAAAATTTACAAAAAAGGAGTGGAAAAGTATGTCCCAAGACAAAAACAAGAAAAAGAATATGTAAATACTGGTACAACAAAAGTTGTAGGGAGTTAAAAGACAAAAGAGACAAAGCCTGGACCAGATGGAAAAAAGACAGAAGACCTGAAAAATGGAAAATATATACTGGTTATAGAAATGGATATGTACAAAAGTGCAGAGAGGAAAAAATAAAATATGAAAAAGATGTTATAGAAAAGTGTAAAGATCAACCAAAACTATTCTACAGATTTGTAAACAATAAACTGAAAAACAAACAAGACTTGGAGAAATTAAGACAAGGAGGAGTTGAATACACTGAGGAAATGGAAATGGCAGAAATTATGAACAAACATTTTAAATCAGTGTTTACAAGGGAAAATATACAACCTGAAGAGATTGAGTGGAAGGAAAAAGTCCCCCCTATGGAAGAAATAGAAGTAACAAAGAATGAAATATTGACACACTTGGGTAATTTTGATGTCAGAAAATCGCATGGGCCAGATGAAATAGCAAACTGGATTCTGAAAGAATGCAGGAATGAACTGGCAGACAAAATACATAGCATAATAAGCAGTTCCTTAAAAGAAGGAAAAGTTCCAGAAGATTGGAAAAAAAGCAAATATAGTACCTATATATAAAGGAGGAAATAAAGAAGAACCTACCAACTATAGACCAGTCTCTCTAACAAGTACAATAGCAAAAATTTGTGAAAGAATTATCAAAAGTAGATGGGTAAAATACTTGGAAAAAAACAACGTACTAAATCCAAGTCAATTTGGATTCAGACAAGGACGATCATGCGTCACCAATTTAATATGTTTCTATTCAAGGCTAATAGATATAATACAAGAAAGAGATGGATGGGCTGATTGTGCATTTCTAGACCTAAAAAAAAGCTTTTGACAAAGTACCACATAAGAAGTTGCTTAAGAAATTAGAATATGAAGGAGGAATACAAGGTAAATTGCTAAATTGGATGGAAGACTTTTTGCAAGAAAGAAAAATGAGAGTAGTGATAAGAGATCAGCACTCAAAATGGAATGAAGTAATAAGCGGTGTCCCGCAGGGAACAGTTCTGGCCCCAATAATGTTTGGTATATATATTAATGATATGGATGAAGGAATTGAAAGCTATATGAGCTTCTTTGCAGATGATGCAAAACTACTGAAAAGAGTGAAAACTGAAGAAGATTGTGAATCACTACAGAGAGATCTAAATAAAGTACAAGAATGGAGTAGGAAGTGGGAGATGGAGTTCAATACAAAAAAGTGTAGTATAATGGAATTTGGAAAAAGCAAAATCAGAATAACAGGATCATATAATTTGGGAGAAGAAGGAATAAAAAAAGTAGAAAATGAGAAGGACCTGGGAGTCATTGTTATGAATAATATGTCACCTGAGAAACATATAAATAAGATTTTTGGAGAAACTTATAATTTAATAAGAACAATCAAAGTGGCATTTACATACCTGGATGAAGAAATGGTGAGGAAAATCCTAATCACCCTGATAAGACCAAGATTGGAATATGCAGCAACGATATGGTCACCAAGTACCAAAAAATGTATAAAAAAACTTGAAAGAATACAAAGAGCAATCACAAAACTGGCACCAACACTCTCAAAACTATCATATGAAGAGAGACTACAAAAACTTAAACTACAGACACTAGAGCAAAGAAGAGAGAGAGAGAGGAGATTTGATAGCTATTTACAGAATCATGAAAGGCATAGAAATTACTGATAGAGAGAATCTGATAAAATGGGATGACAGAAATACAAGAGGACACGGAAAGAAAATAAAAAAAGACAGCTATAGAAGAGATTTGAAAAAGAACAGCTTTCCTCACAGAGTAATAGACAGTTGGAACAAGTTAGATGAGAAAGTGGTGTGTGCAAAAACAATACATGAATTTAAAAATAGTTTAGATAAAATGAGATATGAAGACGGGACCCCACGAGCATAGCTCCCCTTCCCGTAAAATACAACTAGGTAAATACAACTAGGTAAATACACACACTTCAACGAACGGACGGCTTAGAAGACGTTCTGAAGAAAATTGAAGTTTTGTGGATCCCAACGCAAAGAGAAGTGCCTATTGTATTTACAGGGTGGGGGGAAATTGCTCGTGGGGTAGTAGGAAAGTAGGGAAAGAGGAGAAGGAGAGGGATTACTGAGGGAAATGGAAGGAAATGAGGAAGGAGTAGACTTGGCCCAGGCAGACAGGCGAAAGGTAAACAAACGGCCCCCCGACGACGATGAAATGTCTAATAAAAATGTAAAGATTAGAAGTATAGATAAGAGCAATACAGTAGAAAGTGATGAGAATATTTTCCAGGGATTTAAAGAGGGTGGGGGGAGACACAAACCCCCCCCGACTCACAAGACTAGAAGAGAAGGTCGATAAGATGATCGAGGACTTGGAGCGTAGGTTCGGTCATGTTAACAACATTCTACAAAGAATTGAAAAATTGGAAGAACTAGAGAAGGCGAACAAAAACTTAACTGATGAAATAGAAAACCTGAAAAGACAGTTAAAAGAAGTAAAGGTGGAGAATGAGGAATTGAAGAAGAATAGTAAAGAAAACAGAGAGGGATGGAAGTCGATAAAAGAAAACAGTAAAGTTGCATTTACTGATATAATTAAACAGCAAATGAGAGAACAAACTGAAGACTCAGTTATTTAAGTGATGAGACAGAAGGAGAATATAGTAAGAGACTTAGCTGACAAAAAGAAATGTATAATTATATTAGGAATGGAAGAGAAATATAACCCAGATAGAACCTCAAGAACCAATGAGGAAAATGAAAAAGTAAGCAGTTTACTAAAATTAGTTCAGGAAGATGAACCAGAAATTATGAAGGAAATTGAGGAAAAATTCAGGCTCGGAAAGTATAGTACAGATAAGACCAGACCAATTAAGATTAAATTCAGGTCACAAATGACGGCAGAGAATATCTTATCCAAAACAGGGAAACTAGCAACAAGTGAACAATATAAAAAGGTATGGATAAAAAGGGAAATGAATAAAGAGGAAAGAGAGGAAGAAAAGCAGAAAAGACTTGAAGCTAAGAAAAAAAACGAGAACAGAACGGAGTCAGAGAAAGAGAGATTCTATTGGAGAGTAGTGAATATGAAACTAAGGCAGTTCAACATACAAGAGAAAAACAAAAGGGAAACAGAGAACACAATGGAAGTGACAGAAAACTAAGAGTGTCTTACACAAATATAGATGGATTAATAACAGGATTGAATGAGCTGAATGATTATTTGAAAGAAAAAGAACCGGACATAATGGGAATTGTAGAAACAAAATTAAAAGGCCCACTACCACCCAACAGTATAGGACATGATACATATAATTATTGGATTAAAAACAGAGAGAAAAAACAAGGGGGTGGAGTTATGTTCCTGACTAAGAAGGATATAAACGTGAAGGGTGTCATATATGGAAAGAATACAGTAGAGATGATTATGATAGAAGTGGAAGACAGAGATAAGAAGAGCAGAAAATTTGTGATAAATTATGTGCCTCCGAAAACAGCCTCATGGGAGGAGAGTGAACATAAAAGTATGTTAGAGGACACAAAGATAACATTAAATAAAATAATGGAAGATGGAGGAAGAATAGTTATAATGGGCGACTTTAATTGCAAAGAAATCTGCTGGGAAGAAATGACAGGAAAGGGTGGAGACGGCTCATGGGGAAACGCTCTACTTGAGATGATTACTGACCATACAATGACACAATGGATACAGGAGAACACCAAGTATAGAAATGAAGAAGAACCATCGAGACTAGACTTAAAAATTACATCTGAACCTAGAATAGTGGACAAGATTGAATATAAAACACCAATAAGTAAAAGTGACCACATATTGATTGAACTGGAACTTAAGGGGGTACGCGACACCTGGGGGGTGAATTTGGTCAAGATATGGCATTTTTCAAAACTGTGTTCAAAATGTTCGTATACCACTTAGAAATAAATCCCGACAAATAATTTTCCAGCCGGGCGCAATTTAAAGGTCCTGGGTGAGGTTTAAAGGGACAGATTTAAAGGCGCAACCCACACTAGAGGGAGGCGTGCCACTTAGGACCTTCAGGCGCAGAGAATAACGTTGAAATTTGATTGAATTTACACTCGCCCAGTGTATCAACGGCCAATACGATTGTAGAGGGGAAGGGAGGAAGGTGGAGGGAGAATATTTCGCCAACTTTGTGAGAAACTAAGCGTTAGTTCCCGGCTAGCTCTGAAAAGGGAAGTACGCATGTCTCATGAGCTCTCATTGCAATCTATTACTTTAGCTAGTACATATTACTCTTTAGTACAGTCATCATGGGTAGCAAAAAGAACAAAAGAACATCACAATGACAAAAAACAGCAGTTAAAGATGGCAAGCAGTCAAAGACGACTAAAGATCTCACCACCTCTCACTCCACCACCGCCCTCACCTGCACCTCTGTGACGGTGACAGAGGTAAAGGACAACATTAGACTAAACAATTCAAAGAGGAAGATTAAATCCAAAGAAGAAAGCAAGAGGAAAAAGATCAAGGCTATACAGGAAGAAGAAAGAAGAAGGGACATATGATGCTGGAGGGGGTGCCCTACCAACATAGATTGGCGAGGGGAATCTGATGAGGAAAGAGAAGGCGCCCACTACTGGAAAATAAACCTCTTTCCAATGATTTAGATACCCTGAAGACCCCCAGCAGAGAGGTTTCGTATGAAGAAACCGCCAAAGGTGCAAAAAAGCAAATTATATGATGTTGTCGTCTGTGCGTCGTCACTACTGTGACATACTTATACTTTAGTTTATCAGTATTTAAAGTACTTATAATTAAAATATGTTGATAATTTTTACTGTACTTATTATATAATAAGAATTAAGCCATGAAAAATCAGTCAAATTGGTGAAACTATAAGCAAGTTACAGATATATTCATATTTCAAGTTGCCATATCTCCGTTCGATATTTTTCTACTTTTTTTTAATCATAAAAAATCTAATATACATCAGATTTAGATGAAACTTACAGGGAATATTACTTTTAGTAACTGCTAGGACCGATCGTTCGAATATTTTGAATAGGATGAAAGAGTTCGGAGTAATAATGGAAACGAGCAAAAAAAATTGTATTTTTCACGATTTTTGCCAGACATTAAAATTGAAATGCCTGTATGCAAAAGTATAAAGGAAATTGTTCAATTACTCAATGACCGGCCCTAGGTGTGCCTACTGACTAATCATAGCCAAAATATAAAACAAATTGGTCCACGTATTATGGTGCTGTGCACTTTTAAATGTCGCTACTGGTATACGTACATGTGTACATACATCATTCTGCTTCACCTAAAATGTAGGCAATATGGATACCTATTTTTCCTGAGAAGTTTCAGCTCTTTACTCTAAATATTTTAGAAAATGACCTCCAGGTGTCGCGTACCCCCTTAATGAAGAAAAATATATGAAAAGAAATGAACAATATAGAAAAGGAAGAATGATGTATGAAAAAACAAACTTTGATAAAATAAGAGAATTCTTTCAACAAGAAAACTGGGAAGAAATATACCAAGAAGAAACAACAGTGGAAGAGAAATGGAATATTTTGACAAAAATTTACAAAAAAGGAGTGGAAAAGTATGTCCCAAGAAAAAGAATATGTAAAATGCTGGTACAACAAAAGTTGTAGGGAGTTAAAAGACAAAAGAGACAAAGCCTGGACCAGATGGAAAAAAGACAGAAGACCTGAAAAATGGAAAATATATACCGGTTATAGAAATGAATATGTACAAACGTGCAGAGAGGAAAAGAGAAAATATGAAAAAGATGTCATAGAAAAGTGTAAAGATCAACCAAAACTATTCTACAGATTTGTAAACAATAAACTGAAAAATAAACAAGACTTGGAGAAATTAAGACAAGAGGGAGTTGAATACACTGAGGAAGTAGAAATGGCGGAAATTATGAACAAACATTTTAAATCAGTGTTTACAAGGGAGAACATCACCCTGATCCACCACTCCATCTGTTTTGTTGACACAAGTGCCACAACCAAAATTCTCCTCCCTACCACAGATAACACAACAGAAACCCAATCCATTCGAATCCGCACAGGCAACAATTCAACACTGACAATAGTTAACATGTACATTCCCCCCCAATCATCCCCCACAGTTCCAAACACCTTCAGACCTCAACTTAGCCAACTAACCTCAATCCCCAACCTGATCATGGGTGGTGACTTCAACGCCAAGTCGTCTGCCTGGTATGTCGACAACCCTGACACAGACAGAGGGCTTGATATACAGACTCAATTCGACTCATTGACTATCATGAACGACACGCATAATCATACACATATCCCATACCAAGCCCTCTACACTCCCTCCTCTCCTGATATCACCTTTTGCTCCCCCTGCCTAACCCCAACAACATCATGGAGAGTGGTCGGAGCCCTTGGCTCTGACCACCTTCCAATCATCATCACCACCAAAACAAGATGCACCCCAGCTGGCCACAGACACACTTACACCAATTACAAGAGAGCTAACTGGGAAGCTTTTACTGAAGAGACAGAACAACATTTTGAAACACTTAACAGTACACCAATCACAAAATCACAAACATAAACAATGCTGTGCACGCTTTTAATACAATCATACAAAACGCAGACAAGAGATACATCCCTAGAGGCAACAGAAAATCACACAACCCCAACTTCACACCAGAAATCCAAGGCCTCATCAGACAACGTGACACACTTAAACACGATACCCCCACACCTATCCCTCAAAACATAGCAGACCAAATACAAACACTAAACACTGTGATTGCCAATAAAATACATGAACAAAAAACACAAAATTGGCAAAACTTTATCAATACACTTGATCACAAAACAAACACCAGCAAATTGTACAAAACACTCAACAGCATCACACTATCCAACACTAACACTACACGCTCTCACGCAGCAATAATCACAACAACAGATAATCTACCCTCAAACAGACAACAAGCAAACGCACTCATACGTCATTTTGCACAGACGAGCCATCTTACATCTCACCCTGACGACCGACGCACCATTCGATGTAAGAAAGACTTCCCCACAGACTCAGACTATACACCCTTCATAGACAGTCAGACAAAACTCATAATGCATAATCTCAAGCACTCATCTGCCTGTGGCCCTGATAACATAAGCAACATCCACCTAAAACACATTGGACCACAAGGTATACACACACTCACAAACATTGCAAACTACAGCTATTCACACAACACTATACCCGACATCTGGAAGCATGGTAAAATAATCACCATTCCAAAACCGAACAAAGACCCAACAATCCCAACATCGCACCGCCCAATCACACTTCTCTGCACCCCCTCTAAAGTCATTGAACGCCTAATACTTAAACTTGTCACACCATATATTCCCCTTGCTGACTCACAACACGGTTTTAGGCCACTACACTCCACAAACACTCTTCTGACAAACCTCACACAAAGAATTTTAGATGGCATCAATTCAGATAGGCCCCACCACAGAACACTTCTTATAACATTGGACATTAGTAAAGCTTTTGATGCTATCCCCCGCCACAACCTAACAAATAAAATATATAACACAGACATGCACAATAACACCAAAAGATGGCTGGCCAATTATCTGGCAGGCAGGAATGCTCATGTGTCATATAATGGCCAATCATCGCACATCAGAAACATTAAGAACGGAGTACCACAGGGCTCAGTTCTATCCCCCACATTATTTAATCTATAAATGCATGACTTACCCACACCAGACACCTCAGAAATACAAATCTCTTCCTACGCAGATGACATAACAATCACATGCACACATCGTAACACAGACAAAGCTGCAGAAATAATCCAGCCTTACCTTGACACACTCAACACATGGTTCATCACAAACAGACTCAAAATAGCTCCAACCAAATCTACAGCAACACTTCTCACCAACTGGACAAAAGAACACAAATACATACCTCATCTCTACATCAACAACACTCTAATACCACACACAAACACACCGAAAATTCTTGGTGTAACATACGATACATCCATGTCTTTCAAACAACACCTCACAAACATAAAAAACAAATGCACACCTAGACTTAACGCACTTAAGTCAATCACTGGAACAACATTTGGACAAAACAAAGAAACTAATATAACAATATACAAACAATGCATACGCTCAGTGTTGAATTATGCGAGTCCTGCATGGGCTCCTAATCTCAGTGAGACACACCACAACACCCTTCAAATCATACAAAACAAAGCCCTAAAAACAATTACAGGCTGCACAAATACAACACCTACACACCATTTACACCATGAAACAAAAGTCCTCAAAGTCAAGGACCACCTCGACATGAGAGGCACACAAACACTTGCTGCAGCCACCACAAACACATCACACCCGCTACACTACATAGCAGAACACCCACACACACCAAGAAACATTAAAACTACACCCAAAGACCTTTATTACGCACAGACACTCTCTTCTCTTCCTCCACAACCACCAAATACCAGCCTCCGGAAACATATTCATAATCATATCACTCACCGCTCCATTAACACACTGAAAGACAACACACTGCTGCATGCCAGACCCCCTGATATCCACCCTTCTGAATCCTCTCTCCCACGAAAGGACAGAGTCCACTTGGCCAGACTGCGATGCGGTCACCACCCAGCACTTCTAAGCTACCAGAAGAGGCTGGACGACCGTGTTGTGAACAGCTGCCCAGGGTGTAACACTTCACCCCATACCATACAACACATAATGGAAGACTGCATTATACACAATCATGCACGCAAACAACACAACATACACTTTATAAAGGATTTGTGGGAAAACCCAGTTTCGGCTGTGGCCTTCCTTGGGGAGACGGGACGGCTCGGACAGACAGTCTAGGGAACGACAACAACAACAACCTGAAGAGATTGAATGGAAAGAGAAAGTCCCCCCTATGGAAGAAATAGAAGTAACAAAGAATGAAATATTGACACACTTGAGTAATCTTGATGTCAGAAAATCGCATGGACCAGATGACATAGCAAACTGGATTCTGAAAGAATGCAGGAATGAACTGGCAGACAAAATACATAGCATACTAAACAGTTCCTTGAAAGAAAGAAAAGTTCCAGAAGATTGGAAAAAAGCAAATATAGTACCTATATATAAAGGAGGAAATAAAGAAGAACCTACAAACTATAGACCAGTCTCTCTAACAAGTACAATAGCAAAAATTTGTGAAAGAATTATCAAAAGTAGATGGGTAAAATATTTAGAAAAAAACAAAGTGTTAAACCAAGGCAATTTGGATTCAGACAAGGACGATCATGCATCACCAATTTAATATGTTTCTATTCAAGGCTAATAGATATAATACAAGAAAGAGATGGATGGGCGGACTGTGCATTTCTAGACCTAAAGAAAGCTTTTGACAAAGTACCACATAAGAAGTTGCTTAAGAAATTAGAAACTGAAGGAGGAATACAGGGCAAACTACTAAATTGGATGGAAGACTTTTTGCAAGAAAGAAAAATGAGAGTAGTGATAAGAGACCAGCACTCAAAATGGGATGAAGTAATAAGCGGTGTTCCGCAAGGAACAGTTCTGGCCCTAATAATGTTTGCTATATATATTAATGATATGGATGAAGGAATTGAAAGCTATATGAGCTTCTTTGCAGATGATGCAAAACTACTGAAAAGAGTGAAAACTGAAGAAGATTGTGAATCACTACAGAGAGATCTAAATATAGTACAGGAATGGAGTAGGAAGTGGGAGATGGAGTTCAATACAAAAAAGTGTAGTATAATGGAATTTGGAAAAAGCAAAAACAGAATAACAGGAGCATATAGATTGGGAGAAGAAGGAATAAAAAAAGTAGAAAATGAGAAGGACCTGGGAGTCATTGTTATGAATAATATGTCACCTGAGAAACATATAAATAAGATTTTTGGAGAAACTTATAATTTAATAAGAACAATCAAATTGCATTTACATACCTGGATGAAGAAATGGTGAAGAAAATCCTAATCACCCTGATAAGACCAAGATTGGAATATGCAGCAACGATATGGTCACCAAGTACAAAAAAATGTATAAAAAAACTTGAAAGAATACAAAGAGCAATTCCAAAACTGGCACCAACACTCTCAAAACTATCATATGAAGAGAGACTAGAAAAGCTTGAACTACAGACACTAGAGCAAAGAAGAGAGAGAGGAGATTTGATAGCTATTTACAGAATCATGAAAGGCATAGAAATTACTGACAGAGAGAATCTGATAAAATGGGATGACAGAAATACAAGAGGACACGGAAAGAAAATAAAAAAAGACAGCTATAGAAGAGACTTGAAAAAGAACAGCTTTCCTCACAGAGTAATAAACAGTTGGAACAAGTTAGATGAGAAAGTGGTGTGTGCAAAAACAATACATGAATTTAAAAATAGTTTAGATAAAATGAGATATGAAGACGGGACCCCACGAGCATAGCTCCCCTTCCCGTAAAATACAACTAGGTAAATACACACTTTCGTCGGATTCACGGCGTGGATTGGAAATCCGGGAAAAAAAACGCATTTTTCGTGGATCTCAACTACGAGGAAGTACCTTTTTGTATTTGTAAGGAAGGGGAATTCTCGTGGTGTAGTAAAAAGGTATTAAAAGGGGAGAAGGGGAGGGATTACTGAGGGAAATGGAAGAAAATGAGGAGGGATACGAACGGGCTTCCCCTGACAGCAGGAAAAATGTAAACAAAAGATCAGCTGACGACACTGGGGAAATGGAAAATATCAGTAAAAACATTAAGATTAGAAATATAGATAAGAGGAGCACAATGGAAGGTGAAGAAAATGATTTCCAGGGATTTAATGAGGGGGGCTACCAACCTCCCCCAATTGGCAAGACTAGAGGAAAAACTTGAACAAATGGCCGAACATTGGGAGAAGAGGTTCGGTAATGTAGCAAAGATTGTGCAAAAAGTTGAAAAACTAGAAGAACTTGAGAAGGTGAACAAAAACTTAACTAAAGAAATAGAAAATTTAAAAAGGCAGTTAAAAGAAGTAAAAGAGGAGAATGAGGAATTAAAGAGGAATAATAAAGACAATAAAGAGGCCATAACAAAGGAAGCACAGGGTTGGAAAAAGATCCTAGAAAACAGTAGAGTTGCATTTACTGACATAATTAAATCGCAAATGAAAGAACAAACTGAAGAATCGGTTATTAAAGTGATGAGACAGAAGGAGAATATAGTAAGGGAGTTAGCAGATTAAAAAAAAAAAGTATAATTATATTAGGAATGGAAGAGAAATATAGCCCAAATAGAACCACAAGAATGAATGAGGAAAAAGAAAAAGTAAGCAGTTTACTAGAATTAGCTCAGGAAGATGAACCTGAAATCATGAAACAAATTGAAGAGATGTATAGACTCGGGAAGTATAGTACAGATAATTCCAGACCAATCAAGATTAAATTCAGGTCACAAACGATGGCAGAGAATATCTTAGCAAAAACAGGGAAACTAGCAACAAGTGAACAATATAAAAAGGTATGGATAAAAAGAGAAATGAATAAAGAGGAAAGAGAGGAGGAAAATAAGAAAAGACCTGAAGCTAAGGAAAAAAAAAGAGAACAGAACAGAGTCAGAAAAAGAGAAACTCTATTGGAGAGTAGTGAATATGAAAATAAGGAAATACGACACACAAGAGAAAAACAAAAGGGAAACAGAGAATACAATGGAAGTGGCAGAAAACTAAAAGTGTCTTACACAAATATAGATGGATTAATAACAGGACTGAATGAGCTGAATGATTATCAGAAGGAAAAAGAACCGGACATAATGGGAATTGTAGAAACGAAATTAAAAGGTCTGCTACCACCCAACAGTGTAGGCAGTGATGCATATAATTATTGGAGTAGAAACAGAGAGACAAAGCAAGAGGGTGGAGTTATGTTCCTGACTAAGAAGGATATAAATGTGAGGTGTGTCACATATGGAAAGAATACAGTAGAGATGATTATGATCGAAGTGGAAGACAGATAAGAAGAGCAGAAAGTTCGTGATAAATTATGTGCCTCCAAAAACAGCCTCGTGGGAAGAGAGTAAACATAAGAGTATGTTAGAAGACACAAGGATAACATTAAATAAGATAATGGAAGATGGATGAAGAATAGTTATGATGGGCGACTTTAATTGCAAAGAAGTCTGCTGGGAAGAGATGACAGTAAAGGGTGGAGACGGCTCATGGGGAAATGTTCTACTCGAGATGATTATTGACCATACAATGACACAGTGGATACAGGAGAACACTAGGTATAGAAATGAAGAAGAAACATCGAGACTAGACCTAATAATCACATCTGAACCTAGAATAGTGGAAAAGATTGAATATAAACACCAATAAGTAAAAGTGACCACATATTGATTGAACTGGAACTAAATTAGGAAAAATACATGAAAAGAAATGAACAATATAGAAAAGGAAGAATGATGTATGAAAAAACAAACTTTGATAAAATAAGAGAATTCTTTCAAAAAGAAAACTGGGAAGAAATATACTAAGAAGAAACAACAGTGGAAGAGAAATGGAATATTTTGACAAAAATTTACAAAAAATGAATGGAAAAGTATGTCCCAAGACAAAAACAAGAAAAAGAATATATAAAGTGCTGGTTCAGCAAAAGTTGTAGAGAGTTGAAAGACAAAAGATAAAGCTTGGCCCAAATGGAAGAAAGACAAAAGGCCTGAAAAATGGAAAATATATACTTGTTATAGAAATGAATATGTACAAGTGTGCAGAGAGGAAAAGAGAAAATATGAAAAAGATATCATAGAAAAATGTAAAGATCAACCAAAATTATTCTACAGATTTGTAAACAACAAACTGAAAAACAAGATTTGGAGAAATTAAGACAAGGAGGAGTTGAATACACAGAGCTCTGGAAATAGAAATAGCGGAAATTATGAACAAGCATTTTAAATCAGTGTTTACAAGGGAGAACATACAACCTGAAGAGATCGAATGGAAAGAGAAAGTCCCCCCTATGAAAGAAATAGAAGTAACAAAGAATGAAATAATGAAACACTTGAGTAATCTTGATGTCAGAAAATCGCATGGACCAGATGAAGTAGCAAACTGGATTTTGAAAGAATGCAGGAATGAACTGGCAGACAAAATACATAGCATAATAAATAGTTCCTTGAAAGAAGGAAAAGTTCCAGAAGATTGGAAAAAATCAAATATAGTACCTATATATAAAGGGGGAAATAAAGAAGACCCTACCAACTATAGACCAGTCTCTCTAACAAGTACAATAGCAAAAATTTGTGAAAGAATTGTCAAAAGTAGATGGGTAAAATATTTAGAAAAAATGTGCTAAATCCAAGGCAATTTGGATTCAGACAAGGACGTTCATGTGTCACCAATTTAATATGTTTCTATTCAAGGCTAAAAGATATAATACAAGAAAGAGATGGATGGGCTGATTGTGCATTTCTAGACCTAAAAAAAGCTTTTGACATAGTACCACAGAAGAAGTTGCTTAAGAAATTAGAAACTGAAGGAGGAATAGAGGGCAAACTGCTTAAGTGGATGGAAGACTTTTTGCAAGAAAGAAAAAGGAGAGTAGTGATAAGAGACAAACACTCAAATTGGGATGAAGTGATAAGTGGTGTTCCACAAGGAACAGTTTTGGCCCCAATAATGTTTGCTATATATATTAATGATATGGATGAAGAAATTGAAAGCTATATGAGCTTCTTTGCAGATGATGCAAAACTATTAAAAAAAGTGAACACAGAAGAAGATTGTGAATCACTACAGAGTGATCTAAATAAAGTCTGGGAATGGAGTAGGAAGTGGGAGATGGAGTTCAATACTAAAAAGTGTAGTATAATGGAATTTGGAAAAAGCAAAAACAGAATAACAGGATCATATAAATTGGGAGAAGAAAGTATAAAAAAGTTGAAAATGAGAAGGACCTGGGAGTCATTGTTATGAATAATATGTCACCTGAGAAACATATAAATAAGATTTTTGGTGAAACTTATAATTTAATAAGAACAATCAAAGTGGCATTTACATACCTGGATGAAGAAATGGTGAAGAAAATACTAATCACTCTGATAAGACAAAGATTGGAATATGCAGCAACGATGTGGTTACCAAGTACAAAAAAATGTATAAATTTTTTTTTGAAAGAATACAAAGAGCAATTACAAAATTGGCACCAACACTCTCAAAACTATCATATGAAGAGAGACTGGCAAAACTTGAGCTATAGACACTAGAGCAAAGAAGAGAGAGAGAGAGGAGATTTGATAGCTATTTACAGAATCATGAAAGGCATAGAAATTATTGATAGAGAGGATCTAATAAAATGGGATGATAGAAATACAAGAGGACACGGAAAGAAAATCAAGAAAGACAGCTATAGAAGAGATGTGAAAAAGAACAGCTTTCCTCACAGAGTAATAGACATTTGGAACAAGATAGATGAGAAAGTAGTGTGTGCAAAAACAATACATGAATTCAAAAATAGTTTAGATAAAATGAGATACAAAGACAGGACACCACGAGCATAGCTCCCCTTCCCTTAAAATACAACTAGGTAAATACACACACACACACACACCCTTATTTGGATGAGGAAATGATAAGAAAAAAAATTTAAGACCAAAACTTGAGTACGCAGCAACGCTATGGACACCCAGTACCAAAAAGAATATAAAAAGATTAGAAATAATACAAAGAGCAACAACGAAACTAGCACCAACTCTTTCTGAACTGACATATGAGCAAAGACTGTCCAAACTAGAATTACCAACTTTGGAACAAAGAAGGGAAAGAGGTGACTTGCTGACTATAGAATAATGAAAGAAATGGAAGTCTTAGATAAGAATGACTTGTTAATATGGGATAATGGTAAAACAAGAGGACACGAAAAGAAACTAAAAAAGGATAGTTACAGAAGAGATCTGAAAAGGAACAGCTTTCCACACAGAGTGATAGATACTTGGAACAAATTAGACAACAAAACAGTGTGTGCAAACACTATTCAAGATTTTAACCCCTTCAATACGAGCCAAAATCTCGTGGGCAGCATTAACTGCCAGATGTGCGATATTGCGTTTTAATACTCGCATTATAAAAAGTAAAGTTACCGCTGTATTGCTCGTTCTCTTTCACCCGTGAAATTTGATAACCATAGAAAATATGATGAAGCCAATTTACAGAGTATGGGGGGTCACGCAGGTACAACTACAATATAATCAATATGCCGACATCGGCATCCTCGCGTACCCACTTGCTCCTCATGACGCCTACGTAGGCGTCATTGTATTGAAGGGGTTAAGAAAAAAAATTGATGCTGAGAGATACAAAGACAGGTCATCACGATCATAGCTCTCTTCCCATATAATACAACTAGGTAAATACACACACACACACACACACACACACACACACACACACACACACACAGGGGTTGGGAAGGGTGGTGATCGAGGAAAAAAGTTGTAGTGGAGAGGTGATGCTGGATATGTTTAGAGAATTGATGATAGCAAATACAATGTTTAGGAAGAAGGTCAAGCATAAGTATATATGGGAGAGGGTGGTGAATGGAAGAGTGGTAGATAGTGTTAATGAACTATATAGTGGTAACCCATAGAACAGGAAGAGTTAAGGATGTACATATTTTAAGGGGAGAGAGTGGGGAAATGTCAGATCATTTTTTGGTGGAAGGTAAGTTGAGAGTGGAGGATAAATGGAGATAGAGAAAAAGGACAGAAGCTAAGGAGGTGCTTAAAGTGAACTCCTTGAATGAGAAAGAAAAGGAGAAGGAGTACAAGAAGATGAGGGAGGAGTGGGAGGGAGTGAAGGATAGAGTTGAATTAGGAGTGGAGGAGGAATGGGAAGGGTTAAAGGAGGGAGTCACAATGTGTGCAAAGATGGTGTGTGGAATAAGGAGGACAGGAGGAAATAGAAGAAATGGTAGTGAATGGTGGGATGATGAAGCAAAGAAGGTTGTAGAAGAGAAGAAGTGGGCATTCACAGGTTGATTACAAAATAAGACAAGAGAACCGTATGAGAGGTACAAAGAGAAGAGAAGTATAGTATAAGATAAAGGAGGCAAAGAGGAGAGAGGATATTAAATGGGATAAGAGTATGACAGAAAACTTTGAATGTAATAAAAAAATGTTTTGGAAAGAAATTAAGAGAGGAAGAGGAGGCAAATCAAGTAGAGAAGAAAAGGTAAAAGATGCAGATAGAGATTATAATGGAAGAGACAGCTGTAAGGGGAAGATGAGCAGAGTATTTTAGGGAGTTGCTAAATGTGAAGGAAGATAGGGAGGGGAAGGTAGTTGCAGTGGGAAGTGCTAAGAAAATGGCTGTGATGAGTGAGGAAAATGAAAGAGAAATAAGGAAAGATGAAGTGAAGGCAGTTGTTAAGAAGTTGAGAGTAGGTAAAGCACTTTGGTTGGATGGGTGTCATGCAGACTGTCCAAAAATAGAAGGTACAGTGATGGTGGATTGGCTGGTGAGGTTACTTAATGTTTAAGAGGGGGTAGAGTGCCAGAGGACTGGAGGAGTGCCTGTATGGTTCCACTTTACAAGGGAAAAGGGGACAAGTGTGAGTTTAGGTGTTTCAGAAGGATCAGTTTGTTAAGTGTAGTTGGGAAGACTTATGGGTCTTGAGAGGATTGGGAGAGGAACAGAGGGAGTAATTGGTGAGGAACAGTGTAGGTGTAGGATAGGTAGGGGAGCATGGATCAGATTTTTGTGGTAAAACAGATATGTGAAAGGTTTAGGAAAAGGTAAGGGTGTTTTTTGGACCTTTATGGATTTAGAAAAAGCTTATAACAGGATAGAATTGAAGTCAATTTGGGAGGTACTGCAGATATATGGGATAGGTGGAAAGTTTTTAAGAACAGTCAAGAGTTTTTACAAGAGTAGTAGAACTTGTGTTAGAATCAGAAATGGAAAGAGTGAGTGGTTTGAGGTAAAGTTGGGACTTTGCCAGTGATGTGTTATGTTGCAGTGTCGGTTCAATTTATACATGGATGGGGTGGTGCAAGAGTCAAATGAAAAGGTAGTGGGTCAGGGACTAGAGATGGTTAAAGAAAATGGAGTAAAGAGGAAGATAAGCCAGTTGTTGTTTGCTGATGACACTGCACTTGCAGCTGGATAAGAGGAATTGAGAAAGTTAGTGACATAGTTTGGGAAGTTATGCAGAAGAAGGAAGTTGAAAATAAATGTGGGTAAATGTAAGGTGATGAGATGTACAAGGGGAGAAAGTGGCAGCAGGCTCAAAGTGAGTATTAAGGGAGATACTGGAGGAAGTGGATATTATTAGATACATGGGTGCAAATGTGGCGGGAAAGGGAGTGGAGGTGGTGGTAGAATGTACATTAAGATAAGCAAGTAAATATGTTAGAGGATTAAAAAGTGTAAAGAGAAATAGACATTTGGGAATGGATGCCAAGAGGAGATTGTATGAAGGAGTGATTGTGTCGACAGCACTGTAAAGGTCAGAAACATGGAACATAAAAGAGGAGTTTGAAATGAGGTGCCTTAGAAGTATGATAAGGTTTAGGCTGGATAGAGTGATAAATGAGGAGGAGAAGAGGGTGGCAGGGGAGTTGGAAGATAAGGTTGATGAAAGAGTATTGGGATGGTTTGGACACATGGAAAGAATGAGTGAAGAAATATTAGTAAAAGAGGTGTGGAAGGCAGAGGCAGAAGGAGTGAACATGAGGGTACCAAGGATGAGATGGATGGAGTAAAAGGGCATTGGGAAAGAGGGGAATGTCTGTTGAGGAAGGACAGAAGACAGGGATTAATGAAGAATGGTTCTGTATGGATAATTACTGTGATGCATGAAAGGGAGTGGGTGGGGGATGGGGTGTGAAGGAGTATGTGGGAAAAATGAATTGAAACAGCCCGAAGGGATTTCTCCCCTTCTCCATTTTTGCATGAGGGGACAGAGAGGGTGGGGTGGGGGGGTCACCAGTTTAATGAAGCAGCCTTGCTGTGGATGTGCTGTGTCTTGCGACACTGCTTCTTACCCAGGGCAGTAGGTGAGATGTAGGGATGACCCGTCATCCAGGAGGAGCCCAGAAACAAGGGAGGGAAGGGTGGTGGATGGGAGTGGAGTATATGGGGATGGAATGGGTGCGAGCGGATTTTATGTCATTGTTTTTTAGCTACCTCCCTTATAAGAGGGAAAAAGCCTTTAGTATTTATATATATATATATATATATATATATATATATATATATATATATATACACACACAATATAAATGTAGTGATCCTTTAGGGTCTATATGGGGCACCCCTACAGACCAGAGCCATACATCATTTTGTGTGTGACAGAGGAAATCTGTATTCATAGAGAAATTAAACTACTATACTGCAACTGCCCCTCTGAATTGCAGTCCCCCCACTTTTATCACTGTCCTGTACCTTTTATCTGAATATTCGTTTCCTTTTTGCCAAACCCCATGGAAGAGAAGAAAGAATACTGCCACTGAGTGTTCCCATTTGAGTTGTAAAAAGGTGAAAAATATGGGCTGGGATAGGACTAGGCATCCTACTCTCTGTAGCCCCAAAGGGGACATTCCTAAAAATATGCAAAGGCATAAGAGGGTCTGGAAGGAGTTTTCCAACCAGAACCCTAAGGTTTGGGTCTTCAATGTTCATGGATGTGGTACAGATGAGAGTAAAAGGGAAGAGATAGGCAGTGCATTTGTGAAAAGAAAGATGGATGTGTTGACATTCAGTGAAACCAAGTTGAAAGGGGGAAGTTTGTGTTTGGAAGTGTAGTTGGGAGTCAGGAGGGAAGAGAGAAGGGGTAGCTATATTAGTAAGTGAAGTGATAGTTAAGTATATGATAGAGTGGAAGGAGGTTTCTTCAAGGTTAATTTGGATGAAGGTGGAACTGGGAAGGGAGATGTGGGTCTTTGTAAGTGCATATAGTCCTGGTAGTGAGACGAGTGTATAAGAAAGGGAAGCTTTTTGGATACATTTAAATGAGTGGTATTGAGACATTCCAATGGTAGGGTAGGGGATGAACCAATAAATGGTTAGGAAGTGTGGAGCTCCAGGAAAAAATCATAGTGGAGAGATGATGGTGGAAATGTGTCTAGAGAGTTGATGATTGCAAATACAATGTTTAGGAAGAAAGTCAGGCATAAGTACACATGGGAGAGGGTGGTGGATGGAAGTGTGGTAGGTAGTTTGTTAATGGACTATATAGTGGTAACCATGAGAAGAGTAGGAAGATTTTTGGATGTACGTGTTCTAAGGGGAGAGAGTGGGGGAATATCAGATCATTTTTTGGTGGAAGGTAAATTGAGAGTGGAGGATAGATGGAGAAAGAGGAAAAGGGCAAAAGGTAGGGAGGTGCTTAGAATAAACTACCTAAATGAGGAAGAAAAGCAGGAGTACAAAAAGAAGCTGAGAGGAGAGTGAAAGGGAGTAAAAGATAGAGCAAAGCTAGGAGTTGAGGAGGAATGGGGATGTTTCAAGTAGGGACTCACAAGGTGTGCAAAGATGGTGTGTGGAACAAGGAGGATGGGAGGAAATAGTAATGGAAGGAAGGGTAGTAAGTGGTAGGATGATGAACCAAAGAAGGTTGTAAAAGAGAAGAAACAAACATTCACAGATTGGTTATGAAACAGAATGAAAGAATCATATGACAACAAAGAAAGAAGAGAAGTAAAGCTTAAGATAAAGGAGGTAAAGAGGAGTGCAGATGTGAAATGGGGTGTGGCAGAAAATTTTGAAAGTAATATAAAGATGTTTTGGAAGGAAATTAAGAGAAGAGGTGAATCAAGTAGAGAAGAAAAGGGAAAAGGTGGAGATGGAAAGATTATAATGAAATAGAGAGCAATAAGAGAATGATGGACAGAGTATTTTAGGGAGTTGTTAAATGTGATGGAGGATAGGGTGGGAAAGGTAATTGCAGTGGGAAGCACTAAGAAAAAGACATTGATGAATGAGGAAAATAGAGGAGAAATAAGGAAAGATGACGTGAAAGCAATCATTAAAATGATGAGAGCAGTTAAGGTACCTAGGTTAGGTGGGTATCATATGAAATGTCTAAAAAAGGGAGGTACAGTGATGGTGGACTGGCTGGTGAGGTTGTTTAACCCATACATCACTGGGCAAATGTTGTATATACTGACCCACCCCCAGTGTCGGAGCCAAAATCTATTTTTTAGTATTATTTTATCTATTCATTTATTTATTTATTTATTATTTTTTTTTTTTTTTCTTAAATCAACTCAAAAGGATGTAAAACCAACAAATCTTGCTTATTTTGATTCACCTTAGCCTAGAAGTGGAGAAACTGGGTCAATTTTTTCGAGATGCGTGCAATAGTTTGGTAGAACATCTATAGGCTTTCTTTCACTCCTCACACAGGTTGAATGAGGTCATATTTTTTCGGGGAAACTTTGTTAGAATTTCAGAAAGTGAAGGAATTTATATATATATATATATATATATATATATATATATATATATATATATATATATACATACACACTGAATGGTTCCCAGTGATCAATTAATATCTTTTTCAACCACATATCACTTTTAATTCCATACCATCGCAAACGAGACTGAGAGTCGCTCGAAGGAGGCATCCGTTGGAAATTGAAACGTGGACGAGCCGAGGATTCGAACCCAGCTAACCCATAACAAAGTTACATTGACATAAACCAATACGCTATCAAGCATATTGGTTTACGTCAATGTAACTTTGTTACAGGTTAGCTGGGTTCGAATCCTTGGCTCGTCCACATTTCAATTTCCAAAGGATGCCTCCTTCGAGTGACTCTCAGTCTCGTTTGCGATGGTATGGAATTAAAAGTGATATGTGGTTGAAAAAGATATATATATATATATATATACATATATATATATATAAATTCATGGAGGATAGGTGATTGTGGTGTTTCTTATTGTTTTGGTAAATGTTTTAATAATCATTATTGCCCATCCACATTTTGTATTACACATTTATTATGAAAACTGGCAGTGCAAAATTGCCAGTTCTATGTCTAAATATGTACTAAATAGCACCTGCATAACCGTCGAAGTGCAACTTCACCTCCTCGTACTTCATTTTGTACACCAGAATTGCCTAAATTACATCCTAATATCTGATTTTATACCCCAAGTTCCCCTGAAAAATTGCTGGGAGGGTTGCCAGTTTTGTTAATAAAAAAAAAAAAAAAAATTGGGTGCCTTTTATAGCCAATGGATAGGGCTACTTGGTCATTACCACAGATTTGACCTGCGATGTAATGCCTATTTTTGACCAATTTTTGAAATTGCAGTATATAATGTATGCCACTGATCCACAATCCATAAAACAATTGCGGCATATGATGTATGCCACTGACGCTGTATGGGTTAATGTTTGTCTAAAAAAAAACATAGAATGCCAGAGGACTGGAGGAGTGCCTATATTGTTTGTTTTACAGGGGAAAAGGGGAGAAGTGTAAGTGTAGTACTTTCAGAGGGATCAGTTTGTTCAGTGTAGTTGGGAAAGTTTATGGGAGGGTTTTGATTGAGAGGATTAGAGGAAGAGGGAGTAATTGGTGAGGAACAGTGTGGGGGATTAGGACAGGTAGGGGATGTGTGGATCAGATTTTTGTGGTAAGGCAGATATGTGAAAAAGCTTTAGGAAAAGTTAAGGATGTTTTTTGGGGCCTTTATACATATATACACATACCAACAGTTTTTCCCTCCTTACAAGAGAGGTAGCCAAAATCAAAGGCACAAATTTCACTTACACTCATTTCATCCCTACATACCACTTGCATTCACCCAACTCCCTCCCATTATCTTGGCTACTGGATGACTGGTCATCCCTGTATCTGGGTCAGAAGCACTGCAGCAAGACACAGCACATCTACAGCAAGGCCGCTTCATTTAATTGGCAACTCACCCTCTCTGTCCCCTCATGCAATAAAAGAGAAGCAGAGAAATCCCTTCAGGTTGCTTCAAAATATCATTCACACACTCCCTCACCTCCCCATCCCCCACCCACCCTTCCATGCATCACAGTATTCTCCACTCAACCCTATATTTTGTCTTCTCCCTCCCTCAACAAACATTCCCCTCTTTCCCAATGCCCCTTTTATGCCATCTATCCTTCTCATCCTTGGTTGCCATCTATCCTTCTCATCCTTGGTTGCCCCCTCATGTTCACTCCTTCCACCTCTGCCTTCCACACCTCTTTTACTAATCTTTCTTCACTCATTCTTTCCATGTGTCCAAATCATCCCGATACTCTTTCATCAACCCTGTCTCCCAACTTCTGACAGGGTAGACAGGAAGGCACTTGGGAGGTATTGCAGATATATGGGATATGAGGAAACCTGTTAAGAGGATTTTTTATGAGAGTAGTAAAGCCCGTGTTAGATTTAGAAATGAAGGGAGTGAGTGGTTTGAGAGAAATGAAGGGAGTGAGTAGTTTGAGGTAAATGAAGGGAGTGAGTGATTTGAGGTAAAGGTGGGACTTCAGCAGGGATGTGTTATGTTGCCTTGGCTGTTCAATTACATAGATGGAGTGATGCAATAGGTAAATGCAAGTGTAATGGGGCAGGAATTGGAGAGGGTTAAAGAAAATTGTGAAAAAATGGGAGATAAGCCAGTTGTTTGCTGACGACACTGTGCATGTAGTAGGATCAGAGGAGGGATTAAGGAAGTTAGTGACAGAGTTTGGGAAGGTGTGTGAAAGAAGGAAGTTGAAGATCAGTGTGGTTAAAAGTAAGATGATGGGATGTACATAGGGAGAGGATAGTAGCAATCAGGAAGTGAGTATTAAGGGAGACAGGAGGAAGTGGATATATTTAGGTATTTGGTTGCAAATGTGGCAGAAAAGGGAGGAATGGAGGTAGAATGTAGGTTGAGAGAAGCAAGTAAGTGCCTTTAAGGATTAAAAAGTGTAATGAGAAATAGACATTTGGGAATGGATATTAAGAGGAGATTGTATGAAGGAGTGATTATGCTGACAGCCGTGTATGGGTCAGAAACATGGAACATAAGAGAGTGTAAATGTGTTTGAGATGAAATGCCATATAAGATTGGGGTTATTAGGCTGGGCAGAGTGAGAAATGAGGAGGTAAGGAGGAGAGCAGGGGTGGAAAGGGAGTTGGGAGATTGGGTTGATGAAAGAGTATTGGGATGGTTTGGCACATGGAAAGAATGAGTGAAGAAAGATTAGTAAATAAGATGTGGAAGGCAGAGATGGAGGGAGTGAACATGAGGGGGTGACCAAAGATGAGATGGATGGATGGGGTAAAAGGGGCATTGGGAAAGAGCGGATGTCTGTTGAGGAAGGAAGGGAGAAGACAAGATGGGAGTGAGTGGAAAATGGTTGTGTATAGATGAAGCTGTGATGCATGGGAGTTAGTAGGGGGATGGGGGGGTTGAGGGAGTATGTGTGAATGATATTATGATGCAGCCCAAAGTGATTTGTCCCCTTCTCTTTTTCTGCATGAGGGGATGGACAGGGGGTGTCTCCAATTAATTGATGCAATCTTTCTGTGCATGTGATGTGTCCTGCTGCCCTACTTCTGACCTAGGGCAGTAGGCAAGATGCAGGGATGACCCATCAATCAGGAGGACCCAAGAAAAGAGGGAGAGAGGGATGGTGAATAGGAGTGTATATGGGGATGAAATAGGTGGGAGTGGAGTATGCCTTTGACTTTGGCTACCTGCCTTGTAAGGGGGAAAAAGCCATTGGTATGTATAGGTTTATAAAATTTGTCAGACATTATGTAGTTTATTGAGGACATATTATGTAGGCAGAAGTCTATTGAAGGTGGTCAAAGGTTTTTATATGAGTAGTTGGGATGTGTATGGGTAGAGAATAGAGAAAGCGAATAGTTTTAAGTGAGTGTTGTTATTGCCTGAACCATATAAACTTTAATTGATATACCCATTGTACTATTGTTACTTTGGTTGTTTTCAGGTTCTTCCTTGTGATTTACAACTATGTTCTGATGTCGCTACTGGTGTGGACTCCCTTGGACAGTTCCAGTGGGGTGATATGGTTTCTTTAGAGTAAGTTTATCTTTAATGCCAAAAGCCACTCCAACTAGTATTTTGTCATACTTTTGTACCCAGATTTTCAGTACTGTCAATTTTTATGCAAAGAGTACACAAAGGGGAATTGTGCCTTGACATTGTATGGGGCAGAGACAATTTAAGGGCTGTGGAAAGTAGGAATTTTAATATATTTAAGATGAAGTGGTTAAGAAAATAGTGGTTACGAGGATAGACAGAGTGAGGAATTAGGAAGTGAAGCATTGAGCAGTGCTGGAAAGAGCTGGTAGACATGGTTAGTCAGAGAATACTGGATTTGCTTGGGTATATGGAAAGAATGAGTGAAAAAAGACTAGCAAAAAGAGTGAAGGCAGAAATGAATGGAGTGAATTAGGAGGGATTTCCAAGAATGGATGGATGCAAGGGGCCTTGGTTACAAAGGGAATGTAAGTGGAGAAGGGAGAGGGCAAGAAATAGGTGTGAGAGGAGTGTGGTTGTCAATGGGAAGTAAATTGACACAACTTAAAAAGGTCTTCTTCTTGTCAGCTCAATAAATTCTTAAGGGGAAAGGGTTGCCATGTAATGAAGTGGTTATGATCAAGCATATTAAAATGTCAGGCCCTGGTATGGAGGTGCTTTGCCATGCTGCATTGCTTCTGACCCAGACACTGGCTTTGGGACAGTGATGACCTTTCATCTATAAGGAGCTTGGACAAGAACAAATGGTTGAAGGGTATACGACTGTCCCTCCGTTATGCTGTCCCCCAACCCCTTGTTGCGGTCTTGTACCATTTCTCTGAGTATTCTTTTTCTGTGGTGGGGGAAAAGAATACTGCCACCAAGTATTACCACTTGGATTGTGGGAGGCGAGAAGAAAGGGATGGGGATTGGAACTAGGCATCCTTCTCCTTGTAGCCCCACAGGGGACATTCCTAAAAGAAAAAGTAAAGACATAAGAGGGTCTGGGAGTTTTCCGACCAGCACCCTAAGGTTTGGGTCTTATAATATGCGTGGATGTGGTACAGATGAGAGTAAAAGGGAAGAGATAAGTAGTATGTTTGTGAGAAGAGAGATGGATGTGTTGGCTTTGAGTGAAACTAAGTTGAAAGGGAAGGGTGAGTGTAAGTGGAAGGTTATCAGGAGTGAAGAGATCCATAAAAGCCCAAAAAACATCCTTCCCCTTTCCTCTAGCTTTCTTACATATCTGTCTTACCACAAAAATCTGATCTACACAACCTCTACCCGTCCTAAATCCACACTGTTCCTCACCAATTACTCCCTCTCTTCCTCTCCTAATCCTCTCAATCAAGATCCTCCCATAAGCCTTCCCAACTACACTTTACAAGCTAATTCCTCTGAAACTACTACATTCACACTTGTCCCCTTTTCCCTTGTAAAGTGAAACTATACAGACACTCCTCCAGTCCTCCGGCACTCTACCCTCTCTCCAGCAAACATTAAATAACCTCACCAGCCAGTCCACCATCACTGTACCTCCTTTTTTTAGACATTCTGCATGGCATCCATCCAGACCAGGTGCCTTACCTGCTTTCATCATCTTAACAACTGCCTTCACTTCATCCTTTCTTGTTTCTCCTCCATTTTCCTCCATCTATCCTCCACTCTCAACTTACCTTCCACCAAAAAATGATCTGATATTCCCCCACCCTCTCCCCTTAGCACGTACATCCTTAACTCTTCCTATCATAATCCTATTTACCATTACATAATCCATTAACGCTCTATCTACCACCCTTCCATCCACCACCCTCTCCCATGTGTACTTATGCTTGACTTTCTTCTGAAACACTGTATTTGCTATCATCAATTCTCTTTCTAGACACATTTCCACCATCAACTCTCCACTACGATTCTTTCCTGGAACTCCACATTTCCCAACCACTCCATCAATTGGACCATTTCCTACCCTAGCATTAAGGTCTCCCAGTAATGATACATTGACATTTCTCCCTAAATCCTCTATGCACTCATTTAAATCTATCCAAAAGGCCTCTCTTCTACATTCTTCTCACTGCCAGGTCCATATGCACTTACAAAGACCCACATCTCCTTTCCCAGTTTCACCTTCATCCACACTCTCCTTGAGGAAACCTCCTTCCACTCCACTACACGTTAACCTATCTCTTCACTTAAAAGTAAAGTGATGAGATGTACAAGGGGTGAAAGTGGCAGTAGAATGGAAGTGAGCATTAAGGGAGAGCGACTGGAGGAAGTGGATAGTTTTAGATACTTGGGTGCAAATGTGGCAGGAAAAGGTTGAGTGAAGGTAGAGGTAGAATGTAGATTGAGAGAAGCGAGTAAATGCCTTGGTGGATTAAACAGTGTAATGAGGAATAGACATTTGGGAATGGATGCTAAGAGGAGACTGTATGAAGGAGTGATTGTATGGGGCAGAAACATGGAACATAAGAGAGGAAGAGAGAAGGAGTTTGAATGTGTTTGAGATGAGGTGTCTGAGAAGTATGATGGGGGTTACTAGGCTAGATAGAGTGAGAAATGAGGAGGTGAGGAGGAGAACAGGAGTGGAAAGGGAGTTGGGAGATAGGGTTGATGAAAGAGTATTAGGATGGTTTGGACACATGGAAAGAATGAGTGAAGAAAGACTAGTAAAAGAGGTATGAAGGCAGATGTGGAGGGAGTAAACATGAGGGGACGTCCTAGGATGAGGTGGATAGATGGGGTGAAGGGGGCTTTGGGGAAGAGGGGAATGTCTGTTAAGGAAGGACGGAAGAGGACAGAAGACAGGGGTGAATGGAGAATGGTTGTATATGGATGATGTTGTGATGCATGAGGTGGAATGGGCGGGGGGATGGGGGTGAGGTAGTATGTGTGAGCAAAATTTGATGCAGCCCGAAGGGATTTCTCCCCCATCTCCTTTTATGCATGGGGGGACGGAGAGTGGGTGTCGCCCATTTAATGAAGCGGCCTTGCTGTGGATGTGCTGTGTCTTGCGACACTGCTTCTGACCCAGGTCAGTGGACAAGGTGCAGGGATGACCCGTCATCCAGGAGGTGCTAAGATAAGAGGGAAAAGTGAGGGTGGAGGGGTGTGGAGTGTATTTAGGGATGGAATGGGTGGGAATGATTTTATGCCTTTTCCTTTTCGGCTACCTCCCTTGTAAGGGGGAAAAAGCCTTGGTACATATATGTATGTTTTTTTTTGTTTTTTTTTCAGGTCTCTTCCGTGTCTTTCTTTAGTTTCTTTTCTTGTCCTCTTGTTTCTATTCTGTCCCACTTTAATAACTCATCTCTGTCGAGAACTTCCATCCCTTTCATAATTCCGAAAATGGTCAACAAATCACCTCTTTCCCTTCTCTGTTCTAGTGTTGACAACTGTAATTTCTCCAATCTTTGTTCATATGTCAGATTTAACAGTGTAGGTGCCATTTTTGTCACTGCTCTTTGGATTCTTTCTAATTTTTTATGTTCTTTTTTGTGCTAGGTGCCCACATTGATACAGCATATTCTAATTTCAGTCTTATCAGTGTAACAACTATTTTTTCTAACCATCTCCTCATCTATGTAGTCGAAGGCCACTTTCATTAATCTTAATAAGTTGTAAGTCTCTCCAAATAATTTATTTACATGTTTGTCAGGTGTCAAGTCACTTGAGATGATTATTCCTAGGTCCCTCTCTGAGTTTACTTTTTTGACTTCTATGTTTCCAATTTTATATTGTCCCAAAACTCTATTTTTTACTTCTTCCAAATTCCATTATGCTACATTTTTTAATGTTGAAGTTCATCTCATATCTCCGACTCCATTCCCATATTTTATCCTGGTCATCTTGCAGCAATCTGCAATCTTCTGTTACATTCTTGAGTAATTTGGCATTGTCAGCAAAAAAATTCATGTAACAATTTACTCCCTCATCCATCATTTATGTATATGGCAAACATTAAAGGAACCAAAACAAAGCTTTGTGGAATGCCATTTTTCACATCTTCCCATTTCGAATTTTTGTCTCTAAGTACCACTCATTTTTCCCCCAGTTAAGAAATCCTTCACCCATTCCAACAATTTGTCTTGAATTCCTCCAATTTTTTCAATTTTACTAATTATTTTTTTGTGCGGTACTTTGTCAAATGCTTTCTGAAAGTCCAAGAAGGCGCAAGCTGCCCATCCATCTCTTTCTTGTATTATCTCAATTAATCTCGAGTAAAAGCAGATTAGGTTTGTGGTGCATGAACTTCCACTTCTAAAGCCAAATAATGTTTGGGGTTTATTATTTTGTTTTCTTCCAAGTGTTTGGTCCATTTGTTCCTGATGACCTTTTTACATATTTTTGCTACTGTGCTTGTGAGGGATACCAGTCTGACGTTTGTAGGATCTTCCCTCCTTTATATATTGGTACTATGTTTGCATCTTTCCAATCTTGTGGCACCTTTCCCTCTTTGAGTGAAAAGTCAATTATCTTGTATAGTTTGTCTGTCAGTTCATCTATACACTCTTTCAATATCCAATATGCAATTCCATCTGGTCCGTGCGATTTTCATCAGTGTGTGTGTGTGTATTTACCTAGTTCTATTTACCTAGTTGTATTTTATGGGACAGGACCTATGCTCATTGTGACCTGTTTTCATATCTCTCCACGTCCAGTTTAGTTTTGAACTTGTGTGTAGTTCTGGCATTCACTGTTTCACTTTTCAACCCATTCCAGACATTGATCACTCTGTGCGGGAAACTGTTCTTTTTCAGGTTTCTTCTGTAACTGTCTTTAATTTCTTTGCATGTCCTCTTGTTTCTCTCTTGTCCCATTTTAGTAGGTCATCTCTATCGAGAACTTCCATCCCTTTCATAATTCTGAATATGGTCAACAAGACGCCTTTCCCTTCTCTGCTCCATGTTGACAGCTGTAATTTCTCCAATCTTTGTTCATATGTCAAATTTGATAGTGTGGGTGCCATCTTTGTCACCACTTTTTGGATTCTTTATAACTTCCATGTGTTTTTCTTTGTGCTAGGTGCCCACATTGATATAGCATATTCTAACTTTGGTCTTATCAATGTAACAATTAATTTCTTAACCATCTCCTCATCCATGTAGTCTAAGGCCACTTTCATTGATCTTAATATATTGTAGGTCTCTTCAAATAACTTGTTTACATGTTTGTCGGGAGTCAAATCACTTGAAATGATTACTCCCAAGTCCCTTTCTGAGTTTACTTTCTTTACTGCTTTGTTCCTATAGTATATTTTCCCAAAACTCTATTTTTACCTTTTCCAAATTCCATTATGTTACATTTCTTGATGTTGAAATTCATCTCGTGTTCCTAGCTCCATTCCCATACTTTATGCAGGTCATCTTGTAGAAATCTACAATCTTCTTCTGTTTTCACTCTCTTGAGTAATTTAGCATCGTCGGCAAAAAAATTCATATAACAATTTACTCCTTCATCCATATCATTTATGTATATGGCAAACATTAAGGGAGCCAAAACAGAGCCCTGTGGGATGCAACTTTTTACATCTTCCCATTTCGAATTTATGTCTCTAAGTACCACACTCATTTTTCTCCCAGTTAAGAAGTCCTTTATCCATTCCAACAGTTTGCCTTGAATTCCTCCTATTTTTTCAATTTTCCTTATTAATTTCTTGTGTGGTACCTTGTCAAAAGCTTTCTGCAAAACCAGGAAGGCACAGTCTGCCCATCCATCTCTTGTATTATTTTAATTAGTCTCGAATAAAAGCAGATTAGATTTGTGGTGCACGATCTTCCACTTCTAAAACCAAATTGTTTGGGGTCTATTATTTTGTTTTCTTCCAAATGTTTGGTCCATCTGCTCCTGGTGATCTTTTTGCATATTTTTGTTACTGTGCTTGTGAGGGACACCGGTCTAAAGTTTGTAGGATCTTCCCTGTTTCCTCCTTTATTGGTACTATGTTTGCATCTTTCCAATCTTGCGGTACCTTTCTCTCTTTTAGTGAGAAGTCTATTATCTTGTGTATTTTATCTGTCAGTTCGTCTATACACTCTTTCAATATCCAATTTGCAATTTCATCTGGTCCATGTGACTTTGTGACATCTAGGCTTTTTATTTGATCTTTTATTTCCCTTTGTGTTATTTTTATTTCCTTCATCAAGGGTGAACTTTCCAATTGCTCATCCTCCCAGGGTTGAGAACTCTCAATTGTAAAGACAGATCTGAAATGTCTGATCATAACTTCTGCCATCTCTGTGTCGTCTGTGTACTTATTATCTCCTTCATGCAATTTAACTATGTCATGCTTGCCTTTTAGTTTGTCATTTACATATCTGTAAAGGAGTTTTGGTTGATCCTTACATTTATCTATAATATCCCTTTAATTTTTTTTTTTTTCCTGCGTATGTTTACATATTCGTTTCTAATTTTTTTTATATGTTTGCCATTTGGATGTTTTTCTATCTTTCATTTTTTCCACGCTTTATCTCTCCTGGCTTTAGCGTCACTACATCTTCTGTTAAACCAACATTTTAAGTAAATCTCTTTTTGTTTCTTTTTTGGTACATATTTGTTGACTCCCTCTTTATGATTTTCTTTAAATATGTTCCATTTGTCTTCCATGTTTATTTCCTCTTGAGAACCTATCCCAATTTGTGTTTTGGAAAAATTTCCTTAGCTTTACAAAGTCCATTTTGTTGTACATAAATCTTCCTTCTCTATATTTATCATTTCTGTCTATATTGCTTTGTTCTTTTAATTCAAACTCTATTAGTATGTGGTCACTGTTTCCAATTGGTGTTTTATACTCTATTCTGTTTACAATGTCTGGTTCAGAAGTCAATATTAGGTCTAATTTTGATGGTTCATCATTATTTCTATATCTGATATTTTCCTTAACCCATTGTGTGAGAGTGTACTCAATGGTCATATCTAGTAGCATGTTGCTCCAGAGTTCATCTCCCCCTTTAACTGTCATTTCTTCCCAAATTATGTCTTATGTATTAAAATCGCCCATGATTACTATGTTTCCCCCTTCTTTCAGTAACTCGTTTAGCACCTTTATTGTTTCTTCCAATAATTTGGGATGTTCACTATCTGACCATGCATGGGTTTTTGGTGGTACATACACTACTACAAATTTTCTGCTTTTCATCTTTTTGTTGGCAATTTTTATTACAGTAGAAGCCCGATTTAACAAACTAATTCAGCCAAGGTCCAGTCCGCTAAATTGAATTTTCCATTAAATTGAGCGAGTGAGCGTTGGTGTAACAGTGTTGCCAGAGCGGATTATAAAAATGATACGTACCTAAAAATTCCCTAGTGTACACACACACACATACAGTATATATATTATTATATGTGAATTATAGGCAGCACAATCGTGAATTGCAAATGAACAGCAACGTGCAGTAATTTGTTGCAACGTGTGTGTGTGTGTGTCGTGTAACAATGATATGAGCTGTCTGTGAATTTCGCGGAATATTAGTCATAGCTTTGTGTTTGGTTCGATGTACATAATTCTAGCGATTAATAGGACTGGGCAGTTGGTTTTTGGATAGTGAGCGTTATTGTTGTGTTGTTGCAGAAAACGTAGTTCGTTGTTATAGAAATGTTTTTCGTGGTGATTACTCATGTACTGATTTTGAATTTTCCCATCAACTTACTGTTTCATTATTTTGTTTTCCTATTATACCATCTATTTCTACTTGAATATATTTCTGCTACAATTATACTTTATACATATACTGAATTATATATTATTGTATATATATTATAGTACGTATATATATATATATATATATATATATATATATATATATATATACAGACGCTCCTCAACTTACATTTTAGTTACGTACCGAACGGCCGAACGTAAGTTGAAAATGAACGTAAGTTGTTACTGTACTATACATCTGTAAATTCTATTACCATATCTTATAAAACACCCCTAAATCATTAATTATACACATAACATTGTAAAATAACATTAATTTCAAATAAATTAAATTCAAGCAACATAAATTGAGATGGTGGAGGAGAAGGATGAGGATGAGGCAAGGCATGTTCAGTTTGTCATTTGTGCAGTGTAAACAATGGACGCAGCGTCATGCGCAAGTATTGTTTGAACTACGGAGAGCGCGCTAAACTAAAAAATTCACTAAAAAAAAAAAATTTTACAATTTTTTTTTTACAGTCAGTTCAAACGTAAAATCGAAAGAACGTAAAACGAATGAACGTAGGTAGAGGAGCGTCTGTATATGTATATTTATATATCTCCAAAGTACTAAATTATAAATTTTTCCTTGACTCCACCACCACAATCTGGTAACATTGGACTCTGAGACACGCATGTGGCCAGTTGACGGAAAATGCTCAACTTAGCTTACCGTTCCCGCTAAATTGAGCTATTTCCGTAGACGCGCGTTAGGCCAGCTAGCAGAAAATGGTCAACTTAGCGGACCATTTCTGCTAAGTTGAGCATTTTCATTATTGCTATTTGCAGTTCCCTAATTTGAGCTTCCACTAAATTGAGATTTGTTAAATCGGGCTTCTACTGTATAATTATTTCTGTATTTATCTGACCTTCAATAATCTTTGTCACATTTAACCCTTGTTTAGTCAATATCATGACACCTTGCATTTCAGTTCTGTTTTTCAGGGCCAACATAGATGTGAGGGGGCATAGGAGGTTAATTGCAAGCAAAATGAACCTTCACGGGTGGGGGAGTTCATACAAACATACATATACCAAGGCTCTTTCCCCCTTACAAGGGAGGTAGCCAAAAAGAAAAAGGCATAAAATCATTCCCACCCATTCCATCCCTGAATACACTCCACACCCTCCCTTCTATACTTGTTAATAGCGGTCCTTTCAATTTTGTCTCTACTATGCCCATGATGTCAGGTTTTTATGTTTCTAGATAGTCATTTAATTCGTTTATCCCAGAGATCATACCATTGATGTTAGTGTATGCCACTTTTATTTTCGTGTTTTCTTATCTTTTTTGGTTTAGGTTTCCATTTTCTTGACATACCATTTTTTTAGTCTCGAATCCAGCACTCTCCAAAAAAACTTGGTTTTTTTCCAACTCTGTTCTCTTTTCATTCCTATCATATGCTTCAATTCTAAGCACTTTGTCTTTCTCATTTTCTCCATCAATCAATTCCTTTTGTATTCTTATATTTTTGAGTTTCTCGCTATTTGCCAGTTTTACCCCTTTTGATAATGCCTCCTCTGCCATCATATTTGTTCTTAGTTTTATTTTATAGGTCTATGATGTTTATTTTTATAGTATTTACCTATCCTGTGAATTTCATCGATTTCTTCAACTAGATCTTTATCTTCATCCTGTATTTCTTTCAAAAATGTTTGCAGTGGCAATTCAGGGCCAACATAGATGTGAGGGGGCATAGGAGGTTAATGGCAAGCAAAATGAACCTTCACAGGTGGGGGAGTTCATACATACATACATATACCAAGGATCTTTCCCCCTTACAATGGAGGTAGCCAAAAAGAAAAAGGCATAAAATCATTCCCACCCATTCCATCCCTGAATACACTCCACACCCCTCCGCCCTCCCTCTTATCTTAGCACCTCCTGGATGACTGGTCATCCCTGCACCTTGTCCACTGCCCTGGGTCAGAAACAGTGTCGCAAGACACAGCACATCCAAAGCAAGGTTGCTTCATTAAATCGGTAACCCCCCCCCCCCTCTCCGTCCCCCCATGCATAAAAGGACGGGGAGAAATCTCTTTGGGCTGTGTCAGATTTTGCTCACACATACTACTTCACCCTCCATGCATCACATCATTCATATACAACCGTTCTCCACTCACCCCTGTCTTCTGTCCTCTCCCCTCCTTCCTCAACAGACATTCCCCTTTTCCCCAAAGCCCCCTTCACCCCATCCATCCACCTCATCCATCCACCTCATCCTAGGACATCCCCTCATGTTCACTCCCTCCACATCTGCCTTCCATACCTCTTTTACTAGTCTTTCTTCACTCATTCGTTCCATGTGTCCCAACCATCCTAATACTCTTTCATCAACCCTATCTCCCAACTCCCTTTTCACCCCTGTTCTCCTCCTCACCTCCTCATTTCTCACTCTATCTAGCTTAGTAATCCCTATCATACTTCTGAGATACCTCATCCCAAACACATTCAAACTCCTTTCTTCCTCTCTTATGTTCCATGTTTCTGCCCCATACAGTGCTGTTGGCACAATCACTCCTTCATACAGTCTCCTCTTAGCATCCATTACCAACTGTCTATTCCTCATTACACTTTTTAATCCACCAAGGCATTTACTCGCTTCTCTCAATCTACATTCTACCTCCACCTTCACTCCACCTTTTCCTGCCACATTTGCACCCAAGTATCTAAAACTCTCCACTTCCTCCAGTCACTCTCCCTTAATGCTCACTTCCAGTCTGCTGCCACTTTCACCCCTTGTACATCTCATCACCTTACATTTACCCACATTTATCTTCAGCTTTCTTCTATCACACACTCTCCCAAACTCTGTCACCAGCTTCCTCAATCCCTCCTCCAATCCTGCCACAAGCGCAGTGTCGTCCACAAACAACAGCTGGCTCACCTCCCACTTTTCTCCATTTTCCTTAACCATCTCCAATCCCTGACCCACTACCCTTGCATTTACCTCTCGCACTACCCCATCCATGTATAAGTTGAACAGCCAGGGCAACATAACACATCCTTGACGAAGTCCCACCTTTACCTCGAACCACTCACTCTCTCCATTTCTAATCCTGACACAAGCTCTACTACCCTCATAAAAACTCTTGACAGCTCCTAGAAGCTTTCCTCCTATCCCGTATATCCGCAAAACCTCCCACAGTGCCTTTCTGTCTACCCTGTCTTAAGCCTTTTCCAGATCCATAAAAGCCCAAAAAACATCCTTCCCCTTTCCTATAGCTTTCTCACATATCTGTCTTACCACAAAAATCTGATCTACACAACCTCTACCATCCTAAATCCACACTGTTCCTCATCAATTACTCCTTCTGTTCCTCTCCTAATCCTCTCAATCAAGATCCTCCCATAAGCCTTACCAACTACATTTAACAAGCTAATCCCTCTGAAACTACTACACTCACACTTGTCCCCTTTTCCCTTGTAAAGTGAAACTATACAGGCACTCTACCCTCTCTCCAGCAAACATTAAATAACCTCACCAACCAGTCCACCATCACTGTACCTCCTTTTTTTAGACATTCTGCATGGCATCCATCCAGACCAGGTGCCTTACCTGCTTTCATCATCTTAACAACTGCCTTCACCTCATCCTTCCTTATTTCTCCTCCATTTTCCTCACTCATCATGGTCATTTTCTTAGCATTTCCCACTGCAGCTATCTTTCCCTCCCTATCCTCCTTCACATTTAGCAACTCCCTAAAATATTCTGCTCATCTTCCCCTTACTGCCTTCTCTTCCATTATCATCTCTCCATCTGCACCTTTTACCTTTTCTTCTCTACTTGATTCGCCTCCTCTTCCTCTTTTAATTTCTTTCCAAAACATCTTTTTATTACTTTTAAAATTTTCTGTCATACTCTTACCCCATTTCACATCTGCTCTCCTCTTTGCCTCCTTTACCTTTTGCTTTACTTCTCTTTTCTTTTCTTTGTACCTCTCATATGACTCCCTCGTCCTATTTTGTAACCAATCCAGGAATGCATATATATATATGTATATATATAGAAATAAATATATATATTTATATATATATATATATATATATAAATATATATAAATATATATATATAGATATATATATATGTATATGTATATATATGTATATACATATATATACATTATATATATATATATATATATATATATACATTATATATATATATATATATATATATATATATATATATATATATATATATATATAAAAATATATATATAAATATATATATATATATATATATATATATATATATATATATATATATATGTACCCATACACACATACACTGTGTTACTTTGATACATCTGAGCTGAGGTTCGAGCCCTTGGCTTCACATCATATCAGTTTCCGCATATGTCTCCATCAAGCAAATATATATATATACACACACATACAAAACTCATTACATATATAGACATATGAAGGCAGGTTAAGAAGGCGGATAGTCGACTGACATTAATAAATTTAAGAAAGATAGGGGTATAGGGAAGATTGTAAGACATATAGTTTACCAAACAGAAGTGTGGATAAATGAATTAATGATGAAGTCACCTGGGTAAAGATGGAATGTGTGCAAGAAAAGAAAGGCACATCAAAAAGAGTAAATAATCCTAGCTTCAAAACAGAACAGAACCAAATACGGATCCATAAATGATTTCAATCTCATTTTTTTACACAATCACTCTTAAAAGTTTTTGGACAAGATAGAAATAGGATATGCAAAAAAAAACCTGGGGGGGGGGGGGGCAACCTGGGGGCAAGCTGAAAAACTGGGGGGGGGGGGATGCCCCCCCACCCCCTGGAATTGCCACTCTTTCTTTGACTAGTTCTTTCTCCTCCTTTTCTTTTTGGTATCTATACATATCATGTTTCTCCTGTATTCCTTGGACCACAATGCACTTTCCTTTGTCAGCTGTCTCTCTCACCAGGTTTTCCTTTTCTTTTATTACTTTTATAACTGTTTCTTTTGTGTTTTCTTCCATCTGCTCTTTTAATATTTTTCTAAAAGATATTTCTTGGTTTACCTGTTCTTTTTTCCACTCATTTTTTTATTTCAATTAGGTCTGTTTCTTTAATTGATTCTGCTACTTTACCAGTCACTACTTTCAACTGTTCTTTAACTTCCTTTTTTAGTTTGTCATTTTCACTCTTATCCTCATTTTTAATTTTCTCTCTTTAGACTATCTATTTCACTTTTTGGGTCATTCAATTCTTTTAGGGTTTGTTCATTGCTTTTTCGTAGAGTAATCAGTTCTTTGTGCACAGCTTGGTAATCGAATTTCAAATCTATAATTTCTTCCATCAGTTCGCTTACTTCTCGATTTCTTAGTGCACTACTGTACCTGCTTTCTCTGTCTATACCAAGATTTCTTCCTAATTCACTTGAATTTCTTTGAAAACCAGAAAATACGTTACCTTCCCACCTTGTATTTTTCCTTGGCGTATCAATGCACAAAGGCGTTTGGGTATCACGCCTCTTGGACTCTCAACTGTACTTGTTTCCAATCCTCTTTTCATTGTTCTTTCTTCATTATCACTATCCTTTTCCATTTTTACCAGAACTATACAGAAAAAAAAAACACTTGAACTGGAGATACAGGTAACTCTCGATTTACGCGTCTTTGATGTGCGCGAATTTGTTATAATGCGACCTAAAAAATATTAGAATTAATATAATTTACACTATTTATTTGCTAAGACGCGATTTGGCCCAACCGCATTTTCAAACTGTCTGCCAGAGAGTTTCGCGGCCAGCCGACAGGTGGCGGGCCTTTCCGCTTCTTATTCAATGTTTACAAACTAACAGCCCTCTTTCGCTCTGCTACTAGCAACGAGAACAGACCTCCTCATATCAGCATACTATTATACTGTACTACCAGCCTATCATGGCCCCAAAACGTCCTGCATCGTCTTCTGCAAGCACCAGCGGCCCTGCGGGGAAGAAGGGAAAGCGTACATCACTGACACTGGAGCAGAAAATAGAAATTCTAGAATGATATGACCGGGGACAGAAAACTTCGGTCATATGCAATGCTTTAGGCCTGAAGGAAAGTACTCTGAGGATCATCCGAGGCAACGCTACTAAAATACGGGAAAGTGCTGAATCAGGATCAAGCCGGTCAATGCAGAGAACATCCTACATCAGATCGTCAACCATGGGAAGAATGGAAAAAATGCTGGGCACATGGATCGAATGCCAAAATAAGGACAATATTCCTGTGAGCATGACCACCATCCAGGAAAAATCAAAGAGTCTCATCAAGGATATCGAAGGCAGTGACGGCACCTATAAATCTTTTCAAGCAAGTTTTGGTTGGTTTGCTAATCTTAAGAACAGACATGGCTTTCATAACATAAAAATGACTGACGAAGCAGCATCAGCGGACATAGAAGCGGCCAAGAAATTCCCTGACTTGCTGAAGAGGACCATAGAAGAAGGCCAGTATACAGCCAAGCAAGTGTTCAATGTGGATGAAACTGGCCTTTATTGGAAAAAGATGCCAGCGCGGACCTACAAATTTGAAAACATGGACCCCAATGGGGAACGTAGCAGCACAGTTTGAAGAAAAGTCATGGATGACAAAAGAGGATGTGGATGACCCTGCAGCTGTGGAAGTGCAGGTGGATGTGGATGTGCCAGAACAATTGGACAGTGAGGGTAGTGAGTGACTGTTGTGGTGTGGGTGATGAGTGGTAGAACTACGTAAATAGTACAGTGTACAGTTGTTTTTCTCATTTATAAATACAGAAGGTTTAGAATTAGATATAATTAGTATTTTACAGTATGTACTGTACGTTTATTAGCCAAATAAAATGTATTTTTTGTACAAACATTGCAACTTTTATGGACCAAATCCCGCAACTTTTATGGACCAAATCCCGCACACACCCCATATTCCATTGTTTCCTATGGCAAAGATTAAATTGATTTACGCGATTTTAATATACGCGACGTCTCTAGGAACCTATATCTTGCGTAGATCGAGAGTTACCTGTACACGTTTACCGGTCACGCACAATAACAACCAGGTTTCATTCGTTGCCGGCTGTGAAACCGCTAGATAGACGCTCACAACACAGCACAGCCCTACGCTTCGGTGTCTGGAACGTGTGTGTGTGTCTTTATATGTATATATACACACATACACACACTATAATTTTCCTTTACAGCCCTCAAACTGTTGGTGTTATTGTCCGCCTGGAGAAGGAAAACTTCCAGGTACTGAATATGCATGGGAAGGTAGTACATGTGAAACCGCAAGCAGTCCACAAGAAAAAGGAGAACCGTCGTGCCATGGCTTTGGACTCTGAACAGAATACCATTCAGATGAGGGACATTGTAAAAGTTATTGATGGACCACATTCAGTAAGCAAGAATTTGTTTTCTACATTTGTTGATAGATAAAAAAAAAAAAGTGCAAAACATCATACATGTACAGTTCTAAGACCAAATACATAATAGAACTTGTTTTTCTTTCTCCCATAGGGTCGTCAAGGTGAAATCAGACACTTGTACCGCAACTTTGCCTTTCTGTATTCAAAGATGATGTTGGAAAATGGTGGTATTTTTGTCTGCAAAACTCGTCACTTGGTTTTGGCTGGAGGTACCAAGGTAAAAGACCAAAACGGAGTATTTAGTATGTACTTGTTTCGACACTTTTTTATATCTGGGGTGATAAGAATTCCAATCTCTTGTTGGGGGTAGTTAAATCAGTTTCATTAGAGATCACCTGCAAAAGAACAATGTTACAGGTTGATTGGAAACATCAGTTTGATTCTTTTATGATCAAATTTGACTGTAAGATGGAACAAAAATGGGGAAGAATACCAGGGTATTGAATGGACTTCAAAATAATGATAAAAATTGATTATGTTTATAATAGTGTTCATGAAACATGCAAAAAGACCCTGCCCCTCATATGAGGTGGCTGAGTCATGCATCTATCCACACACATTCAGAAACCTATCCATTGTCATTAATTCTTGCCCCTTGTGGACAAAGGGTCATCCCTAATCCCTACTACACAGCATCTTGACAGCAAGGCCTGACAGCTGAAGCTGATTTACTCCCACCACTTCATTGCATGGCACCCCACCTCCACTTCATTACATGGTAACCACACACACACACACTTCATCCACTATCAAAATCTACAGAAGAGACAAATATATTTCCTTTTGTATTGTGTCATTACCATATTCATTTTCAGCCACTCTCCTTTCACAGCCCTCTTTTGCTCTCTCCCTTCCATGCTCAACAGACATTTTTCTTGCATCCAGGGCCCCCTTCACCCCATCCACCCATCTTATTCTTGGTCTTCCACTGAAGTTCACTCCACCCACTTCTGCTTTCCACACTTTTTTCTTGTCTCTCATCACTCATTCTTTTCATATGCTGGTTGATATTATTATAAAACCCTTTTTTAATTTCAGTCAAGTGGCGGTGGCATGGGCATGGGTGGCATGGGGATGGGTATGGGATTCATGTCACCACGTCTCAGCTCTCCAGCTCATCCTGCTGGTGGAGGTACACCTACTGCTGCTACCGGTGGTGGTGGTGGAGGTGGCGGCTTTGGCATGGGTGGAGAAAGAGGGCGAGGAAGAGGCAGGGGTAGAGGTGTGGCCAGGGACAGAGACATCATTGGACAAACTATTAAGATCACACAAGGACCTTACAAAGGTTAGTTAGATGTGTTATGTTGGTTTAACAGTTTTCCCACTTTGAGAATCACCCTACCCCTAAGGGCTTCCAGTAGTTGAAACTCGGTGCATCAAATTATTGAATTTATGAATTACATTACTATTTCTTTCCTCTAGGTCATGTTGGTATTGTCAAAGATGCCACAAGCGTCACTTGCCGTATTGAACTTCACTCCAAGTGCCAGACCATCAGTGTGGATCGTTCCCGTGTGGCCCCAGTGGGGACTCCCACACGAACTGGAGGTGGCAGCTCCTCTTACAGGCGCACACCACCATGGGGAGGCTCCCAGACACCTATGTATGGTTCCAGTGGTTCTCGTACACCAATGTATGGCTCACAGACACCACAGTACGATGGGTCAAGGACTCCTCATTATGGCAGCATGACACCCTCACACGATGGCTCTGCTACTCCTGGAAGGTAAGGTTACATTAGATGGTTATTGTAAACACAAAATTTACATCATACACATACCAAAGGCTTTTTTCCCCTTTACATGGGAGGTAGCCAAAAAACAAAGGCAGAGAAATCACTCCCACCCATTCCATCCCCTACATACTCCACTCCCCTCTACCCTCTTCCCTCCCTCTTATCTTTGCACCTCCTGGATGACGGGTCATCCCTGCATCTTGTCCACCACCCAGGGTCAGAAGCAGTGTCACAAGACACAGCACATCCACAGTAAGGCCACTTCATTAAATTGGCGACCCCCCCCTCTCCGTCCCTTCATGCAGAAAATTTATTTCTCATACATACTCCCTTACCCCCTATCCCCCACCCACTCCCCCACATGCATCACAGCATCATCCATACACAACCATTCTCCTTTCACCCCTATCTTCTGTCTTCTCCTGCCTTTTCTCAACAGACATTCCCCTCTTTCCCAATGCCCCTTTTACCCCATCCATCCATCTCATCCTAGGTCACCTCCTCATGTTCACTCCTTCCACCTCTGCCTTCCACACCTCTTTTATTAATCTTTCTTCACTCATTCTTTCCATGTATCCATACAGATACATGCCAAAGGCTTTTTTCCCCCTTATAAAGTAGGTAGCCAAAAAACGAAGACATAAAAACCACTCCCACCCATTCTATCCCCATCACACTCCATTCACCTCCACCCTCTTCCCTCCCTCCCATCTCTGCACCTTTTGGATGATGGGTAATCCCTGCATCTTGTCCACTGCCCTGGGTCAGAAGCAGTGTTGCAAGACACAGCACATCCACAGCAAGGCCGCTTCATGAAATCAGTGACCCCCCTCTCCATCCCCTCATGTAGAAAATTAGAAGACAGGGAGAAATCCCTTCAGGCTGCTTCAAATTTTCATCACACATACTCCCTCACACCCCCATCCCCCACCCATTTCACCTCATGGATCACATCATCCATCTACAACTATTCTCCATTCACCCCTATCTTCTGTTTTTTCCCATCCTTCCTCAACAGACATTCCCCTCTTCCCCAAAGCCCCTTTTACCCCATCCATCCATCTCATCCTAGGTCGCCCCCTCATGTTCACTCCCTCCACATCTACGTTCCACACCTCTTTTACTAATCTTTCTTCACTCATTCTTTCCATGTGTCCAAACCATCCCAATACTCTTTCATCCACTCTATCTCCCAACTCCCTTTCCACCCCTGTTCTCCTCCTCACCTCATTTCTCACGCTATCTAGCCTAGTAACCCCTATCATATTTCTCAGACACCTCATCTCAAATTGTTACATGAACATCTTTGCTGATGATGCCAAATTACTCAAGAGAGTAAGAACAGAAGAAGATTGCAGATCGCTACAAGAAGACCTAGACAAAATATGGGAATGGAGTCAGAGATATGAGATGAACTTCAACATTAAAAAATGTAGCATAATGGAATTTGGAAAAAGCAAAAATAGAATATTGGGTCAATATAAAATTGGAAACAAGGAAATCAAAAAAGTCAATTCAGAAAGGGACCTGGGAGTGATCATCTCAAGTGACTTGACACCTGATAAACATGTCAAAAAATTATTTGGAGAGACTTTTAACTGATTGAGATCAATGAAAGTGGCCTTCGACTACATGGATGAAGAAATGGTAAAGAAAATAGTGGTTACACTAATAAGACCTAAACTAGAATATGCTGCAACACTATGGGCACCTAGCACAAAAAAGAACATAAGAAAATTAGAAAAAATCCAAAGAGCAGCGACAAAAATGGCACCTACACTATCAAATTTGACATACAAACAAAGATTGGAAAAATTACATCTATCAACACTGGAACAGAGAAGAGAAAGAGGTGATTTGTTGACCATTTACATATTATGTAAGGGATGGAAATTCTCGATAGAGATGGCTTACTAAAATGGGACAGAAGAGAAACAAGAGGAAACGAAAAGAAGCTAAAGAAGGACAGTTACAGAAGAGACCTGAAAAAGAATAACTTCCCACATAGAGTGATTTATGTCTGGAATAAACTAAACAGAGAGACAGTGAGTGCCAAAACTATACACGATTTTAAGAATAAACTGGATGCGGAGAGATACGAAAACAGGTCACTACAAGCATAGCTCTCATCCCGTAAAATACTAGGTAAATACATTCAAACTCCTCTCTTCCTCTCTTATGTTCCATGTTTCTGCCCCATACAGTGCTGTTGGCACAATCACTCCATACAATCTCTTAGCATCCATTCCCAAATGTGTATTTCTCATTACACTTTTTAATCCACCAAACCATTTACTCACATCTCTCAGTCTACATTCTAATTCCACTTCCACTCCTCCCTTTCCTGCCACATTGGCACCCAAGTGTCTAAAAGTATCCACTTCCTCCAGTCTCTCTCCCTTAATACTCGCTTCCAGTCTGCTGCCACTTTCACCCCTTGTACATCTCATCATCTTTTACCCACATTTATCTTCAACTTCCTTGTTTCACACACTTTCCCAAACTCTGTCACTAACTTCCTCAGCCCCTCCTCTGATCCTGCTACAATTGCAGTGTAATCAGCAAACAACAGCTTACTTATCTCCCACTTTTCTCCATTTTCCTTAACCACTTCACTACAGGATTTAAATCTCGCGGGCAGCAGCCAATGCCAGCCGTACGATGTGTCGTAATAATACTCGCATCATAAAATATAGTCACCGCTTGTATCGATCGTTCTCTCTTTCACCCGCGAATTTTGAAAACCACAGAGAATGGGATTCAGGGCACATTTGGGAGAATGTAAAAACACAGGGGCGACTACAATAAATATAATCAAGATGCCGATATGGCAGCGTCGCGAATCCACTTGTTCCTCATGACGCCTACGTGTGCGGCACCGTATAGAAGGGGTTAACCATCTCCAATCCCTGACCCACCACCCTTGCATTTACCTCTCGCACCACCCCATCCATGTATAAATTGAACAGCTAGGGTGACATAACACATCCGTAATGAAGTCCCACCTTTACCTCAAACCACTCACTCTCTCCGTTTCTAATCCTGACACACGCTCTACTACTCTCGTAAAAACTCTTGACCTCCTGTCCCATATATCTTCAATACCTCCCGCAGTGCCTTCCTGTCTACCATGTCATAAGCCTTTTCCAAGTCCATAAAAGCCCTTAACCAACACTGTTCCTCACCAATTATTCCCTCTGTTCCTCTCCTAATCCTTTTAACCCCTTCCATACAGTGCCGCACACGTAGGCGTCATGAGGAGCAAGTGGATTCGCGACGCTGCCATATCGGCGTATTGATTATATTTATTGTAGTCGCCCCTGTGTTTTTACATTCTTCCAAATGTGCCCTGAATCCCATTCTCTGTGGTTTTCAAAATTTGCGGGTGAAAGAGAGAACGATCAATATAAGCGGTGACTATATTTTATGATGCGAGTATTATTACGACACGTACGGCTGGCATTGGCTGCTGCCCGCGAGATTTTAGTTCGGAGTGAAGTGGTTAATCAAGTTCATCCCATAAGCCTTCCCAACTACACTTGATAAGCTAATCCCTCTGAAACAAAGGATTACAAAGGATTACAAAGGCGGAGCATGCCGACAGGAGACCTTTTGATCCATATCTAGGTCGGATGCGAAAAAAAAAAATATTAATAATAAAATAATAAATAAAAACTATGATAATGTAAATAACAAATAAAATACATAAATAAATGCATAGGTATAGTTAAATAATAAACAAACAGGTAAATAGTAAATAATAATAAATTGACATATACATACATACATATACCAAGGCTTTTTCCCCCTTCCAAGGGAGGTAGCCAAAAAGGGAAAGGCATAAAAACACTCCCACCCATTTCATCCCTAAATACACTCCACACCCCTCCCACCCTTCCTCTCATCTGAGCACCTCCTGGATGACATATAACTAATAATAAATGAAAATCAGACAGACAAATGATAACAAAACAAAAACAAATAATATAAAATGAATTATAATCATTACAGCATCTTGCTTAGGTGTTTATCTAAATGATTCTTAAAGCTTCGAACTGAACTACATTGCACTACCTGTGCAGGAAGTTTATTCCATTCATTAACTACACGGTTGGCAAAGATGTTTCTACCTACTTCCAAATTGAATCTATTTCCGGACAGTTTGAGACCATTGTTTCTTGTCTGATTCTCATTCAGTGTAAAAATTTGGTCACTTTTGATGTTGTCAATTCCCTTTAGAATTTTAAAGACCTGTATCAAGTCACCTCTGAGTCTACGCTTTTTTAGGGAAAACAGATTCATATGTTTTAGTCGATTTTCGTATGATTTATTTTTGATATTTGGAATCAGTTTTGTGGCTCGCCGTTGTACTCTTTCCAATCTGTCAATGTCTTTAATGAGATTCGGTGATCATACGGAAACAGCATATTCCAAATGTGGACGAACTAACGATTTATATAGCTTGTTAATGAGTGATGGACTTTTGAAATCAAAAGATCGCGCAATCAGTCCTAGAATCTTATTTGCTTTCTCAGAGGCTGAAATACAGTGCTTGGATGATTTGAGGTCGTTACTGATAATTACGCCGAGATCTTTTTCACTATCCACTTTTGTTAACGAATTTCCAAATAACTTGTAATCGTACTTACTGTTATTTTTACCTATGTGCATTACCTTGCATTTACTTGTGTTAAATTTCATTAGCCACTTTTCAGACCATTGCTGTAATTTATCCAAATCTTCTTGAATATCTAATTGGTTTGAGTGATCATTTGCCACTCCGCACAGTTTTGTATCATCAGCAAATTTGGAAACAGTAGATTTTAGTCCATGGTCTATATCATGGACTACTACACTCACACTTGACCCCTTTTCCTTTGTAAAGTGGAACTATATAGGCACTCCTCCAGTCCTCCGGCACTCTACCCTCTCTTAAACAAACATTAAATAACCTCACCAGCCAGTCTACCATCACTGTACCTCCTTTTTTCAGACATTCTGCATGGCATCCATACTGACCAGGTGCCTTACATGCTCTCATCATCTTAACCACTGCCTTCACTTCATCCTTCCTTATTCCTTTGTTATCCTCACTCATCACTCTCATTTTCTTTGCACTTACCACTGCAGCAATCTTTCCCTCCCTTTCCTCCTTCACATGTAACAACTCCCTAAAATACTCTGCCAATCTTTGCCTTCTGCTATTATATAATTTTCATAGTTTCTTTTTTCCTCTCTTCGCATGTCTACATATTCATTTCTCAGTTTAATTTATGTTTGCCATTTAGTCTTTTTTTGTCTCTTTTCCATCGTTTCCAAGCTTTGTCTCTTCTATCTTTCGCATCGCTACACATTTTATTATACCAGCACTTTATGTACTCCCTTTTCTGTTTCCATTTAGGCACATATTTTTCTGTTCCCTCTTTATATATTTCTTTAAAAATGTCCCATTTCTCTTCCGTCTTTATTTCATTATTTGCAAATTTTTCCCAACAGGCATTTTGGAATTTTTTTCTGAGTTTTACAAAATCAGTTTTGTTGTACATCAGTCTTCCCTCTCTATGTTTCTTGTTCCTTCTTACCACATTTTGTTCCTTTAGTAAGATCTCTATTAGTATGTGGTCACTCTTCCCAATTGATGTTTTATAATTTATTTCTTCCACTATTTCTGGTTCAGAGATGAATATCAAATCTAGTCTCGATGGTTTTTCGTTTTGTTTAAATCTAGTATTTTCTTTAACCCATTGCGTCAATGGCCATATCCAGTAGGACATTTCCCCAGAGTTTGTCTCCACCTCCCATTGTCAATTCTTCCCAATTTATTTCCTTTGCGTTAAAGTCACCCATAATTACTATATTTTCTCTATATTTCAGTGTCTTGGTTAATTCATTCTTTGTGTCTTCAGTAATTTTGGGTATTTGCTGTCAGTCCAGGTCTTAGTTTTTGGTGGCACATAAACAACCATAAACCTTCTACTTTTCATACTGCTCTTTTCGACTTTAATTGCGATTAATTCCACATTATCTTTTCCTTATGTTGCTTTTATTATATTTAGGTCCATTCTAGTCAGTATCATGACTCCTACCCCCTGTTTGTCTGTCCTATTTTTTTTTACCAAATATTGTATAATCCTTGTCCCACCATACTTGATTGTATAGGACCTGTTTTGTCTCTGCAATTCCCATTATGTCATCTTTCTCTATTGATAGATAGTCATTCAATTCATTTAATCCTGATTACTGTCCATATTTGTATATGCCACTTTTAATTTTTTTTTTTTTTTTTTCCCTCAAGTTTCCATTTTTCTGATGTACCATTTTCTCAGTCTCAGGTCTAGCATACATACATACATATACCAAGGCTTTTCCCCCCTTACAAGGGAGGTAGCCAAAAAGGAAAAGGCATAAAATCATTCCCACCCATTCCATCCCTGAATACACTCCACACCCCTCCACCCTCCCTCTCATCTTAGCACCTCCTGGATGACGGGTCATCCCTGCACCTTGTCCACTGCCCTGGTTCAGAAGAAGTGTCGCAAGACACAGCACATCCACAGCAAGGCCGCTTCATTAAATCGGCGACCCCCCCTCTCCATCCCCCCATGCATAAAGGAGAAGACGGGGAGAAATCCCATCGGGCTGCGTCAAAAATTGCTCACACATACTACCTCACCCACCATCCCCCCACCCATTCCACCTCATGCATCACAACGTCATCCATATACAACCATTCTCCATTCACCCCTGCCTTCTGTCCTCTCCCGTCCTTCCTCAACAGACATTCCCCTCTTTCCCAAAGCCCCCTTCACCCCATCCATCCACCTCATCCTAGGACATCCCTTCATGTTCACTCCCTCCACATCTGCCTTCCATACCTCTTTTACTAGTCTTTCTTCACTCATTCTTTCCATGCATCCAAACCATCCTAATACTCTTTCATCAACCCTATCTCCCAACCCCCTTTCCACCCCTGTTCTCCTCCTCACCTCCTCATTTCTTACTCTATCCAGCCTTGCACTCTATCCAGGTCTAGCACTCTCTCAAAAAAAAAAAAAAAATCCGTCTCTGTTCTTTTCTCATTTTTTTCCTTGGCCCTCACTTCTCAGTTCCCTATCTTTCACTAATTCCTCTCCATTCATTTCCTTTTTTATCCATACATTTTTGTATTTTTCACTGCTAGTTTTGTCACTTTTGATAGTACTGCTATCATTTGTGTTCTTAGTTTGATTTTCATTGGTCTGTGATTCTTTTCTTTTGAGTATGTACCCATCCTGTTTACGTAATTAATTTCTGTATCTAAACATTGTCCTTTTTCTTGGACCGCTTTTAGAATCTCCTTTGCAATTTTTTTCTCTTCCTTTTCCCTTTGGTATTTGTGTACATTGTGTTTTTCATGTATACCATAAACCATAATGCATTTCTTTATGTCTACTGTGTCTCTCACTTAATTTTCCTTCTCTTTGATCATCTTGATCACTGTTTCCTTTGCATTCTCTTCTACCTGCTGCTGTACTCTTTCTGTGAATGATAGTTTTTTACTTTGTTATTCCTTTTTCCACTTTTTCTTTCTTTTCTTTGTTTAGGTCGGTCTTTTTGATTGATTCTTCCATTTTTTCCTTTACTGCTTTCAATTGTTCTTTTACCTCTTTTTTTCAGTTCATCATTTGCAATCTTAACCTTTCTTTCATTTTCTCTTTTTATTGCACTTAGTTCACATTTTAGTTCATTTAATTCCCTTAGTATTACCTCATTCATTGTATGTAGGTTGGTTACTTCTACTTGCAAAGCTTTGTAGTCTAATTTTAAATTGATCACTTTGCTAAGTTGTTAATTTCTCTGTTTTGTATTGCTCTGCTAATCCTAAAATCTCTCTCAGTGTCCAAGGTTTTCTTCATTCTTTCCCCTTGCCTCCTAAACCTCGAGAAATACTCATCACTTACGTACCTGCTGGTCACTTTGGGAGTGTCGTTCAAGCATGTTTTTTTCCTGCGTATTACCTCCCACGGGGACTCAATCCTGGAGTCGTGTAGTCCTCTTTTCGTTGGTTCATTGATTCTTCCTTCATCTTTATTACTTTCCATTTTGTATTAAAATATTCACTCAAGAACTGGATTGGATACAAACCCTGGCGGTCCCACAAATACATATTGATACTCTGCAATATCAACAAGGCGTTTTTCCTGGTGAGCAGTTAAAGTGCTCATTCAGAGCGCTAATCGTAGCGAAACTCAGAGCAGCTATTGACACTTCCTTTCTCCTGTGTGTGTGTGTAATATATATATATATATATATATATATACAATAAAAGAAAGACTAGTAAAAGAGGCATGGAAGGCATATGTGGAGGGAGTGAACATGAGGGGACGTCCTAGGATGAGGTGGATGGATGGGGTGAAGGGGGCTTTGGGGAAGAGGGGAATGTCTGTTGAGGAAGGACGGGAGAGGACAGAAGACAGGGGTGAATGGAGAATGGTTGTATATGGATGATGTTGTGATGCATGAGGTGGAATGGGCAGGGGGATGGTGGGTGAGGTAGTATGTGTGAGCAAAATTTGACGCAGCCCGAAGGGATTTCTCCCTGTCTTCTCCTTTTATGCATGGGGGGACAGAGAGGGGGGGGGGTCGCCGTTTTAATGAAGCGGCCTTGCTGTGGATGTGCTGTGTCTTGCGACACTGCTTCTGAACCAGGGCAGTGGACAGGGTGCAGGGATGACCCGTCATCCAGGAGGTGCTAAGATGAGAGGGAGGGTGGAGGGGTGTGGAGTGTATTCAGGGATGGAATGGGTGGGAATGATTTTATGCCTTTTCCTTTTTGGCTACCTCCCTTGAAAGGGGGAAAAAAGCCTTGGTATATGTATGTATATATATATATATATATATATATATATATATATACACACACACACACATACATACATACATACATACAGAGACCTTTTGCTCACAGAGAGTTAATTCACATCATATAGTATCTTCAGATGGGACTGATAATTTTTTAGCTAGAAAATTCAATCTTTATCAAAAGAATTTGTATTGACATGATTTTATTGTCATGGGATATCTAGTTTAGATAACTATTTGTTAAGAGCTGATAGGTTGAGGAAGTTTATGTATTCATGTATTTGGACAATCTTCTAATAATTTTCAATATATATTAAATCTGTTCCTTTATGTCAGGACTTCTGCATGGGATCCTACCATCACAAACACTCCAGCTCGTCATTCAGAATATGAAGATTACTCCATTGAGGAAGTATCTCCCTCACCAGCCTATAATCCTGGTAAGTTGGTAACAGTGTGGGAGGTGTGTTAAAGATGCACATTTAAGACCACAAATATTTAATTTTTCAATGACTACCTTGGAAGATTTTGAATATAATGTGTTGAATAAAAGTTACTGATGGTTGAGAAAGAAACATTCTTTGTTATACAGGAACTCCAGGTTATCAGTTAGATGCTGGCCAGGGTCCATACACTCCTCAAACACCAGGAACAGTTTACAGTTCAGATCATAACTACAGTCCCTATCAACCAGAGCCCTCTCCTTCCAATTACCAGCGTAAGTATTACTAATGATTTTTATGAATGTCAACTGTTTCTATGTTGTAGTGCCATCAGATAGTAATAATGGCTGTATCAGTCATAAGACTATTGTTCAAAATTATTGCTGTCACAGACCATACAATTGAATATGCATAACAATAACAAGTACTTAGCAAACATGTTTCCTATTAGAAAAGTAATGCTGTGATGTAAAATCAGCACAACAGAGGTGAACAAGTAAACTTCACTATATGGTAAAGTGTCCGAATGGTTAGGCTCAATGACTAAAACACGTAGAAATGTGTTGGCTCTTTATTGTAGCACAGAATATGATATGTGTGTCGGAGGCTGAATGGGGGAGAGAACTAATCGGCACTGTGAATATGCTAGCACTTACTCTTTCGTGTCCTGAACCAGCACTTGCTTGACCACGACCGCCTGGTAGTGTAGTCAGAGATAATCTGAGTATTGTCCGGAGCGGGCTAGTCGCCCTGCTGGTTCAGCTTAGCGAGTGCCCAATCAGATGCTTGATCTGGGTCACGTGATGACGCGCAACTGGGTCACGTGATGACGCGCATCTGGGTCACGTGATGACGCGCATCTGGGAACAATGGCCATGCTAGGCCGCGTCGCTCCGCCAGCTTTACGCGGGAACACGTGACCCAACGCGAGACGCTTACCATAGAAATAGTCATGCGTTCTACTCATACCACATCCCTCCCCCTGCCAACAAAAGGCAGCGACAGCCGCCGAAACACAAATACCAATTCAGCGTGAGGGAAAAACCGATGTGTACGACGTAAAGAGGTGGCCCACCAAAAATGGGTCGCCTAGTTACGTCAATCACTACGATAAAAAAACCCTCCGCGGCAAAATGCCAACGGAAAGAAAATTAACAAACACAAATGGGAAATAAAGGTACAAGGGCTTCTGCCCCTCTGCAGGCGATGGTGTTGTCATGAGAAGGGGTTGGTGTCCTTCACTTGGCGGTGCTGAGCCCTCTCGTCATCAGAGAGGTGTTCGACGTCCCACGACCAGCAGAGACTGGTAACGTGGACGTACACGGAGAGGTCACATGGCTGTATCTTCTCGTCAACCTGGTGCGTGTGCGTGAAAGATGCTGCTTCACCCTGTCGACGCGCTGTGGAGCTCCAAACGCTCCATGCCACAAGGCATTTAGCTGCCTGCTACAGACTTATGCTTTGCAGAGCTGTAAAAATGAGCAGCGGCAGAAACTTTGCACAGAAGAGGGGGGGGGGTTTACGAGTGGATCACACTCCTAAGAAATATGTATATACAACAACCATTATTTACATGAAATATTTCAGAACGAGGGGAAAAATATGCACCTGATCGCTGCCAAATGACGGCAGGTGTGAAGAGAAAGTCTCTACCAGGATGGTAGGTTGGAATCCTTCTCACGAGTGATTACTCGGAGGGGTCAGACTCGCTACTCTGGAGTAGGTCTGTAACCTCTTGCTCATGTGTGGGGAAAGCTCGTCGTACGTTTTTATTCTCACACACAGAGAGATTGCCCTCGAGTTTGATCCGGTCCGTGTGGACACAGAACTCACGTCCCGACTTGATATGCTTGATGGCATAAATGACATCGCTCACCCTTCTGATTACTCTATAGGGGCCTTGGTATAATGGCTGCAGTTTCTTTGACACCCCCTGTCTGGGTTTTGCGGTTACGTACACTCTATCACCAAGGGCGAGCTGCTTTACTCTAGCCCTGGGCCGTTTCGTGTGCCTGTCAATAGTGGCAGCCTCTATGAACTTTTGGCACCTATCAAAACATGCATTTGCTAACGCCATTGTTTCGGCTGCAAGGTTTTCGGCGTTGTACCAAGGGGCACTTGGCCTGGTAAACTCAGTTATAGGTAGGACGGGGTCTCTGTGAAAAAGGAGGAAATGAGGGGAATCTCTGAGGACTCTATGGTACGCGGAATTGTACGCCAACACCGCCAGAGGAAGCATCTGGTCCCAGCCGGTTTGATTATCCTGTACTAGGGACCGTAATATCTTGATGATAGTACCATTTACCCTTTCCACTATACCATTACTCGAGGGATGCATAGGGGTGATTTTGTGGTGGCTGATGTTTGCCATCGCCATCACCTCTTTGAACGTCTCGTTCATGAATTCACCACCGCCATCTGAGATTACCTGCCTTGGAGCGCCATGTATGGCCAGGACGTTTTGTAGAAAGGCACGGGCTACTGTCCTCGCTTCCTTTGAATTAATAGGTACAGCGACCAGGAAGCGGGTTAGTACATCGACTACGGTCAGGATGTACTTCGCACCAGTTAGCGTGGTGGTTAGTGGACCAATGAGGTCAACGTGCACTCTCTCAAATGGAGCTTTCACGTCAGGAAACTGTGTAAGTGGAGCTGGGAGGTCATAGGAAGGTTTGCAAGTAATGCAGATTTTGCATTTTTTGATAAAATCCTTCACATCCTCCGACATCTTAGGCCAGAATGCAAACTTCTGTAGGCGTTCCAGAGTAACTTGGATTCCGCCATGGCCGGCCATCGGAAGGGAGTGGGCGATGCGTAACGCTGCCGCCTTTGCTCCATCAGGGCATACCAGGCGAAGCTCTTCCAACTGGTATGCATTCCTACGCGCATGATATAGGAGTCCGTCGGGGAGGAGTCGGAACTCCCCGATTGGCACTCTTAGGCGCGGGATCTTTGGCACTTCTGACGTCACTCCTTTGAGGTATTGTTTTACACGACCCCAATCAGGGTGTGTATCCTGATCCTTTCGGATCTCAACCTGGTTCCAGGTGATGGTATCCTCCTCAGTAGTTGTGCATGAGTTCCCTCGGCCATCCGTGGTTACGGCCGAAACTATGAAGTCATCTATAGGGTGGTCAGCCCCCCGTATCCGAGAGAGTGCGTCCGCAACAATGTTGAGTCTCCCAGGTATGTACTCGACCTGGATGTCAAAGTCGGCGATGGCCATCTGCCACCGGAGGATCCGAGTGTTTGTGCCCTTAACAGTGAAGAGCCAGACCAATGGCCTGTGATCACTCATCAACCGAACAGGATAGCCCATGATTAGGGGGCGGTTAACCGTGAGACCGTACACTGCCGCTAACGCTTCTCTCTCCACGGTGCTGTACCGTTTCTCATGCGTGTTCAGCGTGCGACTGAAGTACGAGAGTGGACGTCTCGCACCTCCTTCGCCCTCCTGCTGAAGCACGCCCCCGATAGCCGAGGCACTAGCATCGGTGGTGAGTAAGAACGGTTTGGAAAAGTTGGGGTATGGAAGGACCACCGTTGACGACAAATGATGCTTGAGGGACTCAAACGCATGCAACTGAGGAGGTGTCCATGCACCAAGCACACGATTGTTGTGCTTCCCTGCGACGTCACCCTTTGTCATATCTATTAGGGGCAACGAAATGGCCGCAAAGTGCGGGATAAATTTGCGGTAATATCCCGCCAATCCCAAAAAGGAAAGCAACTCTTTCCGACGCGTTAGCCGGGGGAAAGCTTTGATGGCTTGGACTTTCTCTGGCTGGGGCTTTATCCCTTCCTGGGATATTACATGGCCTAGGTAAGCGACCTCCTTCTGGAAGAAATGACATTTCTCCAGCCTCAATGAGAGGTTTGCTTCCTGCAACCTCCTAAGGACATCCTCAAGATTCTTGAGGTGGTCGACCCAGGACGTACCCAGAACAATTATATCGTCCATGTACACCATCGCACTGACCCCTAACAGCCCCGTTAGTACCTGGTTCATCACCCTTTGAAAACAGGATGGAGCGTCCTTTAACCCGAAGGGCAGAGACGTGAACTCGTAATGCCCTTCGGGAGTCGAGAATGCCGTTTTCTCGCAGCTGCTCTCCATCAATGGGATCTGGAGATAACCCTGCTTTAAGTCAAGCAGAGAGAAAATGACGCTGGAGCCGAGACTGCGCAGCATCGAATCGATGTGAGGGAGAGGGAACCTATCATCAACCACGTGTCTATTTAGAGCACGAAAATCAAGACAAAGACGAAGGGTTTTATCCTTCTTCACAACCGGAACAATAGGAGCATTGTAAGGAGAACGAGATGGGCGAATGATCCCCTTACTGAGCATATCCCCAATGAGGTCTCTAATCTCACCTCTATACTTCTCAGGGAAGGGATAAGATTTGCGGTAGACTGGCGGTCCAAATGTCCGAATCTCGTGCAGGAAGTGAGGCGTCACGGTAAGTGGATCCCCTGGTAAGGCAAAAACATCGGCATATTTGACCACTAAAGAGGTCAGAGCCATACTTTCCCTGCCATGTCTATTAGGGAAAATTTTTCCTACTTCCACACGTAACTTGTGTACGCGAGAGCCATCCACTACGTTAGACGCCTGGACCATTCCCACCGAGACGTTAGTTCCACCGTCTATTAGCGCAATCTCCCCTAAGAGAGAAATGTCTCCGACCACCTGGTCCTTACGAACCTCATGGGTGTCCGGGCCCAAATTCAGGAATGGAACTTTACACCATGCCTTGCCATCTTCCATCCTGATCAGCTCTACTACTCCCTGGCCGAGCAGGTTGGCGCCTTCGGCATATGGGCGTGCTGTAAACAGCGCCGAGAAAACCTGACCTGCGGGAGCGAGCTCGTTTGCCCTCTCGAGCATCAATCCTACGGTTCCCCCTGAGAACCCAGGCACCCACTGATGTTCAATTGACTTAACCGGGAAAGTGGGAGTTTCACTTTCCCGCTGGAAACTATGACGCTCCTCGCACACGGCGATGAATGGCGGTGAGTGCTGAGCCGTCCCCGCAAGGATTACGGGAATATCCTTGCCCTTAACTTGGAATGTTAAAGGACTGAACGTCAATGTCACTTTGTGCGCCGCGAGGAAATCAAACCCTAAGATAATTTTGGCCGGCAAACCGTCAGCAGGGATGATAAAGAAAGGATGGAGGAACGAAAAACCAGCTAGATCAAAAGGAACATCTACCTTGCCAAGATTTGGCATCTCCGAACCGTCGGCCACTATGATTCTAGTGGTACCGACCTGGGAGCCTTCCATGGCGGTAGGCAAAATGCTCTTATGGATAAGAGACACCGCCGCTCCCGTGTCCAAGAGGGCACAAATAGACTTACGCGCGAGTGGCTCTAACAAGGTAACCGCGACCATGGCTAAGCTTCCACTCGGCGTACGGGAGCTAGCTAAATCGACGTGAACAATTGTCACTGCCGACTGCTGTTCAACCGTCACCTTGGATTGTGGACACTCCTGCGCTGGCCGTTTTTTGACGAGCCACTTGCTGCACGACCCCTCTGAGCCTCATGACCGACACTAAACTCAGTCTCCCGAATTTGCCCCACACCCCCGCAAGACTTGCAACACGTGGTAGGTCGACTGCGTGGTCTATAATAACACACATCAGTCGCGTGTCCTGCTTTCTTGCAATGGGTGCAGTATGGACGCCACCTATTGCGATTACCACGGCCCCGGGGACGCTTCCACGTGTTCCTTTGTCCCCCATGTCTGTGAGTCGAGTGCATGGCTCCCTCGTGAGGGCACGTTGCGATCTCTCGCTCATGGCGAGGGCGCACCTCCACCTCTTGCGAATAGCGAGAGGGTGTCTCTGACTCTCGCAGATTGCGAGGAGAGGAAGAGCCTGGGACTCTGTGTACAGTGGAAATGTTATGTGATTGTGAAGTTGAGTTGGAAAAGACGTCTGTGGCCGGATATTGGTGGGTCACGGCAGGGGCGGCTGGGTACAAAGCCATAGGGGAATCGGCACCGCCCGCGTACACCGTCTTAACCGAACCAGGATGCCGATGGGCATAGTCAATGGCCGCATGGAGAATGGCAACAATGGACGCTTGCTGGTCTGAGGTGAGGGTGGTGCCGAATTGAGGGGGCATAGCCCGTTTAATGCGGGTTACCGCAGTAAAATTAGCCCACTCATCGCGCTCTGGGTGATACACCGTGTAGGCCGAGACCATGTCGGCCAGACGAAGCGCGAATGAAGTGAGTGTTTCGGCTGGATGCATAGTTGCTTCCGCCAAACGATCAGCTACAGCGCCAGCCGACGCGGGCGCGTAGAAAAAAGTGCGGAACGCTAGTTTGAACGCGTTCCAATCATCAGGATGCCCACTCTTGGCTAACCGAGCGGCAATCGCGGCATCACCGGCAGTTTTCTGCTGAGTGACGGCGATTTTGTCAGCCTCCGGGATCTCGGAGGACCACCTTTCATCTAACAGAGCGAGCCATGATTGCGCGTCCGTGCAAGCAGGCAGATTGGTAGTGGGATGATAATTTATCCCTGATGAAATGAATATTGGGACATCTGCAGCTGCCTGCAGTGCCCTCGCCTGGTTGCTGACGGGTACACTCGTACGCCGCGACATGGCAATGAAATAACTGGCCTAGCTCTAGCTAGCACTCCTGTATGTGCACTGAGTATTTGGAGAATGTGGACTTTGTAATTTGTATGTATGTTCACTGAGTAATAGGAATGGGTACGTATACACGAGTTAGTCAAACTCTAACCACCGCTTGCCACCACTATGGTAAAGTGTCCGAATGGTTAGGCTCAATGACTAAAACACGTAGAAATGTGTTGGCTCTTTATTGTAGCACAGAATATGATATGTGTGTCGGAGGCTGAATGGGGGAGAGAACTAATCGGCACTGTGAATATGCTAGCACTTACTCTTTCGTGTCCTGAACCAGCACTTGCTTGACCACGACCGCCTGGTAGTGTAGTCAGAGATAATCTGAGTATTGTCCGGAGCGGGCTAGTCGCCCTGCTGGTTCAGCTTAGCGAGTGCCCAATCAGATGCTTGATCTGGGTCACGTGATGACGCGCAACTGGGTCACGTGATGACGCGCATCTGGGTCACGTGATGACGCGCATCTGGGAACAATGGCCATGCTAGGCCGCGTCGCTCCGCCAGCTTTACGCGGGAACACGTGACCCAACGCGAGACGCTTACCATAGAAATAGTCATGCGTTCTACTCATACCACAACTAAAGTTACATAGAGTAATGCCATTCTCTGTTGTTTAGCCTCTTTACACATGACCTCCCCTTTTTAATCCAGAACACACCTATGCACACTTGTATTTACTGAGTTGTATTTTACGGGAAGAGAGCTGTACTCGTAGTGACTCATTTTTGTATCTTTCAGCATCCAGTTTGATTTCAAACTCTTGTATAGTTTTTGCACTCACTGTTTCCTCATTCACTTTGTTCCAGATATCTATCACTCTGTGTGGGAAGTTATTCTTTTTCAGATCTCTTCTATAACTATCCTTTTAAGTTTCTTTTCATGTCCTCTTGTTTTTCTTCTATCCCAATTTATTAAGTCATCTCTTTTAACCCCTTCCATACGGTGCCGCACACGTAGGCGTCATGAGGAGCAAGTGGATTCGCGACGCTGCCATATCGGCGTCTTGATTATATTTATTGTAGTCGCCCGTGTTTTTACATTCTCCCAAATGCGCCCTGAATCCCATTGTCTGTGGTTTTCAAAATTCGCGGGTGAAAGAGAGAACGATCGATATAAGCGGCAACTATATTTTATGATGCGAATATTATTACGTTACGTCATACGGCTGGCATTGGCTGCTGCCCGCGAGATTTAAGTCCCGTACTGAAGTGGTTAAGGACTTCCATCCCTTTCATAATTCTGTAGATGGTTAGCAGATCTCCTCTTTCTCTTCTTTGTTCCAGGGTTGGTAGTTCAAGTTTGTCCAATCTTTGTTCATATGTCAATTTGGAGTGTTGGTGCCATCTTTGTCATTGCTCTTTGAATTCTTTATAATTTCTTTGTGTTCTTTTTAGTAATAGGTGTCCATAGTGTCGCAGCGTACTCCAATTTAGGTCTCATCAATGTAACTAATATTTTCTTTACCATTTCTTCATCCAAGTAGTCAAAGGCCACTTTCATTGATCTTAATAAATTGAAAGTTTCTCTGACTAATTTGTTGATATGTTTATCTGGTGCCATGTCATTGGTGATAGTTACTCCTAGGTCCCTTTCGGAGTTGACTTTTTTAATTTCCTTTGTAACAATTTTGTATTGTCCCAATATTCTGTTTTTGTTTTTTTCCAAATTCCATTATACTACATTTCTTGATGTTGAAATTCACTTCACTCTTCTGACTCTCATTTCCAGATTTTGTCCAGGTCTTCTAGTAATGATTTGCAATCTTCCTGTGTACTTACTGTCTTTAGTAAGAACATAAGAATAAAGGAGACTGCAAGAGACCATAAGGCCTACACTAGGCAGCTCTGTATCCATCACCACCTGTCATCCCCATCCATAAAGTTGTCTAATCGTTTCTTAAAGCAACTGATAGTTCCAGCACTTACTACGTGGTTACTAAAGTTATTCCATTTGTTGACCACCCTATTAGTAAACCAATTCTTGCCTATTTCCTTCTTAAATCTAAATTTGTCCAGTTTATAACCATTACTGCGAGTCCTGCCCTGATGTCCTTTATTTGCATCACCCTTGTTAAAGCCTTTGATCCACTTGAACACCTCTATTAGATCACCCCACACTCTGTGTCTTTCCAGAGAGTTTAAGTTAAGGTGCCTAAGCCTCTCTGCATAAGGCAAATTTCTGCGTCCATGTATCATTTTGATCATTCTTCTCTGTACTGATTCTAGTGAATTGATGTCCATTCTGTAGGACGGAGACCAAAACTGTACTGCATAGTCAAGGATGGGTCTAACTATCACTAGATAGAGTTTAATAATTACCTCTGCACTTCTATTCGTTACTGTCCTAGCAATGAAACCTAATGCTCTATTTGCTTTATTCCTGGCGCTAATGCACTGTTTCCTGGTTTTAAGGTCCGGACTCACTAGAACTCCCAAGTCTCTCTCACACTCAGTTTTCTCTAAAAGCATGTTATCTAAGCTGTATCTATTTTTGGGGTTGTGTACCCCTAAGTTTAACATACTACACTTAGAGATATTGAAGTTCATGTGCCATTTCACCGACCATGTGAACAATTTGTTAAGATCATCCTGCAGAATCTGCGTCGTCTCCTGGCCTAATTAGGGGTCCTGTTTTAGTGTCGTCTACAAACTTACATCACTATTTATCCCATCATCTAAGTCATTTATGTACATAATGAACAACAAGGGACCCAAAACAGAACCCTGTGGGACCCCTTTAGTAACATTGCCCCACCTAGATTTTACTCCATTTAGATACTTGGATGTGAATGTGGCAGGAAAGGGAGGAATGGAGGAGGAGGTAGAATGTAGATTGAGAGAAGCGAGTAAATGCCTTGGTGGATTAAAGAGTGTAATGAGAAATAGATATTTGGGAATGGATGCTAAGAGGAGATTGTATGAAGGAGTGATTGTGCCAACAGCACTGTATGGAGCAGAAACATGGAACATGAGAGAGGAAGAGAGGAGTTTGAATGTGTTTGAGAAGTATGATAGGGGTTACTAGGCTAGATAGAGTGAGAAATGAGGTGAGGAGGAGAACAGGCATGGTAAAAAGAGATATTAAATGCAGATGTGGAGGGAGTGAACATGAAGGGGTGACTTAGGATGAGATGGATGGGTGGGGTAAAAGGGGTTTTGGGGAAGAGGGGAATGTCTGTTGAGGAAGGATGGGAGAGGACAGAAGACGGGTGATTGGAGAATGGTTGTATATGGATGATGTGATGCATGAGGTGGAATGGGTGGGGGATGGGGGGTGAGGTAGTATGTGTGAGCAAAATTTGATGTAGCCCGAGGGGATTTCTCCCTGTCTTCTCCTTTCCTGCATGGGGGGACAGAGAGGGGGTCGTCAGTTTAATGAAGCGGCCTTGCTGTGGATGTGCTGTGTCTTGTGACACTGCTTCCGACCCATGGCAATGGACAAGATACAGGGATGACCCGTCATCCAGGAGGTGCCAAGATAAGAGGGAGGGTAGAGGGTGGAGAGGAGGGGAGTGTATTAGGGATGAAATGGGTGGGAATGGTTTTAATGCCTTTTTCTTTTTGGTTACCTCCCTTGTAAGGGGGAAAAAACCTTTGGTATATGTACAGGTAAACGTCGACTTACGATGGCATTAGGTTTCGATAGAGCCATCGTAAGACGATCTCATCGTAAGTCGATCCCCACTCTGTTCCGTGGTCACTGTACCAAGCCTACCTGTATATTAACCACCAGAGATACTGAATATAGCCTATTAAACATGTACAGTAGTTTATTTAATTATTTTTATCCTTTTTACCATATTGAAACACTATAATATGTATTTTCAGTACGGGACTTAAATCTCGCGGGCAGCAGCCAATGCCAGCCGTACGACGTGACGTAATAATACTCGCATCATAAAATATAGTCACCGCTTATATTGATCGTTCTCTCTTTCACCCGCGAATTTTGAAAACCACAGAGAATGGGATTTAGGGCACATTTGAGAGAATGTAAAAACACAGGGGCGACTACAATAAATATAATCAAGACGCCGATATGGCAGCGTCGCGAATCCACTTGCTCCTCATGACGCCTACATGTGCGGCACCGTATGGAAGGGGTTAAATTATCATATCGTCGTCGTCGTCGTCGTCATCGTAAAGTCGAACAATCGTAAGTCGCGGCCATCGTAAGTCGACGTTTACCTGTATGTATTTATGTCTTCTTCATAGGTTCTTTTTTCTTCCCTGCATATTTTTACATATTCCTTTCTTTGATGTATGCCATTTTTTTTCCAGGCTTTGTCTCTTCTATCTTTTGTTTCACTATACTTTTTGTTGTACCAACACTTTATGTATACTCTTTTTTGTACATATTTATCTGTTCCATCCTTGTATTTTTCTTTTAATATGTACCATTTCTCTTCCATCATTGTTTCTTCATTTCCAGATTTTTCCCAGTTTGCCTTTTGAAAAATTTGTCTAAGTTTTTCAAAGTCTGTTTTGTTTTATATTAGTCTTCTTTTTTGTTTCTCATTTCTTCTCACTTCATTTTGTTCTTTTAGTTCGAACTTTACTAGTGTCTGGTCACTCTTCCCAGTTGGTGTCTTGTATTCCATTTTGTCCAAGATTTCAGGCTCTGATGTGAATATTAAATCTAGTCTCGAAAGTTCTTGATTGTTTCTATTTCTGATGTGAATATTAAGTTTAGTCACGAAAGTTTTTCATTGTTTCTATTTCTGGTATTTTCCTTCACCCATTGAGTCAATGTGTATTCAATAGTCATGTCCAGTAGAATATTTCCCCAAAGTTCCTCTCCACCTTTTACTGTCATTTCTTCCCAACATATTTCCTCTTGAGTTAAAGTCACCCATAATTATTATGTTTCCTCCTTTCAATAACTCAGTGCATTCTTTGTGTCTTCCAGTATTTTGGAATGATCACTATAAGTCCAAGCCTGTGTTTTTGGGGGCACATATACTACTATAAATGTTCTGCTTTTCTTATTTCTGTATTCAACTTTAATCATAATCAATTTCACATTATTTTTTCCTTCTGTTATCTTTGTCACATTTAAACCTTTCTTAGTCAAAAACATGACTCCTCCACCCTGTTTTTCCATTCTATTTTTTGCCCAATGGTTGTATAGACCTTGCCCCACAGTATTTGATGGTAGTGGACTTTTAAATTTGTTTCCACAATTCCCATTATGTCAAGTTTCTTCATTAACAGATAGTCATTTAATTCATTTAGTCCAGAAGTCATACCATCTGTATAAGTTATTTTTATTTTTTTCTCTTCTCTTTTTTTTGTTGTTTATGTTCTCCCCATCTGGGGTATTGACTGCATGTTATTGTGGCAAAGTAGCATGCAGTTGATACTTTAGGGTTTATATGGGGCACCCCTACGAATCAGAGCCACACATCATTTTGTCTGTGATAGAGGAAGTCTCTGTTCATAGAGAAATGATGACACTTTTGTTATACTGCAGCTATCCCTCAGTTATGCTGAAAGTAATAAGAAAATGTTTTGGAAGGAAATTAAGAGAGGAAGAGGAGCCTAATCAAGTAGAAAAGAAAAGGTAAAAGGTGCAAATGGAGAGATGATAATGGAAGAGAAGGCAGTAAGAGGAATGTGGGCAGAGTATTTTAGGGAGTTGCTAAAGGAGATGCCAAGAGGGAGGGTGAAGGGGAGTGGAGTGTATTAGGGGATGGAGTGGGTGGGAATACTTTTTATGCCTTTTTCTTTTTTGGCTACCTCCCTTGTAAGGGGGAAAAAGCCTTCGGTATATGTATGTATGCTAAATGTGAAGGAAGATAAAGAGGGAAAGGTAGTTGCAGTAAGAAACGCTAAGAAAATAACCATGATAAGTTAGGAAAATGGAGGAGAAATAAGGAAAGATGAAGTGAAGGCAGCTGTCAAGATGATGAGAGCAGATGAGGCACCTGGTCTGGATGGATGCCATGCAGAATGTCTGAAAAAAGGAGGTACTGTTATAGTGGATTGACTGGTGAGGTTATTTAATGTTTGAGAGAAAGTAGAGTGCTGGAGGAGTGCCTGAATAGTTCCACTTTACAAGGGAAAAGGGGACAAGTGTGAGTGTAGTAGTTTTAGAGGGATTAGCTTGTTAAGTGTAGTTGGGAAGACTTATGGGAGGGTCTTGATTGAGCAGATTAGGAGAGGAACAGAGGGAATAATTGGTGAGGAACAGAGGGAGTAATTGGTGAGGAACAGTGTGGGTTTAGGACAGGTAGAGGTTGTGTAGATCAGATTTTTGTAGTAAGATAGATATGTGAGAAAGCTATAGGAAAAGGTAAGGATGTTTTTTGGGCTTTTATGGATCTGGAAAAGGCTTATGACAGGGTAGACAGGAAGGCACTGTGATAGATATTGCAGATATACGGGATAGGAAAAAAGCTGTTAAGAGCAGTCAAGAGTAGTAGAGCTTGTGTTAGGATTAGAAATGGAGAGAGTGAATGGTTTCAGGTTAAGGTGGGACTTCATCAGGGATGTGTTATGTTGCCTTGGCTGTTCAATTTATATATGGATGGGGTGGTGCAAGAGGTGAATGCAAGGGTAGTGGGTCAGGGATTAGAGGTGGTTAAAGAAAATGGAGAAAAGTGGGAGATAAGCCAGTTGTTGTTTGCTGACGACACTGCACTGGTAGCAGGATCAGAGGAGGGATTGAGTGAGTGACAAAGTTTGGGAAGTTGTGCGCAAGGAAGTTGAAGATCAATGTGGGTAAAATTAAGGTGATGAGATGTTCAAGGGGAGAAAGTAGCAACAGACTGGAAGTGAGTATTAACCCCTTCCATACGGTGCCGCACACGTAGGCGTCATGGGGAGCGAGTGTATTCGCGAGGCTGCCATATCGGCGTCTTGATTATATTTATTGTAGTCGCCCCTCCATAATGACATTCTTTCTAATTCTTTTGTAATCGCATTTTCTATGGTTATCAAAATTCACGGGTGAAGAGAGAACGATTGATATAAGCGGTGACTATATTTTATGATGCGAGTATTATTACGACACGTCGTACGGCTGGCATTGGCTGCTGCCACCGAGATCTAAGTCCATGACGCCTACGTGTGCGGCACCGTATGGAAGGGGTTAAGGGAGAGAGACTGGAGGAAGTGGATAGTTTCAGATACTTGGGTGTGAATGTGGCAGGAAAAAGAGTGGAAGTGGAAGTAAAATGTAGATTGAGAAAAGTGAGTAAATGCCTTGGTGGATTAAAAAGTGTAATGAGGAATAGACATTTGGGAATGGAGGCTAAGAGGAGATTGTATGAGGAGATTGTATGATTGTGCCAACAGCACATGAAGATTGTATGAGGAGATTGTATGATTGTGCCAACAGCACATGAAGATTGTATGAGGAGATTGTATGATTGTGCCAACAGCACTGAATGTGGCAGAAACATGGAACATACGACAGGAAGAGAGGAGTTTGAATGTGTTTGAGATGAGATGTCTGAGAAGTATGATGGGGTTTACTAGGCTGGATAGAGTGAGAAATGAGGTGAGGAAGAGAACAGGAGTGGTAAGGTAGTTGGGAGATAGGGTGGATGAAAGAGTATTGGGGTGGTTTGGACACATGGAAAGAATGAGTGAAGAAAGACTATTGAAAGAGGTATGGAAGGCAGATGTGGAGGGAGTGAACATGAGGGGGCGACCTAGGATGAGATGGATGGATGGATGGGGTGAAAGGGGCTTTGGGGAAGAGAGGAATGTCTGTTGAGGAAGGATGGGAGAGGACAGAAGATGGGTGAATGGAGAATGGGGCAGAAACATGGAACTTAAGAGAGGAGTTTGAATGTGTTTGAGATGAAATGCCTGAGAAGTATGATAGGGGTTACTAGGCTAGATAGAGTGAGAAATGAGGAGGTGAGGAGGAGAACAGGGGTGGAAAGGGAGTTGGGAGATAGGGTGGATGAAAGAGTATTGGGATGGTTTGGACACATGGAAAGAACAAGTGAAGAAAGATTAGTAAAAGAGGTGTTGAAGGCAGAGATGAAAGGAGTAAACATGAGGGGTTAACCTAGGATGAAATGAATGGATGGGGTAAAAGGGGCTTTGGGAAAGAGGGGAATGTCTGACACAGCTAAAGGGATTTCTCCCCATCTTCTTTGCTACATGAGGGGGCGGGGTCGCTGAATTAATGAAGCAGCCTTGCTATGGATGTGCTGTGTCTTGTGACACTGCTTCTGACCCAGGGCAGTGGACGTTAGCTTTTCATAGATTAGTCATTTCTCTTTGTATTGCTATATAATCTGTTCTTAAATTTATTAGTTCCTCCATCAAGTCGTTAATGTCTGGATTTCTTAGTACACTGCTATACCTAGTTTCTCTTTGTACATCTAACCCTTTGCCTATTATTCCGTTTTTGCTTAGAAAGCCTGAAAAAACATTGTTTTCCCACCTTTGAGTTGATTTTGGGGTGTCATTTAAACAAGTCCTCTTTGGTTTCACTCCAAATGGCAATTTGATTCTGTTCATGTCTAATCCTCTCTTTGTTGTTTCATTATTCCTTGTTTCTCCTTTTTCTTCCTCGTATTTTATATGTTAATACACTTTATCAAACTGGATACTTTTATACCATAGCGGTCACTCAAAAACCATAACTTATCCATAAATACAAAAAGGTGTTTCCTTGATCCTAGTGAAAAAAGCACTGGCTTGGAGCTCATCCACTTGCCTTCCATTCACTCGTTTTGCTGTGATGTGCCTAAAATTTGTATGGTCTCTTATCACAGGAAGGAAGTACCCATTTTTTATTATGACATATCTGTGGACTGAATTTAATCTTTTAACTTTCAGCTGGAGCCAGCCCATCTGGTTATGTGGGAACACCAAGCCCTGGGACAGGGTACCAGGCATCTCCCTCTCCGGGCTCTGGTTATGCTTCACCATCGCCCCTCACTTACAGCCCTATGACCCCTGGGAGTGCCCAATCCCCATATAACCCACAGACACCAGGATCATCAAGTATGTTCATCCATCTAATTATATATATGTATATGTTTTATGCATAAGGGGACATCACCAATTAAATGAAGCAGTTGTGCTGTGTCTTGCTGCATTGCTTTTGATCCACGGTAATGGGCAAGAGGCAGGAAAAACTTATCATCTCGCAGGAGCCAAGAAAAGAGGGAGGGAGGGATGGTGAATGGGAGTGGAGTGGGTGGGGATGAAATGTGTGGAAGTGAAATTATGCCTTTTGACTTTGGCTACCTCCATTGCAAGGGGAAGCCTTTGGTCTATGTATTTATTTTTTCTTCTTGGAGGGGGTGTTGACATGCAGGAGACAGGGATAATCCTTCATCCTGAAGGTGCTGAGGTGGGAGGGGTAGTAAAAGAGTTTTAATACATGTGAAGCAGATAGTCTTTGACTCCATAATCTCCCTCATAAGGGGAAAGGCCATTGGTTTATTATTTTAGATTAATGGTTATTGTGGAATCAGTGTAGCATATATAAAACCACTAGATTATTATTATTATTATTATTATTATTATTATTATTATTTTTTTTTTTTTTTTTTTTTTTTTTTTTTTTTTTTTTTTTTTTTTTTTTTTTTTTTTTTTTTATGAAAATGTCTGTTTTTCCCCAGGTGTGGATTCTTTGTCAATGCAAGACTGGCAGACTTCTGACATTGAGGTTCGCATTAGAGAGACCCATGATGACTCTGGCCTTATTGGTCAAATTGGTGTAATAAGAAATGTCAATGTAAGTACAGTGTCCTGATACCTTGAGAAAATAGAATTTAATTCAAACGTCTTCACTATAATTTGAAGGTTGATCATCTTCCATGTCATGTGCAGAGTTTCAGTGGATGTGTTTCATACTATATTCTATTTATTCATTATTATTTTGATTTACTTATGTATTTATTTTTAATTCAGGGAGGAATGTGTTCAGTCTTCTTGCCAGAAGAAGAACGTGTGGTGAATATCCTAGGAGAACATCTTGAACCGGTGGTTCCTGCACAGACAGACAGAGTTAAGGTGAATATTATAGAAAGATTAAAAAAAAAAAAAAAAAAAGTACTATTTTAAGCCTTAAATGAGAGTAGGCCTTGTTGAAAGAAATATGAAGTGAATCCATGAAGGAAGAGGAAAATAATATTTCAGTTAAATTGGAAATCCACAATGGAAATTTCAGCAAAGGTGGAATAAGAGCTCTTCCTTCATAGACCTTGGTCTTACAGAAAGATCTTCATTTTATATCAGTCTAGTTGATGATAACAACTACAGTATTTAGGAAGAAAGTCAAGCATAAGTACACATGGGAGAAGGTAGTGGATAGAAGGGTGGTAGCTAGGGCTTTAATGTATATAGTGGTAACCAGGAGAAGAGTGGGAAGTTTTGGATGTACATATTTTAAGGGGAGAGAGTGGGGGAATATCAGATAATTTTTGGTGGAAGGTAAGTAGTGGAGGATAGATAGAGAAAGAGGAAAAGGACAAAAAGTAAGGTGCTTAATGTAAACTACTTAAATGAGAAAGAAAAGGAGTACAAGAAGAAACTGAGAGAAGAGTAGAAGGGAGTGAAGGATCTAGTAGGACTAGGAGTGGAGGAGGAATAGGGATGTTTCAAGGTTGTGTGGATCAGATTTTTGTGGTAAGGCAGATATGTAAGAAAGGATGTTTTTGGGCCTTCATGGATTTTGAAAGGCTTATGACAAGGTAGAAAGGAAGGTACTGTGTGAGGTATTGCAGATATATGGAATAGGAGGAAAGCTATTAAGAGCAGTCAAGAGTATTAGAGCCTGTGTTAGAATTAGAAATGGAGAAAGTGGTTTGAGGTAAAGGTGGGACTTCACCAGGTATGTGTTATGTCACCTTGGCTGTTCAATTTATACATGGATGGGGTGGTGGGAGAGGTACAGGGTGTTCGGGATGAATTTGACTTTTTCAGAAAGGAAAGAAAAACATCATATCTTGGCCAAAATTTTGTGTATTCTCAAAATTCAAAGTGCATATCTTAGAGGGCCTTTTGCCAAATACAGCTCACTCAAAGAAGCCACCCTGAGCCTCCACCACAGCCTCCAGGCGGGACCTGAACCTGTAGCTTGCGGCTGTCACAGTGTTCTTCAAGAGACTACAGAACACCAGTTTGATCCTGGCAATCAGCTCATCCTTGGTGTTGCAGGCAGTATGATTGATGTCTTTTTCAACTGCACCCCACACATAATAGTCCATGGGGTTGCAATCAGGCAAGTTGGGGGTCCAGATGTTGGGACTGGTGAAGTCATAGAACTTCTCAGACAGCCACTTATGGGTTTTCCCAGAGGTGTGATATGGAGCTGAGTCCTGCTGCCACCCAGCGCTTGACAACAGTGGACAGCAATTCAGTATAGCCATCTGAAGCGAGTCTGAGTCCCTCTTCAAAGATGGTGGCATGACGTGGCCTTCACTGGAAACACACTCAAAGACCATCACAGTTTGAGGGAACTTTGCCTTCATGAAGTGCGGGACTTTGTGTGGACTATAGGCTAGCCACCTGTTGTTCTGCACATTGTGCAACTGGTCCTGGCAGAAGTTCTTCATGTCCGAGAAGAACCAGAGCATCCCTGGCTCAACTGGGTGTTTGACCTTGTTGAAGAGTTTCTTGGCTTTCGTAAGGCAGTTCTCTTGGTCAGTGCTTCCTTCACAGACAATAATCCAATGCCCATCACTCTTGCCAAGGTCTGCATTGCCTTACCTGGATTGTGCCACCATTTTTTTTTTTTTTTTTTTCTTTTTTTTTTTTTTTTTTTTTTTTTCTTCTTCTTCTTCTTCTTCTTCTTCTTCTTCTTCTTCTTCTTCTTCTTCTTCTTCTTCTTCTTCTTCTTCTTCTTCTTCTTCTTCTTCTTCTTCTTCTTCTTCTTCTTCTCCTCCTCCTCTTCCTCCTCCTCCTCCTCCTCCTCCTCCAGCTGGACCAATTTTGAATTTTGTTGTGCGGACAGTTAGAACACCTGCTATGATAATTCCTGCTAGCCATTGCTTCTACATCTCTGTTGCAATTCTCCATCTCACAGCCTTCATGGTATTCAAGGAGCACTGAGTTGCAGCTAAGATTTCCAAATTTTTTAATCTGGCATGAATCATCTTGATGCAGGTCACTCTCATACCCACCAATAGTACACTGAATCACCTATCCATTGCACTTTACCGCTGTTAAATCCTTCAAATGGTTCTGTAATGTCTGATAATAAAATTATCAAATTTATCCCAAACACCCTGTACAAGGACTGGAGATGGTTAAAGAAAATGGAGAAAAATTGGAGATAATCCAGTTATTGTTTGCTGACAACAACGTGTTTTTAGTAATTAAATGTGGTTAAAAGTAAGGTGATGAGATATACAAGGGGAGAGGATGGCAGCAAATTGGAAGTGAGTATGAAGGGAGAGAGAGTTGAGGAAGTGGACAGATTTAGATACTTGTATGTGAATGTGGTGGGAAAGGGAAGAATGGAGTTAGAATGTAGATTGAAAGAAGCAAGTAAATGCCTTGGGGATTAAAAAGTGTAATGAGAAATAGACATTTGGTAATGGATACTAAGAGGAGATTATATTTACCTAGTTGTATTGTACGGTAAGGGAGCTCTGCTTGTGGTGACCCGTCTTTGTATCTTTCAGCGTCAAGTTTTTTCTTAAAATCTTGAATAGTGTTTGCACACAAAGTCTCTTTATCTAAGTTATTCCAGATATCCAGCACTCTGTGTGGGAAGCTATTCTTTTTCCGATCTCTTCTATAATAATCCTTTTGAGTTTCTTTTCATGACCTCTTGTTTTTCCATTGTCATTTTTTAGTAAATCATTCCTATCAAGGATTTCCATTCCTTTCATGATTATATAGATAGTCAGTAGATCACCTCTTTCTCTTCTCTGCTCCAGTGTTGGTGGTTCCAATTTCAATAATCTTTGTTGTTCGTATGTTAATTTGAAAAGAGCTGGTGCCAATTTTGTCATTACTCTTCATATTCTTTCTACATACATATATACATATACCTAGGCTTTTTCCCCCTTACAAGGGGGGTAGCCAAAAAGAAAAAGGCATAAAATTATTCCCACCCATTCCATCCCTGAATACACTCCACACCCCTCCACCCTCCCTCTTATCTTAGCACCTCCTGAATGACGGGTCATCCCTGCACCTTGTCCACTGCCCTGGGTCAGAAGCAGTGTCGCAAGACACAGCACATCCACAGCAAGGCCGCTTCATTAAATCGGCGACCCCCCCTATCCGTCCCCCCATTGCATAAAATGAGAGGACGGGGAGAAATCCCTTCGGGCTGCGTCAAATTTTGCTCACACCTACTACCTCACCCCCCATCCACCCGCCCATTCCACCTCATGCAATCACAACATCCATATACAACCATTCTCCATTCACCCGTCTTCTGTCCTCTCCCGTCCTTCCTCAACAGACATTCCCCTCTTCCCCAAAGCCCCCTTCACCCCATCCATCCACCTCATCCTAGGACGTCCCCTCATGTTCACTCCCTCCACATCTGCCTTCCACACCTCTTTTACTAGTCTTTCTTCACTCATTCTTTCCATGTGTCCAAACCATCCTAATATTCTTTCATCAACCCTATCTCCCAACTCCCTTTCCACTCCTGTTCTCCTCCTCACCTCCTCATTTCTCACTCTATCTAGCCTAGTAACCCCCATCATACTTCTCAGACAAACACATTCAAACTCCTTCTCTCTTCTTCTCTTATGTTCCATGTTTCTGCCCCATACAGTGCTGTTGGCACAATCACTCCTTCATACAGTCTCCTCTTAGCATCCATTCCCAAATGTCTATTCCTCATTACACTCTTTAATCCACCAAGGCATTTACTCGCTTCTCTCAATCTACATTCTACCTCCACTTTCACTCCACCTTTCCCTGCCACATTTGCACCCAAGTATCTAAAACTATCCACTTCCTCCAGTCGCTCTCCCTTAATGCTCACTTCCAGACTACTGCCACTTTCACCCCTTGTACATCTCATCTTTTACCCACATTTATCTTTAGCTTTCTTCTATCACATACTCTCCCAAACTCTGTCACCAACTTCCTCAATCCCTCCTCCGATCCTGCCACAAGCGCAGTGTCGTCCGCAAACAACAGCTGGCTCACCTCCCACTTTTCTCCATTTTCTTTAACCATCTCCAATCCCTTGCCCACTACCCTTGCATTTACCTCTCGCACCACCCCATCCATGTATAAGTTGAACAGCCAGGTGCGACATAACGCATCCTTGATGAAGTCCCACCTTCACCTCGAACCACTCACTCTCTCCATTTCCAATCCTGACACAAGCTCTACTATTCTCATAAAAACTCTTGACAGCTCCCAGAAGCTTTCCTCCTATCCCGTATATCTGCATAACCTCCCACAGTGCCTTCCTCTCTACCCTATCATAAGCCTTTTCCAGATCCATAAAAGTCCAAAAAACATCCTTCCCCTTTCCTATAGCATTCTCACATATCTGTCTTACCACAAAGATCTGATCTACACAACCTCTACCTGTCCTAAATCCACACTGTTCCTCACCAATTACTCCTTCTGTTCCTCTCCTAATCCTCTCAATCAAGATCCTCCCATAAGCCTTCCCAACTACACTCAACAAGCTAATCCCTCTGAAACTACTACATTCACACTTCTTTCTAATTTCCTTATATTCTTTTTAGTACTGGGTGTCCATAGTGTCACTCTGTATTCCAGTTTTGGTCTCATTAACCCCTTCAATAGAGGCCACATCGCACGTCTGGCAGCATTAGCTGCCAGATGTGTGATGTTGCGTCATAATACTTGCATTATAAAAAATAAAGTCACTGCTCTATCGCTCGTTCTCTTTCACCCATGAATTTTGATAACCATAGAAAATATGATGAAGCCAGTTTACAGAGTATAGGGGTCACGCAGGTATGACTACAATAAATATAATCAAGACGCCGACGTCGGCATCCTCACGTACCCACTTGCTCCTCATGACGCCTACGTAGGCGTCATCGTATGGTAGGGGTTAATGTAACTAATATTTTTTTAATAATTTCTTCATCCAAATAGTCAAATGCCACTTTCATTGACCTTAATAGGTTGAAGGTTTCTCAAACTATTTTGTTGATATGATTATCCGGTGTCATGTCTTTGCTGATTATTACTCCAAGGTCTCTTTCCAAGTTCACTTTTTTTTTTTTTTTTTTTTTTTTTTTTTTTTTTTTTTTTCCCCTCCAATTTGATAATTTTTCTATATTCTGTTTTTCCTTTTTCCAAACATTTCTTGATGTTGAAGCTCATTTCCCACTTTTGAGTCCATTTCCAGATTTTGTCCAAGTCTGTAATGATTCACAGTCCTCCTATGTGGGACACCACTTATCATTTATTCCCACTTTGAGTATTGTCTAATTACTACCCTCATTTTTTTCCCAGTCAGGAATCCTCCATCCATTCTAATAATTTACCTCCAATGCCACCTATTGATTCTATTTTTCGTATTAATTGCTTGTGTGGTACCTTATCAAATGCTTTTTCTAGGTCTAGATAGGCACAGTCTGCCCATCCATCCCTCTCTTGTATTGTTTGTATTAGTCTCGAATAGAAACAGATCAGGTTTGTTTTACATGATCTTCCTTGTCTAAATCCAAATTGATTTGGGTTCAGTATAGTTTTTTCTTCCAGGTGTTTAACCCATCTACTTTTGATCACTTTTTCACATATTTTTGCTACTGTGCTTGTTAGGGAGACCGGTCTGTAGTTGTTGGATTTTCCTTGTTTCCTCCTTTATATCTTGGTACAATATTTACATTTTTCCAGTCTTGTGGTACCTTTCCTTCTTTGAGTGAGCATTTGATTAAACTGTATATTTTATCTGTTAACTCCTCTTCATTCTTTCAGTATCCAGTTTACAATTCCATCTGGACCATGCAATTTTCTGACATCAAGTTTTTTTATTTTGTTGCTGATTTCCTTCTTCGTTACAGTTATTTCCTTCATTGGGGGGGATTTCTGTCTTTCTATTCCCTCACAGTTTGGTGAGTTCTTAATTGTGAATACCAATTTCAAATGATTGCTCATAATTTCTGCCATTTCTTGTTCTTCTGTATATTCATGACTTCCTTGGCACAACTTTTCTATTTCTTGTTAGTTTTTAAGTTTACCATTCACATATCTGTAAAATAGTTTAAGTTATTCCTTGCATTTTTCTGTTATTTCTTTTTCATAATTTCTCTTTTCTTCTCTGCATATTTTTACATAATCGTTTCATAGTTTGATGTATGTTTGCCATTTGCCCTCCAGGCTTTGTCTCTTTTATCCTTAGCTTCACTACATTTTTTGTTGTACCAGTTCTTTATGTATACTCTTTCTTGCTTTTGTTGTACATATTTGTTCACTCCCTCATAAATTTCTTATAGTATATTCCTTTTCTCTTCCATCTTTGTTTCTTCCTTTAGAAAATTTTCCCAGTTTGCATTACAAAAGAATTTAAGTTTCTCAATTTTTTTTTTTTTTTTTTTTTTTTTTTTTTCCGTTCCCTAGACTGTCTGACCGAGCAGTCCCGTCTCCCCAAGAAATGCCACAGCCGAAACTGGGTTTTCCCACAAATCCTTTATAGAGTGTAGTGTTGTTTGCATGCGTGATTGTGTATAATGCAGTCTTCCATTATGTGTTGTATGGTATGGAGTCAAGTGTTACATCCTGGGTAGCTGTTCACAATGCGGTCATCCAGCCTCTTCTGGTAGCTTAGAAGTGCTGGGTGGTGACCGTACCGCAGTCTGGCCAAGTGGACTCTGTCCTTTCGTGGGAGAGAGGATTCAGAAGGGTGGATATCAGGGGGTCTGGCATGCAGCAATGTGTTGTCTTTCAGTGTGTTAATGGAGCGGTGAGTGATATGATTATGAATATGTTTCCGGAGGCTGGTATTTGGTGGTTGTGGAGGAAGAGAAGAGAGTATCTGTGTGTGATACAGGTCTTTGGGTGTTGTTTTAATGTTTCTTGGTGTGTGTGGGTGTTCTGCTATGTAGTGTAGCGGGTGTGATATGTTTGTGGTGACTGCGGCAAGTGTTTATGTGCCTCTCATGTCGAGGTGGTCCTTGACTTTGAGGACTTTTGTTTCATGGTGTAAATGGTCTGTAGGTGTTGTATTTGTGCAGCCTGTAATTGTTTTTAGGGCTTTGTTTTGTATGATTTGAAGGGTGTTGTGGTGTGTCTCACTGAGATTAGGAGCCCATGCAGGACTCATATATTTCATCACAGAGCGTATGCATTGTTTGTATATTGTTGTATTAGTTTCTTTGTTTTGTCCAAATGTTGTTCCAGCAATTGACTTAAGTGCATTAAGTCTAGGTGTGCATTTGTTTTTTATGTTTGTGATATGTTGTTTGAAAGACATGGATGTATCGTATGTTACACCAAGAATTTTCGGTGTGTTTGTGTGTGGTATTAGAGTGTTGTTGTTGTAGAGATGAGGTATGTATTTGTGTTCTTTTGTCCAGTTGTTGTTGTTGTTGTTGTCGTTCCCTAGACTGTCTGTCCGAGCAATCCCGTCTCCCCGAGGAATGCCATAGCCGAAACTGGGTTTTCCCACAAATCCTTTATAGAGCGTATGTTGTGTTGTTTGCGTGCATGATTGTGTATAATGCAGTCTTCCATTATGTGTTGTATGGTATGGGGTGAAGTGTTACATCCTGGGCAGCTGTTCACAATGCAGTCATCCAGCCTCTTCTGGTAGCTTAGAAGTGCTGGGTGGTGACCGCACCGCAGTCTGGCCAAGTGGACTCTGTCCTTTCGTGGGAGAGAGGATTCAGAAGGGTGGATATCAGGGGGTCTGGCATGCAGCAGTGTGTTGTCTTTCAGTGTGTTAATGGAGCGGTGAGTGATATGATTATGAATATGTTCCCGGAGGCTGGTATTTGGTGGTTGTGGAGGAAGAGAAGAGAGTATCTGTGCGAGATAAAGGTCTTTGGGTGTTGTCTTAATGTTTCTTGGTGTGTGTGGGTGTTCTGCTATGTAGTGTAGTGGGTGTAATGTGTTTGTGGTGGCTGCAGCAAGTGTTTATGTGCCTCCCATGTCGAGGTGGTCCTTGACTTTGAGGACTTTTGTTTCATGGTGGAAATGGTCTGTAGGTGTTGTATTTGTGCAGCCTGTAATTGTTTTTAGGGCTTTGTTTTGTATGATTTGAAGGGTGTTGTGGTGTGTCTCACTGAGATTAGGAGCCCATGCAGGACTCGCATAATTCAACACTGAGCGTATGCATTGTTTGTATATTGTTATATTAGTTTCTTTGTTTTGTCCAAATGTTGTTCCAGTGATTGACTTAAGTGCGTTAAGTCTGGGTGTGCATTTGTTTTTTTATGTTTGTGTTGTTTGAAAGACATGGATGTATTGTATGTTACACCAAGAATTTTCGGTGTGTTTGTGTGTGGTATTAGAGTGTTGTTGATGTAGAGATGAGGTATGTATTTGTGTTCTTTTGTCCAGTTGGTGAGAAGTGTTGCTGTAGATTTGGTTGGAGCTATTTTGAGTCTGTTTGTGATGAACCATGTGTTGAGTGTGTCAAGGTATGGCTGGATTATTTCTGCAGCTTTGTCTGTGTTACGATGTGTGCATGTGATTGTTATGTCATCTGCGTAGGAAGAGATTTGTATTTCTGAGGTGTCTGGCGTGGGTAAGTCATGCATGTATAGATTAAATAGTGTGGGGGATAGAACCGAGCCCTGTGGTACTCCGTTCTTAATGATTCTGATGTGCGATGATTGGCCATTATATGACACGTAAGCATTCCTACCTGCCAGATAATTGGCCAGCCATCTTTTGGTGTTATTGTGCATGTCTGTGTTATATATTTTATTTGTTAGGTTGTGGCAGGGGATAGCATCAAAAGCTTTACTAATGTCTAATGTTATAAGAAGTGTTCTTTGGTGGGGCCTATCTGAATTGATGCCATCTAAAATTCTTAGTGTGAGGTTTGTCAGAAGAGTGTTTGTGGAGTGTAGTGGCCTAAAACTGTGTTGTGAGTCAGCAAGGGGAATATGTGGTGTGACAAGTTTAAGTATTAGGCGTTCAATGACTTTAGAGGGGGTGCAGAGAAGTGTGATTGGACGGTGCGATGTTGGGATTGTTGGGTCTTTGTTCGGTTTTGGAATGGTGATTATTTTACCATGTTTCCAGATGTCGGGTATAGTGTTGTGTGAATAGCTGTAGTTTGCAATGTTTGTGAGTGGCCTCTCGTTCAGCTGGCTAGTTCAGGATCCTCTGCCTGGAGTTGTATGAGCTTACTCCTAGTGACTGGCGAGGAACTAAAACTAGCCAGGGCCGTGACACTATCCTCATCAGAGCTACTCTTAGTTTTCTCTGCCAGGGAGGGATCTTAAAAAAACTCTCCTAAACCAATATCAGGGAGGTCTATTTGACTGGAGTCTACTTCCGACTCCTCACAAGGCAAGGAAGGATCTACATCATCAACTCTTCCACTGACAAGCTCACTACAGGTACACTTCACCTTACGTCGTTAATTGGTTCCAGGAGACACGGCGTAAGTCGAAAAACGACGTAAGTCGAAAAACGACATAAGTCGAAAAATGACGTAAGTCGAAAAACGACGTAAGTCAAATTTGCTTACAAGTAGGCTAGGTAGGCCTGGTGTAGCCTAGGCTAAACTGCCAATAGCCATTTTTCAGTACTTTATTTTACTTTTGATTGGATTTTTTATTAAACAAGGTTAATAAAAATCTATTTTAAATTTCCAAACAGAACATTTATTTATCATTTTGTAATAAAGTATAAAAAAGTACCTGTACTTATTCATCAATACGTACAATTTGCTGTACTTTATGAATGCATTGTCAATTACATACGGTGAAACAAAACAAAAAACAAATAAATAAAAACTAGTTTAAGCTTACAATCATTTTGTATAAGTGAAAAATTGAATAAAGTATTTTTAATTTACCAATGCAGTACATACATTATGTCGATGTTTATGCATTGCTATTTCGCGGTGCTGTACTCTATGAATGCATTGTCAATAACATACGGTAAAACAAAACAAAAAACAAAGAAATAAAAACTATTTCAAGCTTACATATAATCATATTGTAATAAGTGAAAGACTTTAATGTATTTTCAGTTTACCAAAACAGTAGATACAATATGTTGATGTTTATGTTGTAGACGTAGATGGCTGGGGATTGTCGACATCAACATCAGCTGATTCTCGTCGTTCGACGCGTAAAAACTGGTCAAGAGTACCTTGAACCGTCTTCTTGTTCTTTTCTTCAAGGATTAGATTATAAGGAGCAAAAGCTTCATAACAAGCCCCCATTATCTTGGAAAAGCGTTGAGCATTTGGATCCATATCCTTAAACATAGCAAGACCTTTTTCGATGTGTGCAAATGCTTCCTCCATTTTCTTAATGGTGAAGTGGCGTGGCTCAGATTCATCATCCTCTTCTTCTTCTTTCTTTTGTTGCTCCTGAAGTTCCATCAAATCCTTGTTCGTCAGTAACTCCTTGTCTTTTTCACAGATAATAATCCAAAAGAATTGCGGGAGTCGAGACGCCGCTTACGTTAAATACATATTGGAAGTACCGTTGCGATTTCATGTTCTAGTGGACTAGGCCATACTACTTTATGGTATATATTTTAGCAGTTACTGAATCTTTATATAATTTTACATGCTTTTATTCTTATTTATTGTAACATGAATTGCTTGAAACACTTGAAACGTTTTTTGGTGTTTATGCGATTCCATTATTGGCTGACCAACGTAAAGTCAAGTAAAACGACAACTTGAATTTTTTTCCATATTATTTTTGAAAACCGATGTATCTTCGAAAACGACGTAAGTCGAGGTGTGCCTGTACTCTCGACACCTTCCCTTTGGCTCATGCTGCGAGTGACTGCACACGCAGGAAATAGCCCAGGAATGTCCTTTTCTAACTGGCTGGTATTGTTCTCAACAGAGGGACGTGATGAAACCATGGCATTAGGTAACATCACTCCTCCAGCGAGGTCATTCCCTATCAAGAGAGATACGCCTTCTACAGGTAACCTATCCACTACTCCTAAAGTGACATAACCGGATGTGATAGGGGAACGCAAATATAACATGCACAGTGGGATATGTGATCTCCCGGTTAAACCGTTCACTAATACCCAATTTCCGGTATAACACATCTCTATGGAGGGGACAGCATCCTTAGCCACTAGAGATAAGGCAGAGCCTGTGTCTCTCAAAATCTTAAGGGGAATGGGTTCATTGAACTGAGTGAGAGCTACAGAACCAGATGAGTAAAATGGTTCGAATGGAGATGATGTGGGAGAAGAATTAGCAGTGGCAACCGGTCGGTTATTAGTAGGAGAAAGGAGATCCAACTGAACTTCCATTTGTTCTGCCACATTGATCGCGAGAGAGGGGGTTCCTACAAGAGAGGGCTTCTTATTTTTAAGTTTAAAACAGTCACTAACCTCGTGACCTGACCGCTTGCAATATTTGCAGAAAGTCTTCCTCTCATTACTAACACTGGGTCCCCCTGTCTCACGGGCAACGGGCTTACCTGAGGTAGATAATGGGAATCCTGTAGTCATCTGAGGTCCTGCTGCCTGTGGGGTTGACATGGGAGGAAGGGGACTGGCCTGCGGTTGTGAAGGTCTTTGGTCCGAGGGAGTGGACCTGCAATGTACCTTAGGATTAGAGAGGCTGAAATGATCCGCTACTGGGCCTGCCTCAGCTAGTGTATGGATACCTCTCTGGTCGAGGTGGGCTCGTATGTCTGGGGGAATAAGAGAGAACATAAGAAGAACATAAGAAATAAAGGAGACTGCAAAAGACCATAAGGCAGCTCCGTATCCATCACCACCTGTCATCCCCATCCATAAAGTTGTCTAATCGTTTTTTAAAACAACTGATAGTTTCAGCGCTTACTACATGGTTACTAAGTTTATTCCATTCATCGACCACCCTATTAGTAAACCAATTCTTGCCTATTTCCTTCTTAAATCTAAATTTGTCCAGTTTATACCCATTACTGCGAGTCCTGCCCTGTTGTTTTATTATGATGACCTTGTTTGCATCACCCTTGTTATAGCCTTTGATCCACTTGAACACTTCTATTAGATCACCCCGCACTCTGCGTCTTTCCAGAGAGTGTAAGTTTAGGTGCCTAAGCCTCTCTTCGTAAGGCAAATTTCCGAGTCCTTGTATCATTTTGGTCATTCTTCTCTGTACTGATTCTAGTGTCTTCGAGCAGAAATAACTCGATAATTTCTGCGGGAGTTTTGGCATTCTCGCTCTCTATCCATTTGTGTATGAGTGTGTGTTTGCGCCGAAAGAATTCGACGTATGTTTCTTGGCTTTCTCTTTTCCGTTTTCTAAACCGTTGTCAATAGGCTTCAGGAACAAGTTGATAGCTCGTAAGCACGGTGGTCTTAACCAGCTCATAGTCTTCAACCTGCTCGTCGGAGAGAGCGGAGAAGACATCCAAAGCCTTACCGGTAAATGACCGGTAGACAAGCTGAGTCCACTTATCATACGGCCACTCGTTCAATTTAGCCATTTTCTCAAATAACGCAAAGAACCTGTCTGGTTCGTCTTCATTAAACTTGGGAACACTACCTAGATTTTGGTTTATGTTGAATGTGGGAGTGTTATTTGTTTGAGCCTGATCTTGTCCCTGTCCCTGTTTATGTGGGGATGAAATGGGTGAGAGTTGATTTATGCCTTTGACTTTGTATACCTCCCTTGTAAGGTGGAAAAAGCTGTTGGTGTATATATATTTACCCCCATTGGTATATACCTGTTACAGTACTGTACAATATGGTAGGCTGCACCAAACTAACACATTGGGATCATGAATGTTAACCTCACAGTTGCAGAAACAGTAATGGTACCCAATCCAACATGAAAGACCCAGCAGATGCAAAAATGCATGTTGTTATATTTATCTCCTACCCAAAGCAATGATATGTAATGATTTTTTTTTTTTTTTTTTTCTCCCCAGGTGATATTTGGTGAAGATCGAGAGCAGACAGGTCAATTGCTGTCATTTGACCATAATGAAGGTGTCGTGAAGCTGGACCATGCTGAGATCAAGATGTTGCAATTGCGGTACCTGTGCAAAATGAAATAGAGACCTTACTCGTGAAATTAATTCACCCAGTCTATGACAATTACTTTACCCATATTGCTTATGCCACTGTATACTTGATGAAAAACTTGAATAGTTATATACAATATTCTTATTTTAATATAAGATTTTTTTTTCTTTTTTTTCTTTTCTTTTTTTTTCTTTTTTTTTTCTTTCTTTCAGGAATGTAATTTATATCTTTTGTGGGTGTAGTATATACATACATATACAGTACATGTATATATATGTACATTGCCAGTGTTATTATCTGGGCTTGAGGTTATGTCTTGGTTAAGGGGATAATATATATATATATATATATATATATATATATATATATTTTTTTTTTTTTTTTTTTTTTTTTTTGCCAAGTCATGATAATTGTTCTAGGCATAGGAATTGTATCATACCTGGACTCAACCTGTACCTAAATAATTTTAGGAAAAATGTTGATGCTTGTATCTGTAGAAACAACTAGAAAATTCATCAGTGCAGTTGTCCATAGCAATCTAGAGAAGTTTTGCTTTTGACTTTAATGACAAATTTTTGTCTTATAGCTGACATGGATAGGGTTTTATTCATGTTTTTGTCATTAGTGATAGGTTAGAGTTATGATCGGAAACTAAGTGTATATATATGTACATATTTTTACATTTATAGTATATCTTCCTGTGAAAAATCCAATTGTCACTGGTAGAGTTATCTAGCCGTGTGTAACCAAAAGAAGTGGTTCGTGGGTCAGTATAAGATTTGTAAAAATCATTGTATGGAAGGGATTAAGAAAGAACAGGAAATAATTTTCTCTCATTTCTCATTCATACCCTTCAGTGTGACTCTTATTCATCCCACACACTTCCGCCTCCTCTTCCATCATCATGTGTGAATATATATGTATGTTTGAATGAGGGGACAGTGAGGTCACCGATTAAGTAAAGCAGCCTGGCTGTGTGTCTACTCTGTCTTGCCACATTGCTTCTGACCCAGGCAGTGGGGAAGAGAAAGGGATGGCCCTTCATCTACAAGAAACTAAGATGAGAAGGAAATGGATGGTGAATGGGAGTAGGTGCATGATTTTGACTTGGCTACCTCCCTTATAAGGGGGAAGAAGCCCTTGGTGTATAAATAAATGCTTTTTGTGCTTGTGTAACATTTTGGAAGAGGTCTGTGATAAACACTGGGAATTGAGAATGGAAAAGAAATGGAAACATGAAGAGAATGAAATGGGGATGGAGAATGGTAGGAAAAAGAGAATGAGGAAGGTAAACTATAAACAAAAAAGTAAATCAATGTTGTTAGAGGAAGGGAGTAATGATTGTGGGAAAATGGAGACACAAGAGGGAAAGGATAGGGAGAGCAAAAGCAAAATGGTATATGAGGACTGAATGGAACCACTTTTTATCAAGAAATGGTAAGAAAAATCCCGGAAGAGTCTTGTGTTTGTAAGGAGAAAAAATTAAGGAAAGAATATTTGGTTTAGTTTTTAATAATTGTGTTTGGAAGGAGTGAACATGAAGAGTCGACTTAGGATGATATGGATGGATGGGGTAAAAGGGGCATTGGGAAAGAGGGGAATGTCAGATGAAGAAGGACAAGAGAGGAGGGAAGATAGGGGTGAATGGAGAATTGTTGTGTATGGATGATGCTGTGATGCATGAGGTGGAGTGGGTGGGGGATGGGGTTAGGGAGTATGTGTGAGAAATAAATTGATGCAGCCCAAAGGGATTTCTGCATGAGGGGATGGAGAAGGGGGGTTGCCAACTTGATAAAGCAACCTTACAGTGGGCAAGATGCAGGGATGACCCATCATCCAGGAAGTGCCAAGATAAGGAAAAGGGTGGAGGGGAGTGGAGTATGTTAGGGATGGAATGGGTGGGAGTGGTTTTTATGCCTTTGTTTTTTGGTTACCTCCCTTATACGGGGGAAAAAGCATTTGGTATATATATATGTATGAGAATCAAGTAGAGAAGAAAAGGTAAAAGGTGCAGATGGAGAGATGAAATTAGAAGAGGCAGCAGGAAGAGGAAGATGGGCAGAGTATTTTAGGGAGTTGCTAAATGTGATGGAGGATAGGGAGGGAAAGGTACTTACAGTGGGAAGCACCAAGAAAATGACAGTGATGAATGAGGAAAATAGAGGAGAAATAAGAAAAAGATGAGGTGTAAGCAGTTGTTAAAATGATGAGAGCAGATAAGGCACCTGGTTAGATGAGTGTCATGCAGTGCCTAAAAAAGGGAGGTACAATGATGGTGGACTGGCTGGTGAGGTTATTTAATGTTTGTCCAAGAGAAGATAGAGTGCCGGAGGACTGGAGGGGTGCCTGTATAGTTCTGCTTTACAAGGGAAAACCAGAAAAGTGTGAGTGTAGTAGTTTCAGAGAAGCCAATTTGTTGAGTATAGTTGGGAGGGTTTAATAGAGGAATAGGATAGGATCAAAGGGTGTAATTCATGAGGAACAGTGTGGGTTTAGGACAGGTAGGGGTTGTATGGATCAGGTTTTGTAAGGCAGATTGTGAGAAAGCTTTAGAAAAAGGCAAGGATGTTTTTTGGGCCTTTATGGAATTTGAAAAGGCTTATGACAGTATAGACCGGAAGGCACTGTGTGAGGTATTGCAGATATATGGAATAGGAGGAATGCTTTTAAGAATAGTCAAGAGTTTTTATGAGAATTTGGGAAGGTATGCAAAAGAAGGAAGTTAAAGATATTTGTGGGTAAGTAAGGTGATGAGATATACAAGAAGAGAGGATGGCAGTAAATTGGAAGTATTAAGTGAGAGAGACTGGAGGAAGTGGATAGCTTTAGATACTTGGGAGTGAATGTGCTAAGCAAGTAAATGCCTTGGGGGATTAAAAAGTGTAATAAGATACAGACATTTACGAATGGATGATAAGAGATTGTATGAAGGGGTGATTGTGCTGACAGCTCTGTATGGGGCAGAAACATGGAACATAAGAGAAGTTTAAATATGTTGAAGATGAAATGCCTGAGAAGTATGGTAGGGGTTACTTGGCTGAATAGAGTGAGAAATGAAGAGATAAAGAGGAGAGCATGGGTGGAAAGTGATTTGGGAGATAGTATTGATGAAAGAGTATTGGGATGGTTTGGACACATGGAAAGAATGAGTGAAGAAAGATTAGTAAAAGAGATGTGAAAGGCAGAGGTGGAGGGAATGAAAATGAGGCGGCAACCAAAAATGAGATGGATGGATAGATGGGGTAAAAGGGGCACTGGGAAAGAGGAGAATGTCTGTTAAGGAAGGAAAGAAGACAAGATAAGGGTTAGTGGGAAATGGTTGTGTATGGATGATGCTGTGATGCATGGAAGGGAGTGGGTGTGGGATGGTGAAGGAGTATGTGTGAATGATATTTTGATGCAGCCCAAAGTGATCTCTCCCTATCATCTATCTTTATGCATGAGGGGTGGGTTGCCTATTAAATGAATCAGCCTTGCTGTGGATGTGCTGTGTCTTGCTACATTGCTTTTGACCCAGGGCATTAGGCAAGGTACAGGGATTGTTGTTGTTGTTGTCGTTCCCTAGATTGTCTGTCCGAGCAGTCCCATCTCCCCCAGCCCTGGCCACCGGCTCTACGCAGGTACAGGGATGACCTATCATCCTGTAGGAGCCAAGATAAAAGGGAGGGAGGGTGGTGAATGGGAGTAGAGTATGTGGAGATGGAATGGGTGGGAGTTTTTTTTTTTTTTTTTGGGGGGGGGGGGGGATACCTCCAAAATCAAAGGCAACCTACTCCCAACCATTTTATCTCCACATATTCCACTCCCATTCACCATCCCTCCCCTCTTTTCTTGGCTCCTGGATGTCGGGTCATTCCTGCATCTTGCCCACTGCCCTGGGTCAAAAGCAATGTAGCAAGACACAACAAGGCTGCTTCAGTTAATCGGTGATCCCCCTTTCCAACCCCTCATGTAGAAAAAAAGAAGACGGGGAGAAATCTCTTTGGGCTGCATCGAAATATCATTCACACATAGTCCCTCACCCACCCATTTCATCAACCCTATCTCCCAACTTCCTTTCTCCTTCTCACTGCCTCGTTTCTCACCCTATCCAGCCTAGTAACCCCAATCATATTTCTCAGGCATTTCATCTCAAACACGTTTAAATTCTTCTCTTATGTTCCATGTTTCTGCCCCATACAGTTCTATCAGCACAATCACTCCTTCATATACCTCTTAGCATCCATTCCCAAATGCCTATTTCTTATTATACTTTAATCCCCCAAGGCATTTTCTTGCTTTTCTCAATCTACATTCTACCTCCACTCCCTTTTCTGACACATTCGCACCCAAGTATCTAAAGCTATCCACTTCCTCCAGCCTCTCTCCCTTAATCCTCATTTCCAATTTGCTGCCATCCTCTCCCCTTGTACATCTCATCACCTTACTTTTACCCACATTTATCTTCAACTTTCTTCTTTCGAACACCTTCCCAAACTCCATCACTAACTTCCTTAATCCCTCCTCTGATCCTGCTAAAAGTGCAGTGGCATCAGCAAACAACAACGGCTTATCTCCCATTTTTCTCCATTTTCTTTAACCATCTCCAGTCCCCGGACCATTACCCATATGTTTACCTTTCACACTACCCCATCCTTGACGGGACACCACGAGCTTAGCTCCCCCTTCCCAGAAGATACACACAGGTAAATCTATGAATTGAACAGCCAAGGTGACATAACACATCCCTGACGAAGTCGCACCTTTACCTCAAAACACTCACTCTCTCCATTTCTAATTCTAACACAGGCTCTACTCTTGTAAGAACTCTTGACTGCTCTTAACAGCTTTCCTTCTATCCCATATATGATATCTGCAATACCTCCCACTGTGCTTTCCTGTCTGCCCTGTCATAAGCCTTTTCCAAATCTGTAAAGCCCCAAAAAACATACTTTTCCTAAAGCTTTCTCACATATCTGCCTTACCACAAAAGTCTGATCTATACAACCCCTACCTCTCCTAAACCCACACTGTTCCTCATCAATTACTCCCTCTGTTCCTCTCCTAATCCTCTCAATCAAAACCCTCACATAAGTCTTCCCAATTACACTCAATATACTGATTCCTCTGAAACTACTACACTCACATTTGTCCCCTTTTCCCTTATAAAGTAGAACTATACAGGCATTCCTCCAGTCCTCTGGCACTCTACCCTCTTTTAGACAAACATTAAACCTCATCAGCCAGTCCACCATCACTGTACCTCCCTTTTCTAGACACTCTGCATGACACCCATCTAACCCAGCCTTACCTGCTCTCATCATTAACTTCCTCGATACAATGATGCCTATGTAGGTATCATGAGGCGTGAGTGGGTATATGAGGATGCCAATGTCGGCATCTTGATTATATTTATTTTGTAGTCAGGTTTTCTGTGTTTATTATTTCTCAGAATGAAAGAACGAGTAATACAATGATGACTATATTTCATAACATGAGTTGTGTGATACATTGTACATTAGGCATTTGATGCAGTGCAGCATCACTTTGGACACCCAGTACCAAAAAGAATATTAAGAAACTAGAAAGATTACAAAGAGCGACAACCAAACTAGCACTGACTCTCGCCGAACTAACATATGAGCAAAGATTATCCAAACTGAACCTACCAACTCTGGAACAAAGAAGAGAAAGAGGAGATTTGCTGACTATCTACAGAATAATGAAAGGAATGGAAGTTTTAGACAGGAATGACCTGTTAGTGTGGGACAACGGTAAAATGAGAGGACACGGAAAAAAACTGAAAAAAGATAGTTATAGAAAAAACTTTCAAAGGAACAGTTTCCCACACAGAGCGATTAATACATGGAACAAATTAGACAACAAAACAGTATGTGCAAATACTATACAAGATTTTAAGATAAAACTTGATGTGGAGAGATACAAAGACGGGTCACCACGAGCATAGCTCCCCTCCCGTATATTACAACTAGGTAAATACAACTAAGTAACTAGGTAAATACAAGAATTTGACTTGTATTGAAGAGGTTGATAACTGCTTTCACCTCATCTTTCCTTATTTCCCCTCCACTTTTCTCATTCCTTAAAAAAAAGGGGGGGGGGGCAAAGATATTGTAAGCATGGTTAATCAATTAATTGGTCCCATGACTTTCACTAAGTGGAAAACCTGCAGCCCACAGTGGTTGGCAACTGTCCTTGGACCCTCCCACAGATCTCTCTGGGAAGAAACTTTGAAGAAGGGAGCAGCCACCAGTTCTCTCCTCTCCATGTGTGAAAAAAAAGGATATAAAAAACACAGTTGAAGTTGAGAAAAAGAGATCTTAGGCCAGGTCCAGAGTCCAAGTATCAACCCCTCGGGGCACCTGATAGAGGTGGAGGAGTTGACTGAATTTGAAAATGGGCAACTTTGCAGTACATCTTGCTGGACCACCACATGCAGTTACCTATCATTGGTCCCTATGTCAATCAATCAATCCTTTGCCCCTGGTGTCTCTTGCTGAAGACCCACAGCCTCTGGATGGGACCATAATTCACTTAAAAAAGAGATATTGTGTCGTTGTCGGGGGATTGTTAGTGTAGGGCATTGTAGTATGAGGTGTTCTTTGTCTGTACAAGTATTAGGCAAATTTCACCCTTCCTCACTCACTCCTGCTTCAGAGGCAAGATAACCTACCATTGCATGAAGGATAAAGATACTGTAAATGAAAAAAAAAATGTATATGTGTGTTTATATATATATATATGTATATATATATATATATATATGTATATATATATATATGTATATATATATATATATATATATATATGTATATGTATAATTTATATATAATATATATTCTATGTTGATATCAATGTTAATAAATATATTTATACATGTAAATGTGAAATGCGTGTTTTTTGACACTTTTTGGAGCATGCATACAACATGTAGAACCATCGTCAAGATTTTATTGTATCAGTGCTGCTAGAAAGAGTAAGTTCATTATGACCAGAACCATTCTTATGTTTTCTTCACCCACATTGATTTATTATGATTTTAATAGAAAGACATATTCCCAAGGTGTGTGTTTTTATATCCATATTCTTAGACAAAGAAGCTGTCAGTTGTTGTCATATGCTTCTCTGTATGGTGCAGAAACATGGAACATAAGAAAGGAGTTTGAATGTGTTTGAGATGAGGTGCCTGAGAAGTATGAAAGGGGTTACTAGGGTGGATAGAGTGAGAAACAAGGTGAGGAGGAGAACGAGGGTGGAAAGGGAGTTGGGAGATAGGGTTGATGAAAGAGTATTGGGATGGTTTAGACACATGGAAAGAATGAATAAAGAAAGATTAGTAAAAGAGATGTGGAAAAAGTGAACATGAGAGGATGACCAAGGGTGAGATGGATAGGGTAAAAGGGGCATTGGGAAAGAAAGGAATGTCTGTTGAGGAAGGATGGTAGAGGACGAAAGATAGGGGTGAATGGAGAATGGTTGTATATGGATGATGCTGTCATGCATGAGGGGGATGGTGGTAAGGGAGTATGTTTGAAAAATAATTGATGCAGCCCAAATGGATTTCTCCCCATCTTCTCCATTTCTGCATGAGGGGGGGGGCACCGATTAAATGAAGCAGCCTTGCTGTGGATGTGCTGTGTCTTGTGACAGTGTTTCTGACCCAGGGCAGTGGGCGAGACGCAGGGATGACCTGTCATCCAGGAGGAGCCAAAATAAGAGGGAGGGATGGGAGTGGAGTATGTGGGGATGGAATGGGTGGGAATAATTTTATGCCAGTTTTAGGCTGCCTCCCTTGTAAGGGCGAAAAAGTCTTGGTATATGTATTTCATTATCAAGATTTTTAGTCACCATCTGGCCTAAATAATTATAATCTTCAACTTCAAAACTCACCATCAATTATAATCTTTTTATTTTGTACGTTTATTTTGAATATTACTTTGGTTTTACTGTCATTCATTTTTAAATGTACTTTGAGACTACTTGTTCAGTTTACCCAGCATATCTTGTAAGTCTTCTCTTTCTGAAATAAGAATAATGTCATCTGCCAATCTTAGGTGGTTAAAATATTTAACATTAACATTCAAGCCTTTATCTTCCCAACTACATTATGAAAATCTCTTCCAAGCAAGCTGAAATAGTCATGGTGAAATTGTATCGCCTTGCTGTATGCCTTTCTTGATCTTTATCTTTTCTGTATTTACCTAGTTGTATTATACAGGAAAGGAGCTATGTTTGTAGTGACCCATCTTTGTATCATTCGGCATCTAGTGTGTTCTTAAATTCTTGTATAGTTTTTGCACACACTGTTGCCTTATCCAATTTGTTCCAGACATGTGCCACTCTGTGTGGGAAACTTCTTTTTCAGACCTCTTCTATAACTTTTTTGAGTTTCTTTTCATGTTCTCTTGTTTTTCTTTTATCCCACTTTAATAAATCTTCTCTGTCAAGGACTTCCATCCCTTTCATGATTCTGTAAATTGCCAGTAGATATCTTTCTCTTCTTTGTTCCAGGGTTGGTAGTTCCAGTGTGGACAATCTTTGTTCATTTGTCAATTTTGAAAGTGTTGATACCATTTTTGTCATTGTTCTTTGAATTCCTTCTAATTTATTTATATTCTTTTTAGTACTGGGTGTCCATAGTGTTGCAGCATACTCCAATCTTGATCTTATCAGTGTAACTAATATTTTCTTTACCATTACCTCATCCAAGTAGTTATTGATCTTAGTAAATTGTAGGTTTCTCTGTCTATTTTGTTAATATGCTTGTCTGGTCCTTTTCCAAGCTAATTTTTTTTTACTTCCTTTGAATTATTGACCTAATATTCTATTTTTACTTTTTCCAAAATTGATTATACTACATTTCTTGATGTTGAAGATCACTTCCCACTTTTGGCTCCATTCCCAGACTTCATCCAGGTCTTTCAGTAGTGATTCAGTCTTTTTCTGTACTTCAGTAGTTTTGTCTCATCTACACCTTCATCCATGTCATTTATATATATGGCAAACATTATCGGAGCTAATACAGACCCTTGTGGGACTCCACTAATCATTTCTTTTCTAAGTACCACCCTCATTTTTCTCCAGTTCAAGAAATCTTCTATCCATTGTAATAACTTTCCTTGTACCAGGCACGGATCCGAGGGGGGGGTGAAGCCCTCCCCAAATTTGTTCTTCCATGAATCATTGTAAGGATGTCATTTAATCGATTTTAGTACTTTCTGATGTTTTGCCAGGTCCGTGGGTTAAATAAACTGACAGCATGTGTGCGGTATTTTGGCGGAATTGTGCTGTGTTTGGCATTTGTTTAATTCTATTTATCTGTTTTGTGCTGCACGTGTTGTAGGGTTGCCAGGGTTGTGTCTCAGTTGCGCCAAAAAGGGATAGAAAGGAGATATACCACGTTCGTTGGCCGTTTAACATACCTGTATTGTCACCTATATATTTGTTTTGTGTTGAAGCAATCAAGTTGAAGCAATCAATTAAGAAGTATCATCTGCAAACAGTAAGTATTGAGGAATACCACAGGCTAATTTATAGATATCGTTAATGTAAATCAAAAACAAAATAGTACCTAGAATACTACCTTGAGGTACCCCCATACTTACACCCATTAATCTCGATTTAACACCGTTAAATAAGACAACTTGATTACGATTAGATAAATATGACTGAAACATCTGAAGTTCAAAGTCTCTTATTCCGTACTCAGCCATTTTCATCAATAGAATATTATGATCAACTGTGTCAAAAGCCTTTTTAATGTCTAGTAAAACTGCGGCACATATTTTTTATTAGATAGTCAAGTTGCAATATATTAATGTAAGAGAGCAACAGGTATGTATGTTGAGTGGTTTTCACAGAATCCAAATTGATTATCGAAAATTATCCCATGGTACTCAAGGTAATCTACCAATTGCTCAAGAATAATGGTTTCAAGTACTTTAGACAATACCGGAAGGATCGAAATCGGACAAAAATTTGATACGTTTGATGTGGGCCCATCTTTATGGATCGGGTGTACTACAGCAATTTTTAGGACACTAGGAAAGCAACTCTGTTGAAAGCACAAAGTGATTAAATGCATGAGTAAATGAATAATTTTGGGAGCAGCAAGTTTAAGGATCTTTGTATTAAGGCAATCATAGCGGGTGTGCAGCTGTGGTAGTGCGAGAATACCCGCTCGCAAAGATGGTTCATTGTTTCAGTCATCGTCTCAACCTCGTCTTGACCAAGGCCTGTGACACCAAGGAGGTAAAGCTCGCTCTCCAGACTCTCAGCGAGGTGTATAACTACATCTATTCCTCAAACATGCGCTCAATGAGGTTTACTGAGCTCGTAAAAGACCACACATCCACGAAGCGGAAGAAGCTGGTCAGCCTCTGCGCTACTAGATGGGTTGAGCGACACGACTCAGTCATTGTGTTTATGGAATTCCTGCCAGTTATTGCCGTCTTTCTGGAGAATGAGAGCAACTCGGACGCGACGGCGGGACTACTACTAATAGCAATCCGAGAGCCGCACTTTCTGATTAGTCTCGCCGTCGCTGAGTCTGTGCTAGCTCACACTGTGGAGCAGAGCCGAGCCCTGCAGTCCCCTATGGTCGATCTAGTCTCAGCGTACGCTACGATTGGTGATGTGGTGACGCATCTAAACAAGACCCGGGAAGGTGCACTGACCAGCTTCCAGGACATCTTCAAGAAGGCAGAGGGGCTCCTCCAGGAGATCGGTTCATCACACGACACCATTCCTGTACCTCGAGTTTGCAAGCGCCAAACGCAGCGAGCGAATTTACCCTTCCAGACAGCTGAGGAGTATTACCGAAGATCTGTATATGTCCCATTCATCGACCATGCATTGACTGAGCTGCAGACCCGGTTCGGGAATGATACTATTCCTGTTGGCTTCAAGATCAAGAATCTGCTCAGCAGCGCTGACGGAGATGTTACTGCTGTACTGGAAGCGGCAAAGGTTTATGAGGCTGACATCGAGACCTTGATCCTCGTGAAGGCGGAAGCAGACCGCTGGTATTCAACAACAATGAAGTTCGAATCCATTGGAGATGCCCTGGCCCACGCCCAGACCCGAATGTATCCGAACCTGGCCAAGCTCCTCCGAGTTTTGATCACGCTCCCAGTCTCGAACGCAGAGGCCGAGCGTTCATTTTCAACCCTGAAGCGACTGAAGACCTACCCAAGGAATACTATGGGTCAAGATCGCCTCAACAGCCTGGCGCTAATCGGCGTTCACAATGAAATCAATATTGAAATAGTGTAATCAATGTATTTGCCCCAAAAAACAGGAGGTTGATGTTCGTGTGAGATCCCATGAACATTGCTGTGTGTTATTAATGTAATTTAGATACTTTTATTAACAGGTTCAGAAGTTCATACACGTTTTTGTTTGTATTTCTGTTTTTTAAATCTACTTTTATTTTTTATTACTTCCATGAGTCCATGTGCACTAACACTACACACGAATCCTGCAATAATTTCTCTCTATGTGAGAGTATACGCGTGCCAGTGCCTCATCACTGATTAGCACAAGCGTGTAACAATATAAAACGGATATACATTCTATTATATATGTCTAAAATACAGAAAAATCTGAAAAACATTATTAAGTAAAGTATACCTCAGACATCTGATACATCAGACTACTCAGAGGAAGGAATTCAGGTTAGCCCCCCCCCCCCCATTTTTATCCTGGATCCGCCACTGCCTTGTACACCTATTATTTCAGTTTTTCTTTGTAGCTTTTTGTGTGGTACTTTATCAAATGCCTTTTGTAAATCTAGGAAAGCACAGTCGGCCCATCCATCCCTTTCTTGCATTATTTCTATTAGCCTTGAGTAAAAACAAAAATCAAGTCAGTGGCACATGATCTTCCATGTCTAAAGCAAATTATTTTGGATTCAGTATATTATTTTCTTCCAGATGTTTAATCCATCTACTTTTAATAAATTTTTCACACATTTTGGTTATTGTGCTTGTAAGGGAGACCAGTCTATAGTTTGTTGGGTCTTCCTTATCTCTCCCTTTATATATTGGTACAATATTTGCATTTTTCCAATCTTTGGTACCTTACCTTCTTTGAGTAATCAGTTATCTTATGTATTTTGTCCGTTAGTTCATCTATACATTCTTATAGTATCCAATTTGCAATTCCATCTGGACCCGTGTAATTTTCTGACATCAAGGTTTATTATTTGGTCCCTTATTTCTTTCTGTGTCACAATTATTACTTTCATTGGGGGGGGGGGGGATTCTCTGTCCTTCATCCCAATTTGTAAGGGAGACCAGTCTATAGTTTGTTGGGTCTTCCTTATCTCCCCCTTTATATATTGGTACAATATTTGCATTTTTCCAATCTTATGGTACCTCACCTTCTTTGAGTGAGTAATCAGTTATCTTATATATTTTGTCCGTTAGTTCATCTATACATTCTTTTAGTATCCAATTTGCAATTCCATCTGGACCGTTTAATTTTCTGACATCAAAGTTTATTATTTGGTCCCTTATTTCTTTCTATGTCACAATTATTACTTTCATTTTGGGGGGGTGGGGATCTTTCTCTGTCCTTCATCCCAATTTGTAAGGGAGACCAGTCTATAGTTTGTTAGGTCTTCCTTATCTCCCCCTTTATATATTGGTACAATATTTACATTTTTCCAATCTTGTGGTACCTTACCTTCTTTGAGTAAGCAGTTATCTTATATATTTTGTCCGTTAGTTCATCTATACATTCTTTTAGTATCCAATTTACAATTCCATCTGGACCATGCGATTTTCTGAGATCAAGGTTTATTATTTGGTCCCTTATTTCTTTCTGTGTCACAATTATTACTTTCATTTGGGGGGGGGGGGTGATATCTTTCTCTGTCTTTCATCCCAATTTTGTGTATTTTCAATATTAAGTACAGATTTAAAATGTTGGTTCATAATTTAAGCCATTTATACATCTATGTATTCATCATTCATTTGACATAATTACACTATTTTTTGTTTATTTTTTAATTTACTATTTACATACCTGTAGAATAGTATAGGTTGGTCCTTACATTTGTCTATTATGTCTTTTTCATACTTTCTTTTTTCTTCATGTAGTTAAATTACTGTGGTACCAATGGCATAAATCTTTTCTAGAATCCTTAAAAAGTGGTCATTTGCACCCTGGTTGTATAATGAGTATAGTATTGCTATATGTTGTACTAACTCAACGACCATCTCATAATCTACAAAAGTTGAATTAAGGTATATTGTATTCTGTTGTTTTCTCGATTAGTTGATTCATCTCTTGGAAATTGTCTAGAATTGAATATCCTTTTTTAAATCCTGCCTGTTCTCTTGGTTGATTTCCAACTAAAACTTGGTCTATTTGTAAAGATCTTTGAGAAAATAATGTATTCAATAACAAACCAATTGGTTGGTAGTTACTAAGGTCTCTCTTGTCTCCATTTATATGAAGTAAAATTACTAAAGCATTGCACCATGATTCAGAAACACTTCCTTGACATAAACACTGTACAACAGAGCTAATTTACAATGAACTTCATTCCCTGTGTCTTTCATAATTTTTTAGAGCAAATTATATTTCTTCCTTTGTAAATTCCGGTATATTAAACATTAAACTTCAATGTACTCCAAACTATAACTCTAAAAAATAAAATGAGGTAAGGGGCAAGAGGCAGACAAGACAAATGACTGTATACCACCTATGCAGCTCAAAGTGAGGGAACCAAAGACTTGGAATTGTTATCATTATGTCTACAGATATGTATTCTAGTCATAAATATTCTCAGAATTGGTGCATTCATAGCTGATGATTTCAAAATTATGGAGATTGTAGGTCCTCTGCAAGAGAGGTTAGGGGTAACAAATTGGTTGTTAATTTTAAAACTACTCTTTACTCTTTTGTAAAATTCCCTCTGGTATTTACCCACTGTTACACCTTAAGTCATGTTTTCTCATGAAAGTACTGCACAGTAGCGGAGCCCTTACATGCCTAAGCGCCGCCCCAGGCCATATGTCCCCCCCTGGCAGTGATGAGTAAAGTTTCTCTGTGACAGACTGAGTGAATCTGTCTGTAAGGATGACATCTTGGGATTTTATTTTATTTATTTTTTTATTATTATTATTTTTTTTGGGGGGGGGTAAGTGGGTTGTTTATTATTGGCTGCTTGTTATTGTGGCAAAGTAGCATGCAGTTGATACTTTAGGGTCTATATGGGGCGCCCCTACGGACCAGAGCCACACATTTTGTCTATGATAGAGGAAAACTCTGTTCATAGAGAAATGATGACACTTTTATACTACGACTGTCCCTCCGTTATGCTGTCCCCCAACCCCTTGTTGCTGTCCTGTACCGTTTCTCTGAGTATTCTTTTTCTGTGGTGGGGGAAAAGAATACTGCCACCAAGTATTTCCACTTGGATCGTAAGAGGCGAGAAGAAAGGGATGGGGATTGGGACTAGGCATCCTTCTTGTAGCCCCACAGGGGACATTCCTAAAAGAAAAGGTAAAGACATAAGAGGGTCTGGGAATTTTCCGACCAGCACCCTAAGGTTTGGGTCTTTTAATGTGCGTGGATGTGGTACAGATGAGAGTAAAAGGGAAGAGATAGGTAGTATGTTTGTGAGAAGAAAGATGGATGTGTTGGCTTTGAGTGAAACTAAGTTGAAAGGGAAGGGTGAGTGTAAGTTTGGGAGAGTAAGTGGGAGGTTATCAGGAGTGAAGAGAGGGCAAGGGAGGGAAAGGGTGGCTATTCTAGTAAGTGAAGAGATAGGTAAACGTGTAGTGGAGTGGAAGGAGGTTTCCTCAAGGATAATGTGGATAAAGGTGAACCTGGGAAAGGAGATGTGGTTCTTTGTAAGTGCATATGGGCCTGGCAGAGAGAAGAGTGTAGAAGAAAGGAAGGCCTTTTGGATAGATTTAAATGAGTGCATAGAGGATTTAGGGAGAAATGTCAATGTATTATTACTGGGAGACCTTAATGCTAGGGTAGGAAATGGTCCAATTGATGGAGTGGTTGGGAAATGTGGAGTTCCAGGAAAGAATCATAGTGGTGAGTTGATGGTGGAAATGTGTCTAGAAAGAGAGTTGATGATAGCAAATACAATGTTTTGGAAGAAAGTCAAGCATAAGTACACATGGGAGAGGGTGGTAGATAGAGCGTTAATGGATTATGTAGTGGTAAATAGGATTATGATAGGAATAGTCAAGGATGTACATGTGCTAAGGGGAGAGGGTGGGGGAATATCAGATAATTTTTTGGTGGAAGGTAAGTTGAGAGTGGAGGATAGATGGAGAAAGAGGAAAGGGACAAAAGGTAGGGAGGTTCTTAGAGTGAACTCTTTGAATGAAAAGGAGAAGGAGTACAATAAGAAGCTGAGAGAGGAGTGGGAGGGAGTGAAGGATAGAGTAGAGCTAGTTGTATTTACCTAGTTGTAATATACAGGAGGGGAGCTATGCTCGTGGTGACCCGTCTTTGTATCTCTCCGCATCAAGTTTCATCTTAAAATCTTGTATAGGGTTTGCACATACTGTTTTGTTGTCTAATTTGTTCCATGTATTAATCGCACTGTGTGGGAAGCTTTTCCTTTTCAAGTTTTTTCTATAACTATCTTTTTTCAGTTTTTTTCCGTGTCTTGTTTTACCATTGTCCCACACTAACAGGTCATTCCTGTCTAAAACTTCCATTCCTTTCATTATTCTGTAGATAGATAGTCAGCAAATCTCCTCTTTGTCTTCTTTGTTCCAGAGTTGGTAGGTTCAGTTTGGATAGTCTTTGCTCATATGTTAGTTCGGCGAGAGTCAGTGCTAGTTTGGTTGTCGCTCTTTGTAATCTTTCTAGTTTCTTAATATTCTTTTTGGTACTGGGTGTCCAAAGTGATGCTGCGTACTCAAGTTTTGGTCTTTTTGGTGTAGTCAGTATTTTCTTTATCATTTCTTCATCCATATAAGTAAATGCCACTTTGATTGACCTCAATAAATTGTAGGTTTCTCCGAATATTTTATTTATATGGTTATCAGGTTTCATGTCCTTTCCAATCATCACTCCAAGATCTTTTTCAGAATTTTTTTTTTTTTTTTTTTTCTTCTCCTCCAATTCTGTAATCTTTTGATATTCTGTTTTTACTCTTTCCAAATTCCATTATACTGCATTTCTTTATATTAAATTTCACTTCCCACTTTTGAGTCCAATCCCATATAGTGTCCAGATCTTGTTGCAATGAGTTGCAGTCCTCTTCCGTTTTTACCTTCTTAAGTAATTTTGCATCATCTGCAAAAAAATTCATATAGCACTCCACACCTTCATGTCATTAATGTATATGGCGAACATAATCGGGGCCAGTACCAATCCTTGCGGAACACCGCTTTTTACTTCTTCCCAGTTGGAGAATTTTTTTCTAATCACAATTCTCATTTTCCTCCCAATCAGGAAGTCTTTCATCCATTCCAATAATTTTCCTCTGATGCCACTCTTTGATTCTATCTTATTAATTTCCTATGAGGTACCTTATTGAATGCCTTTTGCAGATCCAGAAAAGCACAGTCCGCCCATCCATCTCTTTCTTGTATTATGTCTACTAATCTTGAGTAAAAGCAGATCAGATTTATTGTACATGATCTCCCTTGTCTGAATCCAAATTGATTTAGGTTCAGTATAGATTTTTCTTCCAGGTATTTAACCCATCTGTTTTTGACAACTCTTTCACAAATTTTTGCTATTGTGCTTGTTAGTGAGACCAGTCTGTAGTTAGATGGATCTTCTTTGTCACCTCCCTTATAAATTGGTACAATGTTTGCCTTTTTCCAGTCCAATGGTACTTTTCCTTCTTTAAGTGAGGATTTAATTATATTATATATTTTGTCAGTTAATTCTTCCATACATTACTTCAGTATCCAGTTTGCAATTCCGTCTGGGCCATGTGTGGAGGAGGAATGGGGATGGTTCAAGGAGAGAGTCACAAAGTGTGTAAGGATGGTGTGTGGAACAAGAAGGACAGGAGGAAATAGAAGGAAGGGTAGTGAATGGTGGGATGAGGAAACAAAGAAGGTTGTAGAAGAGAAGAAGCAAGCTTTCACAGATTGGTTACAAAATAAGATGAGGGAGTCCAGTGGCGGATTAACCATAAGGTAAACTAGGCACATGCCTTAGGGCCACAAAAAAATCCATGCCATTTCTGGCAGTCCAAAAACATTTTGATTGTGACAAAGAACTTTGGAATGACATTCTGCAGCGCTTCAACTAATGCAGCAACTTGCTGCAAAGTGCTACCATTGAACTGCTATTGGTCTTTTGGAGAGTCTGGCTCAATTCATAAGTGATTGCAGAGAGAAATTTGACATTTATGAGCAGAAAGCTTCTGACCGTTGTGGAAACAGCTCTTATAAGTATGAAAGTGAAACACGCCGAATACCTAAATGCAAGAAGCATATTAGTGAAGGAAGTGCTGCAGATGCTATGGAAAGTATGACAGGAAAGCAGAAATTTAAAGTTAACACTTTTAATGTCATCATCGATCAACTGAACAGTGCTTTGAAAAAACGCATTGAAGCATATTCAACCATGCAGCAGAGGTTTGGTGTTCTGACTGAGTTTGAATCAATGTCTGATGATATTGTGGCTGCAATTGAAAGACTTGTTGGTGTGTATGCAAGTGATCTTTCCTCAGACTTCTATTCAGAATTCTGTCAGTTTATCTGTTGGTATAAGGAACAGACAAAGAAGAAATGTAGCAAAGAAGCATCAACAGGTATTGCTCAACATAATTATGTTCAAATTAATGCACAAAACTGGAATTTCAACTGCATTTCCATACACTGAAGTGGCTTCGCGAATTTACTTGTCACTGATGGCTACTAATTGCTCTGGTGAACGGTCATTTTCCCAGCTTACTCGAATTAAGGATGTAAAGCGATCCACAATGAGTCAGCACCGCCTTGGTGTGTTGGCACTTCTGTGCATTGAAAAATATTTGCTATCCAAAACTGACTTCAGTTCCATGATTGATGAGTTTGCTACTGTCAAAGCAAGAAAAGTGAAAATTTAATAATGTATACAAAAACACATGTATGTAGTAGTACCTTACCTTAACATATGTAAAATTGATAAGGTTTTCTTTAGAAATAAATGTTTACTAATGGATATTTGTTATTATTGTACAATAATATAAATTTTATCATTAGTTCAGGCCATATTTTAAAAAAATATTGAAATTTGCCTTAGGGCCACGAGCCTTAATCCGCCACTGAGGGAGTCATATGAGAGGTACAAAGAAAAGAAAAGAGAAGTAAAGCAAAAGGTAAAGGAGGCAAAGAGGAGAGCAGATGTGAAATGGGGTAAGAGTATGACAGAAAATTTTGAAAGTAATAAAAAGATGTTTTGGAAAGAAATTAAGAGAGGAAAAAGAGGCGAATCAAATAGAGAAGAAAAGATAAGAGGTGCAGATGGAGAGATGATAATGGAAGAGAAGGCAGTAAGGGGAAGATGGGCAGAATATTTTAGGGAGTTGCTAAATGTGAAGGAGGATAGGGAGGGAAAGATAGCTGCAGTGGGAAATGCTAAGAAAATGAGAGTGATGAATGAGGAAAATGGAGGAGAAATAAGGAAGGATGAAGTGAAGGCAGTTGTTGTTAAGATGATGAGAGTAGGTAAGGCACCTGGTCTGGATGGATGCCATGCAGAATGTCTAAAAAAAGGAGGTACAGTGATGGTGGACTGACTGGTGAGGTTATTTAATGTTTGCTGGAGAGAGGGTAGAGTGCCTGTATAGTTCCTCTTTACAAGGGAAAAGGGGACAAGTGTGAATGTAGTAGTTTCAGAGGAATTAGCTTGTTAAGTGTAGTTGGGAAGGCTTATGGGAGGATCTTGATTGAGAGGATTAGGAGAGGAACAGAGTAATTGGTGAGGAACAGTGTGGATTTAGGACGGGTAGAGGTTGTGTAGATCAGATCTTTGTGGTAAGACAGATATGTGAGAAAGCTATAGGAAAGGGGAAGGATGTTTTTTGGGCTTTTATGGATCTGGAAAAGGCTTACGATAGGGTAGACAGAAAGGCACTGTGGGAGGTTATGCAGATATACAGGATAGGAGGAAAGCTTCTAGGAGCTGTCAAGAGTTTTTATGAGAGTAGTAGAGCTTGTGTCAGGATTAGAAATGGAGAGAGTGAGTGGTTCGAGGTAAAGGTGGGACTTCGTCAAGGATGCGTTATGTCGCCCTGGCTGTTCAACTTATACATGGATGGGGTAGTGCGAGAGGTAAATGCAAGGGTGGTGGGTCAGGGATTGGAGATGGTTAAAGAAAATGGAGAAAAGTGGGAGGTGAGCCAGCTGTTGTTTGCAGACGACACTGCACTTGTGGCAGGATCAGAGGAGGGATTGAGGAAATTAGTGACAGAGTTTGGGAGAGTATGTGATAGAAGAAAGCTAAAGATAAATGTGGGTAAGGTGATGAGATGTACAAGGGGTGAAAGTGGCAGTAGACTGGAAGTGAGCATTAAGGGAGAGCGACTGGAGGAAGTGGATATTTTTAGATACTTGGGTGTAAATGTGGAAGGAAAAGGTGGAGTGAAGGTGGAGGTAGAATGTAGATTGAGAGAAGCGAGTAAATGCCTTGGTGGATTAAAGAGTGTAATGAGGAATAGACATTTGGGAATGGATGCTAAGAGGAGACTGTATGAAGGAGTGATTGTGCCAACAGCACTGTATGGGGCAGAAACATGAAACATAAGAGAGGAAGAGAGAAGGAGTTTGAATGTGTTTGAGATGAGGTGTCTGAGAAGTATGATGGGGGTTACTAGGCTAGATAGAGTGAGAAATGAGGAGGTGAGGAGGAGAACAGGAGTGGAAAGGGAGTTGGGAGATAGGGTTGATGAAAGAGTATTAGGATGGTTTGGACACATGGAAAGAATGAGTGAAGAAAGACTAGTAAAAGAGGTATGGAAGGCAGATATGGAGGGAGTGAACATGAGGAGACGTCCTAGGATGAGGTGGATGGATGGGGTGAAGGGGGCTTTGGGGAAGAGGGGAATGTCTGTTGAGGAAGGACAGAAGACAGGGGTGAATGGAGAATGGTTGTATATGGATGATGATGTGATGCATGAGGTGGAATGGGTTGTGGGATGTGGGGTGAGGTAGTATGTGCGAGCAAAATTTGACGCAGCCCGAAAGGATTTCTCTCCGTCTTCTCCTTTTATGCAATGGGGGGACGGAGAGGGGGGTCACCGATTTAATGAAGTGGCCTTGCTGTGGATGTGCTGTATCTTGTGACACTGCTTCTGACCCAGGGCAGTGGACAAGGTGCAGGGATGACCCATCATCCAGGAGGTGCTAAGATAAGAGGGAAGGGGGAGGGTGGAGGGGTGTGGAGTGTATTTAGGGATGGAATGGGTGGGAATGATTTTATGCCTTTTCCTTTTTGGCTACCCCCCTTGTAAGGGGGAAAAAGCCTTGGTATATGTATGTATGTATAATTATTTGTTGTTGACAGACTGAAGAAATGGGGCTTCCTTTTTGTGTAATTTTGCAAGAAGAAAACAGGGGTGAAGGAGACCTGCTCAAGATTGTCCATGGCCTCAGGAACAGGAAGGCCAGCTACAGGAATTTTGCCATTGTGTGTTGTAGTCCATAGAGGGTGCCAGTAATTTGGCACAATGGCTTAAATGCTGCCCCAGGGCATATGCCCCCCCATGTGAGGGCCCTGCACAGTAGTAAGGAGAAAGAAACGCAAGGTAAATTTTACTAAACTAATTAGATTTAGGTAGTAAAGGGATCATTAATTATTTACAAAGAAGTTCTGGACGGTGCAATGGTCACTAGTAATGCCACTGGTTTCTCCACCTATTGGATTCACCCTTATTTCTGTATTTGAATTCAGTTGTTGAAGGGTATCATCAACACTAGTCCCTAATAGTACATGGTTATGCTTTTCTTCAGTAGTTTGGATTGGATGTCCTCGAAGAAAGCAACCTTCACTGATATTCCAAGTCAGTTGGCATCCCCAAGCATCACGTAGTATGTATCTGAAGAAAAACATAAATTAGTATATGTTCACATAGGCTTGTGGGATGTTCATAACATGTGGATAGATTGGGCAATAGAAGAATGAGGTTTTATTCTTCAGGTTAATGCCTTCTTCAGAGCCTCATAGATCATTAGACAAACCATCAGCTGAGTTCATAAATTTTCATCTTTATTTACCCACTACATCTTAATACACAAGTAGAATATAATATTACTCAACTCTCAGATACTACAGTGGAGCTGCTGTTTGTAGATAGTATTCAGGGTCTGAAATGTTACTGTTTCCTGCAAAAAACGGCAATAATACAGTAGTTAACTGCAACTGGATAGAATTAGTGTCTTTCAATCATCAATCCATTGCCTCGGGTCTATCTTGTTTGTGTCTATGGCTACCATGACTGTTGTTGATACTATCTTGTTAAACCCCTCCAACACTTGTGTAATATTTGTGAGAAGTGTGCTGGTGGAGTGATCTTCCTTGAATCCATGTAGGTGTGGGGAGTTGGGTAGATTAGTTATGTTTCTGCAATTAGTCTTTCTGTCAACTTGGATATGGTGGATAGTAACTTGATTGGTCTGTATGATGTTGAGTTTACAAATGTTTTTTGTTTTGTTATGATATTGGTATTATATGTGCACTTTTCCAGATTGTTGGAACTTTGTTGAACAACCAGGAGTGGTTGAAAGTACCCAAGGCCTTTATTACATTTAGGCCAAGGTGTTTTAGATGCATATTCAAGATCTTATCTAGGCCTTTCATATAGTAGTTTATAAATTTCTTTATTGCACCTTCCCTCTCTCCATTAGAGAAAGAGGGAGTGTCATCTATGTTTTGTTTGATATTATTATCTTGTATCTGAAGTGAGTGGAGGATAAATGGAGAAAGAGGAAAAGGACAAAAGGTAGGGAGGTGCTTAGAGTGAACTGCTTAAGGGCAAAAACTACTTTTTCGGTCGAAAATATTAATTTTTTTGAAAATATTTGTGTGGCTCGACGAAATACTAGTACGTTAGGTGCGTAACGCTGCCAGACGTTAGAGCGTCGTGGTGGGTTTTAAAAATTAAATGCCTACTAGACTCTGCTCTGGGTATTTAAACTCTGATGCCATATATCTTCAATATCTAATGTTATGCCTCTTTTTTGTCTTATTTTTGTATTTTTTTTTTTTGTTTAGTGTGGGACGATAGTTTTCACGCTGCCGGCTGTATGTTTACCCCTTTCTCCGAGTCAGTGCACGTGTGTGTGAGAGAAAAAAAAAGAGAGAGAGAGAGAGAAGTATTCATCGACATGTGAAGGCAATATACCATGACCTGTCAACTGCAGCCCTGCTACAAAGATGCATGAAAGGCCACACTCAAAACAGAAATGAAGGCCTGCACTCTAAGCTGTGGCTGCATCAAAGTAAAGCAAAGTTTGCAGGTCTGAACAGGGTGATATTTATGTCTCAGCTCACCATACTCAACCACAACCTGGGATATGAATCTACTCGCTTCACTACCCATATAGGCTTCCCTTCTACTGCTGAGACAAGAAGAACAAAGGAAAAGATGGACATGAGCAGAAAATCTCCACGCCAGCCACGGAAGAAGAGGACCATAAGAACGAAAGAGTCTGCATCTGCAGATTACCAGCCAGGCGGCTTTGACCTTTGACGTCTAGGCCTAACCTGGCGACAAGGAGTTGGGTGGCGCCCAATGATGCCCTTCCCTCTGAGGGAATAGTATTTTTTTCCTTCATCATTGCATATACTTTCATGAAATGTAATTATGAGAGAAAAAAAAGGGGACCAGGTGCCTATATAAACTTCGAGGAAAATCCAGTGTGAGCACACCTTCCCAATATAAGTGACCTGAGGTGACCTAAATGAGCTTCCTTGAAAGTATAACCTCTTGAACATCATCAGTGTTAGGTAAGGACACATGACACATTGTTGTATTAGAAAAAAAAAAACATTATTGTACTGTACATTGTCACCTGAACATAAAAGTGCGGTTTTCTCAAAACTTAATTTTTAAAGTTTAAAATTCTATATCTAAAATTCTATTGCTCCGATTTTATTCTTTTTTGTAGCATAACACTTAGAAAACAGTCTTCTTTAAAACTGCATATTATAATTCCTTTTAATTAAAAGCTCATAGAAAATACGATTTTTTTTAGGTACTTTTTTTGAGAACAGAAATTGCTCAGATTACTTTTTTTTCTGTGAACTTATTATTGATGATATGCAAGTGGCGATATACAGTATTGCTCTTTTGGGTGTCTTTTAACTCTCAAACCAAGATGACTCTTCTTCTTAGAATAGTTTTTTGTGAATACGATTTTTTTGTCTATATTTAAAAAAAGTACGACTTTTTAAAAATAATATATAAATTTTTATGAAAAAAAAATGAAAATAATACCACAGGTACAACACGAGGTAATCTTTAAGCTGCAAAAAAATCAATGCTCTAGATGGAAAAATACGGCCACAGAAAATGAAACTGTCAGCGAGTCACCGAAAGAGTAGTTTTTGCCCTTAAATGAGAAAGAAAAAGAGTACAAGAAGAAGGTGAGAGGAGTGAAGGATAGAGTAGAACTATGAGTGGAGGAGGAATGGGGATGGTTCAAGGAGTGAGTCAAAAGGTGTGCAAAGATGGTGTGTGGAACAAGGAGGATGGGAGGAAATAGAAGGAAGGGTAGTGAGTGGTGGTATGAGGAAACAAAGAAATTTGTATAAAAGAAGCGAGCTTTCACAGATTGGCTACAAAATAGGATGAGGGAATTATATGAGAGTTACAAAGAAAAGAGAAGAGAAGTAAAGCATAAGATAAAGGAGTCAAAGAGGAGAGCAGAAGTGAAATGGGGTAAGAGTGTGACAGAAAATTTTGAAAGCAATAAAAAGATGTTTTGGAAAGAAATTAAGAGAGGAAGGGGAGGTGAATAAAGTAGAGAAGAAAAGGTAAGAGGTGCAGATGAGAGATGATAGTGGAAGAGAAGGCAGTAAGTGGAAGATGGGCAGATTATTTTAGGAATTTGCTAAATGTGAAGGAGGATAGGAAGGGAAAGGTAGTTGCAGTGGGAAGTGCTAAAAAACGATTGTGATGAGTGAGGAAAATGGAGGAGAAATAATCAAAGATGAAGTGAAGGCAGTTCTTAATATGATGAGAGCAGGTAAGGCACCTGGGTTGGATGGATGTCATGCAAAATGTCTGAAAAAAGGAGGTACAGTGATGGTAGACTGGCTGGTGAGGTTATTTAATGTTTGTTTAAGAGAGGGTAGAGTGCCAGAGGAATGGAGGAGTGCCTGTTTAGTTCCATTTTACAAGGGAAAAGGGACAAGTGCGAGTGTAGTAGTTTCAAAGGGATCAATTTGTTAAGTGTAGTTGGGAAGGTTTTGATTGAGAGGATTAGGAGAGGAACAGAGGAAGTAATTGGTGAGGAACAGTGTGGGTTTAGGACAGGTAGGGGTTGCATAGATCAGATCTTTGTGGTAAGACAGTTATGTGAGAAAGCTATAGGAAAATGTAAGGATGATTTTCGGGCATTTATGGATCCAGATAAGGCTTATGACAGGGTAGACAGGAAGGCACTGTGGAAGGTATTGCAAATATATGGGATAGGAGGAAAGTTTTTAGGGGCTGTCAAGAGTTATGAGAGTAGTAGAACATGTGTCCGGATTAGAAATGGAGAGAGTGAGTGTTTTGAGGTTAAGGTAGGACTTTGTCAGGGATGTGTTATGTTGCCATGTCTGTTCAATTTATACATGGATGGGTTGGTGTGAGAGGTAAATGCAAAGGTAGTGGATCAGGGATTGGAGATGGTTAAAGAAAATGGAGAAAAGTGGGAGATAAGCCAGCTGTTGTTTGCAGATGACACTGTACTTGTAGCAGGATCAGAGGAGGGAAAGAGTTTTTACGAGAGTAGTAGAGCTTGTGTTAAGATTAGAAATGGAGAGAGTGAATGGTTTGAGGTAAAGGTGGGACTTCGTCAGGGATGTGTTATGTCGCCCTTGCTGTTCAATCTTTACATGGATGGGGTGGTGCGAGAGGTGAAGGCAAGGGTAGTGGGTCAGGGGTTGGAGATGACAACACTGCACTTTTAGCAGGATCAAAGGAGGGATTGAGGAAGTTAGTGACAGAGTTTGAAAAGGTGTGTGAAAGAAGGAAGCTGAAGATAAATGTGGGCAAAAGTAAGGTGATGAGATGTACAAGGGGAGAGAGGGACAGCAGGCTGGAAGTGAGCATTAAGGGTGAAAGATTGGAGGAAGTGGATAGTTTTAGACACTTCAGTGGGAATGTGGCAGGAAAGGGAGGACTGGGGGTGGAGATAGAATGTAGATTGAGAGAAGCGAGTAAATGCCTTGGTGGATTGAAAAGTGTAATGAGAAATAGACATCTGGGAATGGATGCTAAGAGGAGGTTATATGAAGGAGTGATTGTGCCAACAGCATTGTATGGGGCAGAAACATGGAACATGAGAGAGAAAGAGAGAAGGAGTTTGAATGTGTTTGAGATGAAATCTCTGAGAAGTATAATAGGGGTTACTAGGCTGGATAGAGTGAGAAATGAGGAGGTGAGGAGGGAAATGGGTAGAAAGGGAACTGGGAGATAGTATTGATGAAAGAGTATTAGGATGGTTTGGACACAAGGAAAGAGTGAAGAAAGATTAGTAAAAAAAAGTGTGGAAGGCAGAGGTGGAAGGAGTGAATATGAGGGGGCGTTCTAGGATGAGATGGATGAATGGGATGAAAGGGGCATTACAAACGAGAGGAATGTCTGTGGAGGAACAGAAGATAGGGGTGAATAGAAAGGGGTTGTGTATAGATGATGCTGTGACTGCATGAGGGGGAGTGGGTGGGGGAAGGGGGGTGAAGAAGTATGTATGAGAAAAAAAATTGACGCAGCCCGAAGGGATTTCTCCCCATCTTCTCCTTTTCTGCATGGGGGGACGGAGAGAGGTGTCACCGAATTTATGAAGCAGCCTTGCTGTGGATGTACTGTGTTTTGCGACGCTGCTTCTGACCCAGGGCAGTGGACAGGATGCAGGGATGACCTGTCATCCAGGGGGTGCCAAGATAAGAGGGTGGAGGGGAGTGGAATATATAGGAAATGGAATGGGTGGGAGTTGTTTCTATGCCTTTTTCTTTTTGGCTACCCCCTGTGTAGGGGGAAAAAGCCTTTGGTATATGTATGTATGTATTTTATTTTACAAAATCACATCTAATTGATTATTAATTTTGGCAATAGTTTCCCTCATTTGCAAAGACATCTCTCCATCATTTCACCAGGTTATTAATGCCTTTTAAAAAAAATCTGTGGGTTTTGATGAGAAGAACAGATCTATGTGATTTTTTAGTTGGTCATCATTTTCATAATTTTTATTACTTAAATGATGCTGCAAAGACCTAAAAACATGGAAATCCGATGGAGAGAGATCAGGAGAAAAGGGTGGTATGGTAAAACTTCCCAATTGAAACTCATAATTTTTTCCTGCGTGATTCTTGCTGTATATGGTCTAGCATCATCATGCTAAAGCACAACACCTTTCCTGGTGAGTAGTGCTGGTGTTTTATTCGATAAGGCAGCTCTTAGATCTTCAAGTTATGAGCAGTATTTTTCAGCTGTGATTGTTTTGTTGTGATTTAATAGCTCATAGTGAACCAGTCCTCTCATATCCCACCATACACAAAGCCTGATCTTCCTTGGGTGTAATCCTTGCTTTGGAACTGGCATTGGACTTCGATTTTTACTCATCCACTGTCTTTTGCTTTGGGTATTGTTATCAAGAACCCATTTTTCATCCCCAGTGATGATTCTTTCCAAAAATGGGTGTCTAGAGTTTCTTGAAACAATGATGTGCAGTTTGTCCATCTTTGGTTGCGTTGGTTGTCAGTCAAATCATGTGGTACCCACTGTCCCAGTTTTAAGACTTTTCCTAGTCTATGAAGGCTTGAAATTATGCTTGTGTGAGTTGTATTGAACAGTTGAGCAAATTCTCTACTTGTAGACTTTGGGTTGGGCTCTACTGCACCTTTAAGGGCTTCTTGATCAATTGACTTTGGTCTTCCTGAATGAGGGGAATCTTTAAGATCAAAGTTTCCAAAAGAAAACTTCGTGAACCACCGTTGGCATGTTCAAACATTCAAAACATTGTTTGCCATAGACAGAACAAATGTTTCTTGTAGCTTGTGCTGCCAATGTGCTTTTCTTGTATTCTTAGAACATACAGTGTCGTAAGTGCTCTTCATTAACATGCATTTCCTGTGGGTTGAAACAATTAAATTGATTTAGATTTAATAATAATTATTCTGAAATAATCAAAAACACATTAGAACACACATTTAATGTAAATTAACAATTGATTGGTTCTTAGGAGGATTCTAAAGTAATTATTTGAAAAAACGACTTTACTTTCTTTATAACCTAATACTTGGGTGTGAATGTGGCAGGAAAGGGAGTGGAGGTGGAGGTAGAATAAAGATTGAGAGAAGCAAGTAAATGCCTTGGTGGATTATAAAGTGTAATGAGAAATAGACATTTGGGAATGGGTGCTAAGAGGAGATTGTATGAAGGAGTGATTGTGCCGACAGCACTGTATAGGACAGAAACATAGAACATAAGAGAGTAGGAGTTTGAATGCATTTCAGATGAGATGTCTGAGAAGTATGATAGGGATTACTAGGCTGGATAGAGTGAGAAATGAGGAGGAGAACAGGGCTGGAAAGGGAGTTGGGAGATAGGGTTGATGAAAGAGTATTAGGATGGTTTGCACACATGAAAAGAATGAGTGAAGAAAGACTAGTAAAAGAGGTGTGGAAGGCAGAGGTGGAAGGAGTGAACATGAGGGAGTGACCTAGGATGAGATGGATGGATGGGGTAAAAAGGACATTGGGAAAGAGGGGAATATCTGTTGAGGAAGGACGGGAGAGGACAGAAGAAGGGTGAATGGAGAATACTTGTATATGGATGATGCTGTAATGCATGAGATGGAATGGGTGGGGGATGGGGGTTGAGGGAGTATGTGTGAGAAATAATTTGACAGCCTGAAGGGATTTCTCCCTGTCTTCTCCATTTCTTCATGAGGGGACAGAAAGGGGAGTTGCCAATTTAATGAAGCGGCCTTACTGTGGATGTATTTACCTAGTTGTATTACACAGGAAGGGAGCTATGCTGCTAGTGACCCGTCTTTGTATCTTTCAGCATCAATTTTTTTCTTAAAATCTTGAATATTATTTGCACACACTGTTTCTTTATCTAAGTTATTCCATATATCCAGCACTCTGTGTGGGAAGCTATTCTTTTTCCGATCTCTTCTATAGGTATCCTTTTTGAGTTTCTTTTATACATACATATACCAAAGGCTTTCCCCCTTACAAGGGAGGTAGTCAAAAAGAAAAAGGCATAAAAACAATTCCCACCCATTCCATCCCTAATACACTCCACTCCCCTCCATCCTCCCTCTTATCTTGGCACCTCCTGGATGACTGGACATCCCTTCATCTTGTCCACTTCCCTGGGTCAGAGGCAGTGTTGCAAGACACAGCACATCCACAGCAAGGCCGCTTCATTAAATTGGCAACCCCCCCTCTCCATCCCCCCATGCAGAAAAGGAAAAGACGGGGAGAAATCTCTTCGGGCTGCGTCAAATTTTTCGCACACATACTACCTCACCCCCCCCTTCCCCCACCCATTCCACCTCATGCATCACAACAACATCGAAATACAACCATTCTCCATTCACCCCTGTCTTCTGTCCTCTCTAGTCCTTCCTTAACAGACATTCCCCTCTTCCCCAAAGCCCCTTTCACCCCATCCATCCATCTCATCCTAGGTCGCCCCCTCCACATCTGTCTTCCATACCTCTTTTACTAGTCTTTCTTCACTCATTCTTTCCATGTGTCCAAACCATCCCAATACTCTATCATCCACCCTAGCTCCCATCTCCCTTACCACCCCTGTTCTCCTCCTCACCTCGTTTCTCACTCTATCCAGCATAGTAACCCGTATCATACTTCTTAGACACCTCATCTCAAACACATTCAAACTCCTCCTCTCTTCCTCTCTTATGCTCCATGTTTCTGCCCCATACAGTGCTGTTGGCACAATCACTCCTTCATACAATCTCCTCTTAGCAGCCATTCCCAAATGTCTATTCCTCATTACACTTTTTAATCCAACAGGGCATTTACTCGCTTCTCTCAATCTACATTCTACCTCCACCTCCACTCCACCCTTTCCTGCCACATTCGCACCCAAGTATCAAAAACTATCCACTTCCTCCAGTCGCTCTCCCTTAATTTTCACTTCTAGTCTGCTGCCACTTTCACCCCATTGTACATCTCACCTTACTTTTACCCACATTTATCTTCAACTTTCTTCTTTCACACACTCTCCCAAACTCTGTCACCAACTTCCTCAATCCCTCCTTTGATCCTGCTATAAGTGCAGTGTCATCCACAAACAACAACTGGCTTACCTCCCACTTTTCTCCATTTTCTTTAACCATCTCCAATCCCAGACCCACCACCTTTGCATTCACCTCTTGCACCACCCTATCCATATATAAGTTGAACAGCCAGGGCGACATAACACATCCCTGACTTAAGTCCTACCTTTATCACAAACCACTCACTCTCTCCATTTCTAATCCTGACACATGCTCTACTACTCTCGTAAAAACTCTTGACAGCTCCTAGAAGCTTTCCTTCTATCCCGTATATCTGCAATACCTCCGACAGTGCCTTCCTGTCTACCCTGTCATAAGCCTTTTCCAGATCCATAAAAGCCAAAAAAATATCCTTACCTTTTCGTATAGCTTTCTCACATATCTGTCTTACCACAAAAATCTGAACTACACAGCCTCTACCTGTCCTAAATCCACACTGCTCCTCGCGAATCACTCCCTCTGTTCATCTCCTAATCCTCTCAATCAAGATCCTCCCATAAGCCTTCCCTACTACACTTGACAAGCTAATCCCTCTGAAACTACTTCACTCACACTTGTCCCCTTTTTCCTTGTAAAGTGGAACTATACAGGCACCCCTCCAGTCCTGTGGCACTCTACTCTCTCTCCAGCAAACATTAAATAACCTCACCAGTCAGTCCACCATCACTGTACCTCCTTTTTTTAGACATTCTGCATGGCATCCATCCAGACCAGGTGCCTCTCCTGCTCTCATCATCTTAAGAACTGCCTTCACTTCATCTTTCCTTATTTTTCCTCCATTTTCATCACTCATCACGGTCATTTTCTTAGCACTTCCCACTGCAACTCCCTTTCCCTTCCTATCCTCCTTCACATTTAGCAACTCCCTAAGATACTCTGCCCATCTTCCCCTTACTGCCTTCTCTTCCATTATCATCTCTTCATCTACACCTTTTACCTTTTCTTCTCTACTTGATTCGCCTCCTCTTTCTCTCTTAATTTCTTTCCAAAACATCTTTGTATTACTTTCAAAATTTTCTGTCATACTCTTACCCTATTTCACATCTGCTCTCCTCTTTGCCTTCTTTACCTTGTGCTTTACTTCTCTTTTCTTTGTACCTTTCATATGACTCCCTCATCCTATTTTGTAACTAAATTGTGAAAGCTCGCTTCTTATCTTCTACAACCTTCTTTGTTTCCTCACCCCACCATTCACTACCCTTCCTTCTATTTCCTCCTGTCCTTCTTGTTCCATACACCATCCTTGCACCCTTTGTGACTCCCTCCTTGAACCATCCCCATTCCTCCACTCCTAGCTCTAGTCTATCCTTCACTCCCTCCCACTCCTCCTTCAGCTTCTTCTTGTACTCCTCCTTTTCCTTTTCATTTAAAGAGTTCACTCTAAGCACCTCCCTACCTTGTGTCCTTTTCCTCTTTCTCCATCTATCCGCCACTCTCAACTTCCCTTCCAAAAAATTATCTGATATTCCCCCACTCTCCCCTTAGCACATGTGCATCCTTAATTCTTCCTATTATACTCCTATCTACCACTACATAGTCCATTAATGTTCTATCTACCACCCTTCCATCCACCACCCTCTCCCATGTGTACTTATGCTTGACTTTCTTCCGAAACACTGTATTTGCTATCATCAACTCTCTAGACACATCACCACCATCAACTCTTCACTACGATTCTTTCCTGGAACTCCACATTTCCCAATGGTTCATTTCCTACCCTAGCATTAAGGTCTTCCAATACTACTACATTGACATTCCTCCCTAATCCCTCTATGCACTCATTTAAATCTATCCAAAAAGCCTCCCTTTCTTCTACACTTTAATCACTACCAGGCTCATATGCACTTACAAAAACCCACTTCTCCTTTCCTAGTTTCACCTTCATCCCCATTATCTTTGAGGAAACCTCCTTCCACTCCACTACACATTTACCTATCTCTTCACTTACTAGTATAGCCACCCCTTCTCTTCCTCTCCCTCTCTTCACTCCTGAATACCTCCCAATTACACTCCCACACCCACACTCGCCCTTCTCTCTCAACTTAGTTTCACTCAAGGCCAACACATCCATCTTTCTTCTCACAAACTTACCACCTATCTCTTCCCTTTTACTCTCATCTGTACCACATCCATGCACATTAAAAGACCCAAACCTTAGGGTGCTGGTTGGAAAACTCCTAGACCCTCTTATGCCTTTACTTTTTTTAGGAATGTCCCCTGTGGGGCTACAGGGAGAAGGATGCCTGGTCCCAATCCCCGTCCCTTTTTTTCGCCTCTTACGATCCAAGTGGAAATACTTGGTGGCAGTATTCTTTTCCCCCCACCACAGGGTAGGTGAAACAAGGAAATGATATTCAGAGAAATGGTACAGGACAGCAACAAGGGGTTGGAGGACAGCATAACTGAGGGACAGTAGCAGTATAATAAAAGTTTCATCATTTCTGTGTGAGTAGAGTCCTCTATCAGATAAAATGATGTGTGGCTATGGTCCATAGGGGCACCCCATATAGACCCTAAAGTATCAACTGCATGCATGCTACTTTGCCATAACCACATGCAGCCAATACCCCAGACGGGGATTCTTTTCATGACCTCTTGTTTTTCCATTGTCATTTTTTAGTAAATCATTCCTGTCAAGGATTTCCATTCCTTTCATGATTCTAAATATAGTCAGTAGATCACCTCTTCTCTTCTCTGCTCTAGTGTTGGTTGTTCCAATTTCGATAACCTTTGTTTGTACAGGTATGTTAAATTGGAAATAGCTGGTGCTAACTTTGTTGTTGCTCTCTGTATTCTTTCTAGTTTCCTTGTATTGTTTTTAGTACTGGGTGTCCATAGTGTCGCTGCATATTCCAGCTTTGGTCTAATCAATGTAACTAATATTCTTTAATCATTTCTTCATCCAAATGGTCAAATACCACTTTCATTGACTTTAATAGGTTGTAGGTTTCACCGACTATTTTGTTTATATGTTTATCCAGTGTCATGTCTTTGCTGATTAATACCCCAAGGTCCTTTTCTGAGTGCACTTTTTTTTTTATTTCTTCTTCGCCAATTTTGTAATTTTTTTAAATTCTGTTTTTGCTTTTTCCAAACTCCATTATGCTACACTTCTTGATATTGAAGTTCACTTCCCACTTTTGAGTCCATTTCCAGATTTTGTCCAGGTCTGATTGTAATGAATCACAGTCCTCTTCTGTACTTTCTTATATATTTTTGCATCATCTGCGAAGAAATTCATATAAAATTCAACTCCTTCATCCATGTCATTTATGTATATGGCAAACATGATTATAGCCAGCACTGACTCTTGTGGAACACCACTTATCATTTCTTCCCATTTCGAGTATTTGTCTCTAATTACTACTCTTATTTTTCTCTCAGTCAGGAAATCTTCCATCCATTGTAATAATTTACCTGCGATACCACCTATTGATTCTAATTTTCTTATTAATTTCTTATGTGGTGCTTTGTCAAATGTCTTTTGTAGGTCTAGATAAGCACAGTCTGTCCATCCATCCTTCTCATCTATTATATCTATTAGTCTCGAGTAGAAGCAGATTAGGTTTGTTGTACAAGTACATGATCTTCCTTGTCTAAATCCAAATTGGTTTGGGTTTAGTATAGATTTTTCCTCCAGGTGTTTAACCCATCTACTTTTGATCACTTTTTCACATATTTTAGCTACTGTGCTTGTTAGGGATACCGGTCTGTAGTTAGTTGGATTTTCCTTTTTTCCTCCTTTATATATTGGTACTATGTTTGCATTTTTCTAGTCTTGTGGTATTTTACCTTCTTTGAGGAAGCATTTGATTATAGTGTTTATTTTATCTGTTAATTCCTCTATGCATTCCTTCAATATCCAATTTCCAATTCCATCTGGACCATGCAATTTTCTGACATCAAGGTTTTTTATTTGGTCGTTGACTTCCGTCTTTGTTACTGCTTCTGACCCAGGACAGTGGGAGAGATGCAGGGATGACCCATCATCCAGGAGGTGCCAAGATATGAGGGTGGAGGGGAGTGGAGTATGATAGGGATGGAATGGGTGGGAGTGGTTTTTATGCCTTTGGTTTTTGGCAACCTCCCTTATAAAGGAAAAAGAAAAAATTGGTATATGTATGTATGTAGCATCTGAAATTGTGGTTTGAATTTGAAGAAGTGTTTGTTAATGATATTGTATTGATCTTTTGATGATATTTTTTCTTGGGTTGATCTAACTTTCATAGATGGGGGATGGGTACATTTTCAAGCTTTTGATACTTTTTATATTCCTTGACATTTGTTTATTTATTTTCACAGCTGTTGTATTTGTGTTTTTCTCAGTTTCCTTCCATTTTGATGTTTATTAGCTTTGTGATGTCTTTGTTTAGTTGTAGTTCTTTTTCTTGTTCTGTGTTTGTCAACGAACCCCCATGGTCAGCATCTTTGTGACACTTGTCTTCTTCTTTAGATTCTCCATCTTCCTCTAGTTGGTGGTGCTGCCACTTGTTAGTACCTTGTGTAGCACCTTAGTGACTTTGAATCCCTGTAAATAACACAGATGATTTCTGTCTCTAATTGTACAAAGGATGGATGAAGGAATCAACCCTGCACCTGCACAAAAATAATTCAGATGCATGCTCTGTTGATGACTGTCACTGCCAACCCCATTAGCTGTAAAGATACCCACCTGAAGGGAAAATATCAACAGTTAAGTATTACAATAGTGATAATGTCACTTTGGGTGTAAAATTAACTTGCATCTACACTATGTGGATGCTAAAACTCTGTGCCCAGTGGTTTCACATTATTTCCACACACATCTTGAATCTTGAGTGAAATAAAGGTAAAAGTGTATATTATTTATTTGTCTGTTTATTACTGTTTGCATGATTTTCATTTATTATTAGTTATCTGTCAATTTATTGTTATTTACTATATACCTGTTGGTTTATTATTTAACTATACCTATGCATTTATTTCTTTTATTATCATTTATATTATTATAATTTTTATTTATCATTATATTTTTTTCGCATCCAACCTAGTTATGGACCAAAAGGTCTCCTGTTGGCATGTTCTGCTTTTGTAATGTAATGTACTGTACCTTGGTGGTTGAGCTGTCATGTACTGGTCATAAAACTTCTGTATTTTCAAAGTCTCTTTCTCAGTACGTAGATAGCGAATCAGGAGTACCACAAGGGAGGAGGCAAAAAAGAGAAGCACAAAGATGATATATATGAATGCATATAAGTCGTCTTCTTCTTCCCGAGTACTACTGTTGTTGTGAGGTAATGGTTTGGTCCCTGGGTCATCCTCCTGTGAAAATTGTATTTTGGATCTTAGCTTTGATATCATCAACACACAGTTGTTACAATTATGTGGATGTGGATGTGACAGTCATTCTTTATATGTGAAGTTTAAATTTTGAGACATGTTTTCTAATCCCAGTAGCATTTGGTAAACACATATGTTGTTTATGCATTTTTAAATCATCAATTTATAGTGTGCTCACTGTTTAGTGTTCTTGTCCTTTCTTTTCATACACACCTACATACTGACATGCACACACATATTCCTGGGCACAGACAAGTCTGAAAAGATGATGTACCATTTAGCACCCAGAGGGTTCAAACCAACCAATGATCAGTTCATGAAAGGATTGGAATTATGTTACTTATACATCTTTTGTTTTAGTGGTCTGAAATGTGAGGAACCAGGCTGTGGATACATAGTTTAGTGTGGTCTGTAGGAACAATTTGTACATTTTTCTTTCTGTTGTTCAAATCCTGTTTTTTTTTTTTTTTCAAATGTCTTATATTGTGTTTCTGTGTTGGAGATGGTCATGTACATGCTATAAGTCTCAGAATGTTATAATGATATACATAATCCTAAACAAAACTAGCTGTTCAGAGTAGCTCATGAACTCATGATTATCAGAAGTGAGCACTGTAAATGAATTTTGAGGAGGATACTCCCATCCTGTATTACATTAGCTACTTTTCCAGTTCTCTGAGTTGTGTTTGTGTTCTTAGTGGCCCCTCTGAATTTCTATGATAATCATGGGCATCCTGCAAGGAAAGAATGCCAATTAGAAGATGATGATGTTGCAAGAGAATGGTGTGAGGAAAGTTCTCAAAGTGGAAAGAGATCACAGGGATCACTGATCACACTGGGTTCTGAAAGACATAGGGAGGGAGTAGAAAACTAATTAATAATTTTTGCCAATGAATTAAGCTTAATTTGAAAAATATCTCCAGGGGAGACTGGGGTAAGATGAACCGTCGGGTAAGATGAACCCCCCCTTGCCATTTTGTAATCACAAACCAGATCAAGCTCTACTGGTACACACACAAAGCCATTAGTCATCACATGTCTCTTGCAGCGTAAAGACATTCTTGTGTGTGTCTGTCAGATTTTGTGTCAGAAAACCTGTTTCTTCCCTCAAAAAGTAAAATATTTTACACTGAGGATTTTAGCAATTACTCTGGTAAGTATTAATTTTGATTTGGTTAAAAATTATTGGTGATCAGTTTAGTATTTGACCATTTTTTTTTTGCACATTTCCGATCGAATTGTTTTACAGTGCTATATTTATAATCAATTGAAAATATATGCAATGGGGTAAGATGAACCTTTGAATTTGGGGTAAGATGAACAGAGGGTTCATCTTACCCTACCACGTGTGAATTATCATTTGATAATATTCATGTTGCCTATTTGATTTCAGATGCTGTGAAAGTATATCCAGAAAACGGGACAGGCCCCTGTACCCCTTGATGTGATGAAAAGGGCCTCTGCTGCATTCAGCAATGGCACTCCACTACGAGAAGTGTCATGAAACTTCGACATCAACTGTGCGGCCCATGCCACACTGCATCGCTTTATTGTAAAATCTAGGGGTAAAGCAGATGAAGACATCCTAACAGGATATAGCGGACTGTTGCATAGTACAACCACTCCTCGTTTAACGACGACAATTGGGACCAGCGCGCCGTCGTTAACCAAATTGGTCGTTCAGCAAAAGTGTACTGTACAGGTAAACGTCGACTTACGATGGCCGCGACTTACGATTGTTCGACTTTACGATGACGACGACGACGACGATATATATTTAACCCCTTCCATACGGTGCCGCACACGTAGGCGTCATGAGGAGCAAGTGGATTCGCGACGCTGCCATATCGGCGTCTTGATTATATCTATTGTAGTCGCCCCTGTGTTTTTACATTCTCTCAAATGTGCCCTGAATCCCATTCTCTGTGGTTTTCAAAATTCGCGGGTGAAAGAGAGAACGATCGATATAAGCGGTGACTATATTTTATGATGCGAGTATTATTACGTCACGCCGTACGGCTGGCATTGGCTGCTGCCCGCGAGATTTAAGTCCCGTACTGAAAATACATATTATAGTGTTTGAATATGGTAAAAAGGATAAAAATGATTAAATAAACTACTGTACATGTTTAATAGGCTATATTCAGTATCTCTGGTGGTTAATATACAGGTAGGCTAGGTACAGTGACCACGGAACAGAGTGATACACAAATTGGGGATCGACTTACGATGAAATCGTCTTACGATGGCTCAATCGAAACCTAATGCCATTGTAAGTCGACGTTTACCTGTATATATATACGTACATGTACTGTATGTACAATGTCCAGCAATGCATGTATCTTTATTTTCGTGTATTTTCCCACCTTTAATACAGTACATTAAAGCTTTATTTACTGTTTATTTACGGTGGTTAGGTTCCTAAAATTACCGTATATGACCAAATCCGCGTATGCTGACATTCCATATTGAATACCGGGGTATTTTTTTAGTTTCGACCATGGACGCAATATAGCAATAGAAAATTAATTATTAATTTTGTAAATTAAAATGTATCAACGTAATATGCAATTTTGTGGGCGGAAATGAAAGTTAAAAAATACCATGCTACAAGAAAATATGCTTATGAACGAAGTCGGTAGCATAGGATTGGGACGCCATCTTGTCGTCTGCCAACGTCTCTCACGATGACGACAATGAGGATGAGCCGGATGACATTTAATTTGCAGGTAATGATTTATCAAACACAGGTCAGGTTAGTTTAGTTTAGGTTAGACGAATTCATCATCCTTTTATTTCTTCGACATCGGCATCTATCATAACAAACATGGTGTACCATTCGTCCGACATGACTTTGTTACTTACGAAATTTGTTTTAGCACTTTTTTTTTTATTTCCGCTTACAAAATTGCATATTACTTTGATACATTATAATTTACAAAATTAATCAATAATTTTCTATTGCTATATTGCGCCCATGGTCGAAACTAAAGATTTACCACTACCGGTATATACTGTACCCCAGGTAGTTTTTGCAGCTTGCAGGATAGTAATGTAGACCTAAGCTTCAGAACACTTTACCTCACAGCTAATATCCACCTTACAAGTTCAATTATAACATCATACAAATTTGCCTCAGCCAACTTAATTATCGTACACGACGTCGTAACTTCGGGAGATTTACGTTAAACGTCTGTCATAAAGCCCGTCGTAACTCTGCGTCGTCGCTAACTGAGTAGGTCGTTAAACGAGGAGTACCTGTAGGTGTGTGTTCCCACTGCAAATGGAAAATGACCTGGCGAGATGAAGTGGCAGCAGAGGGTGAAGAAATGTACCAAGAGTACCAAAAGAAATAAAAAAGTCAAGAAGAATTTGTTTGCCAATAGACAGAAGTCAAAACAGAGCATCTAATGCCACTTCAGATGATGATAGTGGAACTGATGTGTGTGAGACCATAGATCCACTTACAAATGAGTCTGATGACAATATATCAGATGAAGAGCTGATGGAAGGAGATTTTGTGGTAGTGAACATTAATGGTGCGAAAGGAACGAAGCAGAGATATATCGCAAGAATTACGTAATCGATGGTGATGAAATTGAGGGAGTTTTCATGAAGAGAATCCTTGGACATAGGCCCACTGAAGGCAAACAAGCCTTCATAATTGACCACAAAGATGAAGCATCATTTGCTAAACAAGATATTGTGATGGTACTCCCAGCTCCAAAAAGCTTGTCTGGTAGTCTGTGGAAGTCCAACCAGTTTGTGTTTCCATGTGACTTGAAAAAGTTTAATCAACTTTAACCATGTCGATGGTGCATTGCATACAGTCACGGAAAAACATTAAAAATTTTGCTCTGTTTTCAAAAGTTCTTTTTATTTTATTATTTTTCACTTCTATGAGGAAATACATGTACCTGTTAGTGCAAGTGATAAATAAACAATTGTAATATAAGCTGTTTTGATGGAGATATCCCATTGTTTACTTACTTCATGGTGTGGTTCAACTTACCTCAAGGTAAGGTTAAACTTACCCCACTTGATGGGGGTAAGTTGAACCTTTTGAAACTTTTTTCAAAGGCTCTAAAAAGGTGGAAGCCTTATTAGTAGAAAATTAATTTTGTCTATGGTTAAAGATAAATAACTGAAGCTCTAATTAACACCAACAGAGACAAGGTCATGCTAATAGGTAAGACCCCAGGTCAAAAAACCTGAAAAAGGGTTCATCTTGCCCCAGGTCGAAAAACCTGAATAAGGGTTCATCTTACCCCAGGTTGAAAAACCTGAAAAAGGGTTCATCTTACCCCAGGTCAAAAAACCTGAAAAAGGGTTCATCTTACCCCAGGTCGAAAAACCTGAAAAAGGGTTCGTCTTACCCCAGTCTCCCCAATGTAGCACATGGTTCTGCTGCTGTCTGAGGAGACAATATGGTCAATTCGCAGGGACAAAGCCTAGAGCTCTTAACTTTGAAAAGCTGATTGTTTGAATATCTTGGTCAGTGTAAAAAAATTACAGGGCATTAATTTATGAGTTGAGCAGTATTTCATGAAATTATAACTTACTATATCCTCTTTGTTGATATGTACACTTCCCTTCAGTACATGTTGTATGACAGACACTAGTGCTGAAGTCCAGTTCACACACCTCTCCTGTGTACAGTTAAATATATGTCAGTTTTTGGTGATTATTATGTTAGATATTAGCTAAACTATTGGAAAAGGATCTGTTTTCCTTATCCAAACAAATAATTCTTACTATAGTTAAACTAATTCAAAATGAGAAAGTTCAATCTTACCTTCTTGAATTTTAGATGTAATTTATAGAAAAGGCAGATTTTCGAGAGACCGGTTTTAACTCGGCCGAATTATACTTACGTCCCTTTCGCCTTTTTAAATTTATCCGTTATTTTCAATTGTATAATCTTATGCTTTAAAGAGAGGTTTCTCTTTACAGTTGGGAGTAAATGTTCCTCCGAAATTGATTTTCTGTAGTTTCAGTTGACACAAATTCTAAGCGTCTTGACTTGACGAAAACAAGTATTTGAATGAACCGGCCGCAGGCCACACACAATATCTATAATTTTTGCGACCATTGTTTACTTTTCACCGACCAGAATTTTTGGTATTTATTTCAAATATTTAAATTTTTCAATAGACTACAAATTATCAGTAGCAATTGATCATTAACATTATTAATTATTCAGATTTTATCCAATAATTTAAATATACATAATTTATTACTTTAATGAAATTAAACTTCTAGAGTTCAGTAAACGAGTTCAATATGACGTCACCTTTTACGTAATTTCTAATAAAACACATGTTTTTTTCTTTCTTTCAAAAGAGTGAGTGTCCAACTGCAAATAATGGCCAGTTTGGTGAAAAAGTATATTTATGCAGACATTTCAGGTTACTTCTGACCCAGACAATGGGCAGGAAACAGGGATGACCCTTTATCCACAAGGAGCTAAGATGAGAGGGGAACAAATAGGTGGTGGATGGAAGTGGAATGGGTGGAGCTGGGTGCATGCTTTGGATGGCTTCCCTTTAAAGGGGGAAGAGGCCCTTGGTATATAGATGGTTTATAGATAAGAGTATTAGTAAGTTAAAGCATCTGAGAGTACTCTATCCAAAACCCCAGTGACTGGGCCATTAAGTTTGCTTGGTTGTGGCATGGATGAGAGTAAAAGGGAAGAGATTGGCGATACATTTGTGAGTGGGAAGGTGCATGTGCATTAAATGAAACTAAGTTGAAAGGGAGGGGTGAGCTGGATTTTAGGAGTGTGGTGGAGATTGTGTCAGCAGTGATTATTTGGTTCAGATATGTATTTACCTAGTTGTATTATACGGGAAGGGAGCTATGCTTGTGGTGACCCGTCTTTGTATCTTTCAGCATCAAGTTTGTTCTTAAGTTCTTGAATAGTGTTTGCACACACTGTTGCATTATCTAATTTATTCCAGGCATCCACCGCTCTTTTCATATATATTTTATAATTATCCTTTATGAGTTTCTTTTTATGTCCTCTTGTTTTTCTGTTGTCCCACTTTGATAAATAATCTCTAGGATTTCCATTCCTTTCATGATTCTATAAATAGTCAGTAGATCTTCTCTTTCTCTTCTTTGTTCCAGAGTTGATAGTTTTAATTTGGACAATCTTTGATTGTATGTCAATTTGAAGAGCGTTGGTGCCATCTTTGTCGTTGCTCTTTGTATTTCTAATTTCTTTATATTCTTTTTAGTACTGGGTGTCCATAGTGTTGCAGTGTACTCCAGTTTTGGTCTTATCAGTGTAACCTACATTTTCTTAATAATTTCCCCTCATCCAAATAGTCAAATGCCACTTTCATTGACCTTGGTTGAAGTTTTTCCGACTATTTTGTTGATATGTTTGTCCAGTGACATGTCTTTGCTGATTATTACTTCTAGGTCTCTTTCTGAGCTTACTTTTTTTACTTTTTCACCAATTTTATAATTTCTCAATATTCTATTTTTACTACTTCTAAACTCCATTATACTACACTTCTTGATGTTAATGTTCACTTCCCAAATTTGACTCCATTTCCAGATTTTATCTAGGTCTATCTGTAATGATTCACAATCTTCCTCTTTGCTTTCTTTAGTATTTTTGCATTATCTGCAAAGTTCTATACCATGTAATTTATATATATGGCAAACATGATTGGAGCCAATACCAGACCCTGCAGGACACCACTTATCATTTCTTCCCAGGTCAAGTATCTGTCTCTAATTACTACCCTCATTAATGTTCACTTCCCATTTTTGACTCCATTTCCAGATTTTATCTATGGTCTATCTGTAATGATTCACAATCTTCCTCTGTACTTTCTTTAGTATGTATAGACACGGTAAAGGAAACATGGACTGGAGGTGAAGCTTTTATTCCTGTGCGTTTCGTCTATCGACTTTCTCAAAGGAATGAGCATACTAGATACATACAGAGTTTATATACACGCCTTACGGCTCAAGGGGGTGTGCGAGCGTATAACGCTGTGTTCTGATTGGCCCGCTGAGACAGCCAATCACGAAGTGCTATATTTGCTGAGGATTTGGCCCAGGTGAAGCTCCCAGCCTTATTGTTGATATTCGGACGAGTGGTGATGTAAGCAGCTTCTATAGATTTTCTGGTCTTCTTATCCATACCTTCGTGTAGAATCTCGGCTCGGTTCCATTGTGGGAGGTGCCCAGATTCGTCAACATGCACCACCATTGCGTTGGTGAGTCTATGGTGACGGAGGTCGGCCTTATGCTCCCTGATTCTAGTGTCAAGCCCCCTCTTAGTCTCTCCATAGTATGCTTTATCGCATGATGTGCATGGGATCTTATATACGATGCTGTCTTTTCTCCCCCTCATCTTAGTCCCGCTTTTTATTATGTCACCGATCTTCGTTCCCGATGTTACGGCTGCTTTTACTTCCGTGGTCCTGAGCATTCTAATAATGTCTCCTACCTTCTCATCATGCGATAAAGCATACTATGGAGAGACTAAGAGGGGGCTTGACACTAGAATCAGGGAGCATAAGGCCGACCTCCGTCACCATAGACTCACCAACGCAATGGTGGTGCATGTTGACGAATCTGGGCACCTCTCACAATGGAACCGAGCCGAGATTCTACACGAAGGTATGGATAAGAAGACCAGAAAATCTATAGAAGCTGCTTACATCACCACTCGTCCGAATATCAACAATAAGGCTGGGAGCTTCACCTGGGCCAAATCCTCAGCAAATATAGCACTTCGTGATTGGCTGTCTCAGCGGGCTAATTAGAACACAGCGTTATACGCTCGCACACCCCCTTGAGCCGTAAGGCGTGTATATAAACTCTGTATGTATCTAGTATGTTCATTCCTTTGAGAAAGTCGATAGACAAAACGTCAGGAATAAAAGCTTCACCTCCAGTCCATGTTTCCTTTACCGTGTCTATACAACTTGTTCACATGGATTTTCTTTAGTATTTTTGCATTATCTGCAAAGTTCTATACCTTCATCCATGTCATTTATATATATGGCAAACATGATTAGAGCCAATACCGGACCTTGCAGGACACCACTTATCATTTCTTCCCAGGTCGAGTATTTGTCTCTAATTACTGCCCTCATTTTCCTCCCAATCAAGAAATCTTCCATCCATTCCAATAATTTTCCTTTGATGCCACCCATTGATTCTATTTTTCTTATTAGTTTCTTGTGTGGTGCTTTATCAAATGCTTTTTGTAGATCTAGAAAAACAGTCTGCCCATCCATCCCTTGTATTATTTCTATTAGTCTCGAGTAGAAGCAGATCAAGTTTGTTGTACATGATCTTTCTTGTCTAAATCCAAATTGATTTGGATTCAGTATATTTTTTCTTACAGATATTTAATTAACCCATCTACTTTTGATAATTTTTTCACATATTTTTGCTATTCTGCTCGTAAGGGAGACCAGTCTGTAGTTAGTTGGATATTCCTTGTTCCTTCCTTTATATACTGGTACAATATTTGCATTTTTCCAGTCCTGTGGTACCTTTCCTTCTTTGAGTGAGTATTTAGTTATCATGTACATTTTGTCCGTCAACTCATGTATTCTTTTAATATCCAATTTGCAATTCCATCCAGACCATGTAATTTTCTGACATCAAGGTTTTTTATTTGGTCACTGATTTCCTTCTGTGTCACAGTTATTTCTCTCTATTTCCCCACAGTTTTGTGAAATTTCAATTGTGAATATTGGTTTGAAATGTTTGTTCATAATTTCAGCCATTTCTACTTCTTTATATTCATAATTCCTTTGGCGCAGTCCTTCTATTTCTTGTTTTTTAGTTTACCATTTACACACCTGTAAAATAAGTCCTCTCTATCAAACCGTTCTTTTCCTTTCATAATTCTGTAGATGATTAGTAGGTCCCCTCATTCTCTTCTTTGTTTCAGGGCCGGTAATTCCAGTTCGGCTAGTCTTTGTTCATATGTCAAGTTTGAAAGTGTTGGGGCCATCTTTGTCATTGCTCTTTGTATTCTTTCTCATTTTCTTATATTCTTTTTTGTACTGGGTGACCATATCAGTGCTGCATATTCCAGTTTTGGCCTTATCAGTGTTTGTAATATTTTTAAAATAATTTCTTTATCCAGGTATTTAAAGGCCACCTTTATTGATTTCAACAAATTGTATGTTTCTCCGACTATTTTATTTATATGTTTATCTGGTATCATGTCTTTGGTGATGATTACTCCTGGGTCCCTTTCAGAATTTACTTTCTTTTCTTCTTTTCCATCAATTTTATACTGTCCTGATATCCTATTCTTGCTTTTCCCAAATTCAATTATACTGCATTTCTTAATGTTGAATTCTACTTCCCATTTCTTGCTCCACTCTGAGACTTTGTTCAGATCACTCTGTAATGAGTCACAGTCTATTTTGGAGCTTATTCTCTTTATTTATTCTCTATTTTATGTATATGTTTTTTATTTGGCAGCATGTCTTTGATGATGATTACGCCTAGGTCCCTCTCAGAATTTACTTTCTTTACTTCTTTTCCATCAATTTTATACTGTCCTGATATCCTATTCTTGCTTTTTCCAAATTCGATTATACTGCATTTCTTAATGTTGAATTCTACTTCCCATCTCTTCCCCCACTCTGAGACTTTGTTCAGATCATTCTGTAATGAGTCAGTCTATTTCGGAGTTTATTCTCTTTAATAACTTCGCATCTTCCGCAAAGAAGTTCATGTAATATTTGACACAAATTCCTGGACAGTGGAAGAAGGTGGTAGATGAGGTGGTGTGGGTAACACGTACCTGTGATTGATGAAGGGAGGGGGAAGATAGCTGCAGTTGGGGAACCGAAGTCCAGGCGATTTGTATCACATCTCGGGACCACTCGCCTTCCCTCCAAGGCAAGCGTGAGAGTAAATCAAAGAGGGGGGAGGGGTATGATGGGACAACTCATTAAGTGAACCGTCCTAGGCTAATGAAACCCAGAACTCCTATTGTGAGTTTTAATGAATTAAATAATTAAACACTAGAAATATGCTACTTGACATTAAATAAGGGTTTTAACAGTTGGATTCACACATACATCCTATCTATCCTATCTCCCTGCACGCCTATCTAGGGGTCCTATCTAGTAAATACTCCTTGTTACTTGCTATTATCCTTAGAGGGTCTCTGCTGGGTGAGGGGATGACTTCCATGGGGTACTGTTCCTCGTTCTGGCAGGATGCTTTTGTTATTGAAGGATATCGTTGTCAATCACGGCGGGAACCCGGGTCATCCTTTGTGATTAGCCTCGTGGAGGGGGAGCGGGATTGAACACGTAGGGGGCTTCTTGTGTACGCTATCCAGTTCCTTTCAGGTCAGTGTCCCGAGGAAAGGGGTACAGATACGTACGTGACCCCTTGATACACGAATGTTTTGTTCACTGGAGGCTGGATGGCTCTAGTCACTATGATGGTCGGGATGTCACACACAGCACTCCACCTGATAAGTTTCGGAGGGGGATTTGACCCGCTATTACTCCTTGAAAGTCCACAGTGCGTAAGCGCTCACTTAAGGATGTAAATCCTTAATAACCACATGAGGGAGGATAGGGCGCGATTGGGCTCTCCAGGACGTGAGCGGCCCGAACCTCCCTGATTGACCTTAATAGATAGACTGACCTATGTCTCGCGGCATGTGAGGTGATGCCCGCTAGCCGGCTTCCGACGATGCCAATAGTTCTATGTCTCCGTCCCTAGTTGCGAAGGGTACTACGAATAATGTTCATGTGGGAGATGACACAGTTCCAATTGTTCCATGAGGTAGACACTGTTCACGAGCGGGTTAGACACAATCCTAATTATTCTAATTGCCTAGCTTAAAACAAATATGTGGCAGCGCGCAGGGGGGGGAGGGGGTGTGTATGGGCGCTTTGTTTGGGCGCGAAAACCGTTGAGCTTGGCTCTGAGAACACAAATCAAAAGGGGGGTGTTTCTAGATAATTAGAAGTCTCTCCCTTCGTTAAGGCACTGAAATTGATTGTCAAAAATGGCACGACAGTTGAAGAGGATAAAGAGGAGGAGAAAGGACAGGATGTAGCTACTAGAAGTCTTAAGGACTCTGGTAATTCCCCCGAGTATAGGGAATGAAGGGCTGAAACGGTGAGAAATCAGACGAGAAAATGGGAAGGGGAGACAGCGAGCCGGGTGTCACAATTTCAAAAATTGTGACAATATTCAATGCATTCATCCATGTCATTCACATATATATCAAACATTATTGGAGCTGTACTGACCCCTGTGGGACACTACTACTCATTTCTTCCTATACTGAATATTTGTCTCTGTGGACTACTCTCATTTTTCTTCCATGTAGGAAATCCTCCATCCAATTCAATAGTTTTCCATGTATGCCTCTTATTGCTTCCAATTTATATAGTAATTTTCTGTGGTAATTTATCAAATGCCTTTTGCAAGTCCAGGAAGGCAAAGTCTGCCCAGCCATCCCTTTCTTGCAATATATCTGTCAACCTTGAAAAGAAACAAGTTAGTACATACATACATACATACATATACCAAGGCTTCTTCCCCCTTCCAAGGGAGGTAGCCAAAAAGGGGAAGGCATAAAAACACTCCCACCCATTTCATCCCTAAATACACTCCACACCCCTCCCACCCTTCCTCTCATCTGAGCACCTCCTGGATGACGGGTCATCCCTGCACCCTGCCCACCGCCCTGGGTCAGAAGCAGTGTCGCAAGACACAGTACATCCACAGCAAGGCCGCTTCATTTAATCGGCGGCCCCCCCTCTCCGTCCCCCTTTGCATATAAGGCGAGGACGGGGAGAAATCCCTTCGGGCTGCGTCAAAATTTACTCACACATACTACCCCACCCCCCACCCCCCCGCCCATTCCTCCTCATGCAATCACAACATCATCCATATACAACCATTCTCCACTCACCTCTGTCTTCCGTCCTCTCCCTTCCTTCCTCAACAGACATTCCCCTCTTCCCCAAAGCCCCCTTCACCCCATCCATCCACCTCATCCTAGGACGTCCCCTCATGTTCACTCCCTCCACATCTGCCTTCCATACCTCTTTTACTAGTCTTTCTTCACTCATTCTTTCCATGTGTCCAAACCATCCTAATATTCTTTCATCAACCCTATCTCCCAAATCCCTGTCTGAATCCAAATTGCCTAAGGTTCAGTATATTATTCTCCTCCAGATATTTTGTCCATCTATCTTTGATGATTTTCTCACAAATTTTAACTATTGTACTTGTTAGGGACACCAGTCTATAATTTGTTGGGACTTCCTTATTTCCACCCTTATATATTGGCACTATATTGGCATTTTTCCAGTCTCCTGGTAATTTTCCTTCTTTGAGTGAGCGTTCAACTATTTTGTATATTTTTCCTGTTCATCTATGTCCTTTAGTATCCAGTTTGCAACTCTGGGCCATGTGATTTGTTAATGTGAAGCTTTAATATTTTATTCCTTACTTCATTCTGAGTAATATTTAATTCCTTCATTAGAGGAAATCTTACTTCATTTCTTTGATCACAGTTTTGTAAAAAAAAAAAAAAAATTCATCTTTGGTGAATACAGATTTGAAATGTTTGTTCATAATATCTGCCATTTCTATATCTTCTGTGTATTCTCTATTACCTGGACGTAATTTCAGTATTTCTTGTTTAATTTTAGTTTGCCATTTACATATCTATAAAATCATTTGGGTTGATCTTTACATTTGTCTATTATGTCCTTTTCATAATTTCTTTTTTCTGTCTTACATATTTTTACAATTCATTTCTTAGTTTGGTGTATATTTTCCATTTCTCAGATTTTTTTCTTTTTTCCATCTTTTCCAGGCTTTATCTCTGTCTTTTGCCTCACTGCACTTTTTATTGTACCAGGATTTTATGTATACCTTTTCCTGTTTTTGTCTAGGTACATACTTGTCCACTCTTTCATTATAGATTTCCTTCCAAATTGTCTATTTCTCTTCCACTTTTGTTTCTTCATTATTAATTTTTTCCCAATTTGCTTCTTGAAAGAATTTTCTAAGTTTCCTAAAATCTGTTTTGTTATACATTAGTCTTCCTTTTTGGTGTGTTTTGTTTATTTCTATATTTGTTTCTTCATTCAATTCTAGTTCTAGTAGTAAGTGATCACTTTTTCCAATTGGTGTCTTGTATTCAATTTTATCCACAATTTCGGGTTCTGATGTAAATATCAAATCCAATATTGAGGGTTCATCATTATTTCTGTATCTGGTATTTTCCTTGACCCATTGCATCAATGTGTAATCAATGGTCATTTCCAGTAATATTGTTTTCCCAGTGATCTTCTCCACCTTTCTCAGTCTTTTCTTCCCAACATATTTCTTTCGAGTTGAAATCACCCATAAATACCAGATTTCCTTCTTTAGTATTTCATTTAGTGTTTTGTGTCTTCCAGCATTTTGGAGTGTTCACTTTTATTCCATGTGTGAGTTTTAGGTGAGACATAAATCATTGCATACTTTCTATTTTTCATATCTCTATCCTCAATTCTTATCATAATCAACTCCTCATTGTTCTCTCCTGTGATTTTTGTCACATTTAGGCCTTAGCAACATGACTTCACCCTGCTTTTTTTCTCTGTTTTTGATCCAACAATTATATAATCCTTGGCCTATACTATTTGGTGGTAATGAGCCTTTCAATTTTGTCTCCACAATCTCTGTTGTATCTGGTTTTTCTTGTTCCAGATAGTCATTCAACATCTGTCTATGTTGGTATGTGTTACCTTCAATTTATTTCTTTTCTGCTTTTCTCCTTGCTCCCGCATTTCCTTTTCCCTTACGTACCATTTCCTCAGTCTCAAGTCCATCATTCTCCAAAAAACTCCTTCCTTTCAATCTCCGTTCTTTTCTCATTCTTTTCCTTAGCTTCCTCTTTCAGTGTTTTTTCTTTCTCTTTTTCCTCATCACTCAGTTCCTTTTTTATCCATAAATTTATATAGTTATTACTTTTTGCTAGTCTTACTGCTTTTGTTAATATTTCTTCCATTATCCTCTGCAAATTAGTTTTACTTTGAGAGGTCTATTCTTCTCTGTAGATGATGTTTTGTGTTTCTGGCCTAATAATTTATCTATTCATAATTTCCTTATTAATCTTAATTCACTAGTACCCTCCATTAACTTCACTCTTTCATCAACCCTATCTCCCAACTCCCTTTCCACCCCCATTCTCCTCCTTACCTCCTCATTTCTCACTCTATCCAACCTAGTAACCCCTATCATACTTCTCAGACACCTCATCTCAAATACGTTCAAACTCCCTCTCTCTTCCTCTCTTATGTTTCAGGTTTCTGCCCCATACAGTGCTGTTGGCACAATCACTCCATACAATCTTCTCTTAGCATCCATTCCTAAATGTCTATCTCTCTTTACACTTTTTAAACCAAGGCATTTACTCGCTTCTCTCAATCTACATTCTACCTCCACCTTTTCCTGCCACATTCACACCCAAGTATTTAAAACTATCCACTTCCAGTCTCTCTCCCTTAATACTCACTTCCAGTCTGCTGCCACTTTCTCCCCCTGTACTTCTCATCACCTTACTTTTACCCACATTTATCTTCAGCTTCCTTCTTTCACACTCCCAAACTTTGTCACTAACATCCTCAATCCCTCTAATCCTGCTACAAGCGCAGTGTCATCCACAAACAACAGCTGGCTTACCTCCCACTTTTCTCCATTTTCTTTAACCATCTCCAATCCCTGACCCACCACCCTTGCATTTACCTCTCGCAGCATCACCCTATCCATGTATAAATTGAGCAGCCAGGGCGACATAACACATCCCTGATGAAGTCCCACCTTTACCTCGAACCGCTCATTCTCTCCATTTCTAATCCTGACACATGCTCTACTACTCTCATAAAAACTCTTGACAGCTCCTAAAAGCTTTCCTCCTATCCCGTATATCTGCAATACCTCCCACAGTGCCTTCCTGTCTACCCTGTCATAAGCCTTTTCCAAATCTATAAAAGCCCCAAAAAATATCAGCCTTACTGCAAAAAATCTGATCTATGCAACCTCTACCTGTCCTACACCCACACTGTTCCTCACCAATTACTCTGTTCCTCTCTTAATCCTCTCAATCAAGACCTTCCCATAATTTAAGTCTTCCCTACTACACTTAACAAGCTAATCCTTCTGAAACTACTACACTCACATTTGTCCCCTTTTCCCTTGTAAAGCAGAACTATACTGGCACTCCTCCAGTCCTCCGGCACTCTACCCTTATTGAAACAAACATTAAATAACCTCACCAGCCAGTCTATCATCACTGTACCTCCTTTTTTCAGACATTCTGCATGACATCCATCCAGACCAGGTGCCGCACCTGCTCTCATCTTTACAACTGCCTTCACTTCATCCTTCTTTACTTCTCCATTTTCCTCACTCATCACGGTAATTTTCTTAGCACTTCTCACTGCCACCTTTCCCTCCCTATCCTCCTTCGCATTTAGCAACTCCCTAAAATACTCTGCCCACTTTTCTCTTACTCCCTTCTCTTCCATTATCATCTCTCCATCTGCACTTTTTACCTTTTCTTCTCTACTTGATTCGCCTCCTCTTCCTCTCTTAATTTCCTTCCAAAACATCTTTTTATTACTTTAAAAAATTTCTGTCATACTCTTTCCCCATTTCACATCTGCTCTCCTCTTTGCTTCCTTTATCTTATACTTTACTTCTCTTTTCTTTGTATCTCTCATATGATTCCCTCGTCCTATTTTGTAACCAACCTATGTAAGCTCGCTTCTTCTCTTCCACAACCTTCTTTGCTTCCTCATCCCACCACTCACCACCCTTCCTTCTATTTCCTCCCGTTCTCCTTGTTCCACACACCATCTTTACACACCTTATGACTCCCTCCTTGAACCATCCCCATTTGTCTAGTCGTCCCACATCGACGACCAGAGAAAATCCCACAGCCTGTACCATATATAATCCACACACACCAGCCTCGCCCTTAGATTCTTACCTGCCACTGAGGTGTGAAAACGCGTTCTGGCTTTTTCAAATTATGTTTGCTATTCTACAGCATGACATACGGAGATATATTAAGGTTACTACCTACAGAAGGCAGATTACTCTAAGAGAGAAAAATACGACAAGAAGCTTTGTCATAACAAGCTTCCCATTCACTTTAATGATATATATATATATATATATATATATATATATATATATATATATATATATATATGTGTGTGTGTGTGTGTGTGTGTGTGTGTGTGTGTGTGTGTGTGTGTATATATATATATAAATATATATATATATATATATATATATATACATATATATATATATATAAAGTGAAAACCACTGTTGGAGTAAAAGAGACTGGAGACGGGGAATCTATATATTTCGATTGCAACTGGCAATCCTCTTCAGTAGATACCCTTTTTTTACTCCAACAGTGGTTTTCACGTGATTGACAAATGTGTGATTACATTGTTCAACTGTAATATATATAGTATATATATATATATAAATATATATATATATATATATATATATATGTGCGTGTGTGTGTGTGTGTGTACAACACTGAATGGGTCCCAGTGATTAGAGATAAATTTTAACAACCACATTGAATTTTAATTCTAAGCCATCAACATCGGAAGATCCGATGGAGGACGACATGCAGAAATTGAAATGTGGTACTGCCAAGGACTCGAACCCGGCTAGCGCATGCCAAGTGCTATAGTGACTTACCGATTACGCCATCTAGAGATATTATTGATGGCGCAATCGGTACGTCACTACAGCACTTGTTATGCGCTAGCTGGGGTCGAGTCCTTGTCAGTACGTCATTTCAATTTCTGTATGTCGGCCTCCATCGGGTCTCCCGATGTTGATGGCTTAGAATTAAAGTGCATTGTGGTAGTTAAAATGGATATATATATATATATATATAAATATATATATATATATATATAGACTGTATATATATATATATGCGTTGTTAAAGTCAACAGCTGCGATAGCATTATTCTGTTTATAGATTTTTTTTCTATGTTGCGCAGCAATGTGCAGTCGTCTGGATGCAGATCTTTTAGTAGAGTACTAAAGTCCATGGCATTTTCCTCTAGACGTCTTTCGGCCTTAACTGGTCATCAAATTGTTGACAGAGAATGACGCGATTTGGCTGAATGTTGGTATATATCGGCGGGGAGTGGATAGCTGAAACGTCCGCCCGCCTATCAACGCACGGGTTGCGCTCTCTGCCTTCTGAAACGTCGTTACCAGCCAGAAGGCAGAGAGCGCACCCCGTGCGCTGATTGGCGGACGGACGTTTCAGCTATCCGCTCCCCGCCGATATATACCAACATTCAGCCAAACCGTGTCATTCTCTGTCAACAATTTGACCAGTTAACCCCTGAAGATGGCCAGTTAAGGCTGAAAGACATCTAGAGGAAAATACCATGGACTTTAGTACTCTACTAAGAGATATGCATCCAGACGACCGCACATTGCTGCGCAACATGGAAAAGAAATTATATATATATATATATATATATATATATATATATATATATATATATATATATATATATATATATATATACATACATTTTTTTTTTTTTTTTTTTTTTTTTTTTTTTTTTTTTTTTTTATCCGTGGATTTACCTGAGTGGTAAGGGTGAAGGATGTGTTCACATTATCATGAACTGCACGTTGGTGGGTGTCCATAACTGAAGTGCGAGTACTGGAAAATAATAATGAAAGACTGACAAGATACGTGAATAAATATGCAATTAACGTGCAGAAGAAAAGGTAGAGATGGAAATTATAAACTCAGTGGGATTATGAAAATTAGACAATCTTTTCAAGAGTAATGATAAACAAGATTTACTTAAAGTACGGGTGCCATGAGGACAAATTACCCTCTCTTACCGTATCCCCTGCAGATACTACGGTGACGACAATGTTTGTAGTCAAAATCATGAAAAAAGACACGACAGGGAAAACCTTCTGACGTTTGCTAGAATGATATCCAAAATTTGTTATCTTCAGTTGAAAACAACTCGTTCTTATCACAAAATCTATAAATAGTACAGAAACGATCTAAGAATTAAACAATTAAGGTATGGCTACAGCCAAACTACTTCATTCAACTTAGGAATTAAATTCTCCCTAACCAGGAAGTATAAAAGAAATGCGAGACGCTCTGAAGGAAGTGTCATGTATCATGTATGGGATTCGGTGGCATGAAGAGATATCAGAATGTGCACGAAGACATCTGGGAGGTGGTTTGGCTTGTATTTGTTGATGTTGCTAACAATACCCAATGCAGCGGAAGAAAGAGGGTGAGTGTGTTGCAGTAGCCCATTGGGGTAAGTTGTGGCTCGGACTAATATCACTGATGCCAACAGTTCTGTGTATGACTAAGGGTAAAATTGTTGAGTTTGTAGGCTGATTAATGTACATGGTCTCCTACTGGCCAGGTTGGCGACGTCATGTATGTGGGAAGGATGAAGCGAATGCCAAGAATTAGTCATGCGACTGTTTATGATTCATTCACCACATGTTTCCAAATTTGCCCGTTTAATTTTATGTATATATTTATATTATTTTACCTTTTGTAGAAAATTAAGATTCCCAGCAACATTTTACCTCTCCCATCCACTTTCTTTTCCTTCCCCATTGTCTTCATTTGCAAGTTTGTCGACCCAGTATGTTCCGTTTCCCGAATACCATCGCCGAATAAAGCAACCTTCGTTGTGAAGGCAGTATAGCATGTTTCGATTAACTCTTTCGCTTCCGAAGAGACGCCAGACGGCAGAATAAGTAACGGATGAGCAAACTTCACTGCTTTGAAGAGTTACGACACGGCTAGAATTATGTTGCACCCACACCTCCCAACTACCGAGCAAAAGGGGGGGGGGGGATTATGACCCAGGCCATATCTAAAGTCCTCCTGGGTGTTTTTTGTTTTTTCTTTTTCTTTTTCGCCAGTTGCTTTTAACAATGCACTGTCCAATGGCGTTTTCTAAGCTGGATAGAATCGTTTTGCGTTAGACAAGATGAACATGTTAAAGGTGTCCAATTCTTTCCTTAACAGGCAGTGAAAATAGAGTTATTCGCCCAACAGATCCCTTGGTTGACTTAGAAACAACTGCATTAGCCTAAATTCATATTCTGTGACATTCAATAAATATGTAAACAAATTGTATAGTAACATCACCTAATGCATATTTACCTAATTCTTTGTGTGGAATAGCTCAGAAGGAGCCCAAGCTCAAAAAGTACACGAAATAAAATCTAAATATGATAATTGGAAATCAAAGATGTAGATTGTTGGAGCTATACGTTAATTTGATTCTAGGTATGTTAGAAAATTAGACTAAGAGATAGGAGACGGGATCCAACGAGCGCTGCTTCTCTGTTGTAGTGACGCGCCGCTGGTCAAAACCAGACTGGCCACCACACAATTTCTCTATTTCTATCCTAATAAATTCGGGAAAAAGATTCCCACGGGCTTTTAAGATGAGCCCGTTTGGAGGGTGATTCTGTGTATGAGTGTGTGTGGTTTTGCCACACACACTCATACAACCACGAGATGTGCATACATATGTGATATATGTATGCACATCCCGATGAATGCACCCTTTCCTAGCAATAATAGTGCATGTAATCAGAAAATTTAAACATGATAGATATTTAAAGGGGGGGCTGACACTCCACCAGCCGACACAGTTCATATCCGCTAAGGTGACTGCATAGACGGCGCACAAGACCCTCAGATGTTGTCGGAGGCCCTCTCCTCAGAAAAGCAGTTGCGGGGCAATGCTGGAGGTAATGCTTAAGGGTGGCTGCAATGGTGGCATCTTCTTTCTTCAGGTGTTAGATTTCTTTTTATTTGCCAGAAACAACGGTCCTCCAGCCGCAGACGGAAGAGCAGTTTCCACTTGTCCTGGTGTGGAGCGAGGAAGTACAAGGGGCTCGTAGTCTGTGACTGCCCTGTACCACCTCGCCCTTTCTGATACCTCTGCCTCCAGTCTGTGCTGAAGGAACCGTTGTACCTGGTTAAGAGCCCTGGTGCGTATGCGCAACTGATTTCTGCTGAGAGGGACGACAACATCGACTTCGGGTCTTTGGCGAGCCGCTTCTGCTGCGGCATCGGCTGATGTAGCTTCAGCAGGAGTGCTAGGGTGGAGGTCAGTAGGCGTACACTGTCGCTGGGCTGTGTCGTATCTAAGCTGCCTAGCAGAGACTGTGAGTCCGTGTGGATCACCACAGGACCAGTTCTAGATATTAGAGCATGCTCTAACGCTCCTTGAACCGCTATGGCCTCAGCTTGGAGAGTGGACGCATGATCAGATACTCTCCTGCCAAAGGTCAAACCATCAGTCACAAAAGCAGCCTCCGCACTACGAGGCCTGTTGGGGTCCACGGAACCATCCGTATAATAGACCGCCATTCCAGGTGTCGACAGTGCGCGGATGCCTTGTAGGGCCTGCGCTCGTACTCTTTCCTGGTCACATAACTTCTTACTGGGAAGCTTAGTGACAACGAAGGTTGCAGGTATCGACAGCCATGGAGGTGGGGACTTGAACTCTGGGTGAACAGAGTCCCTACCCTTCTCAAGGAGAGCACTGGTGAGCTTGAAGGAGTCCAGGAGTCTAGCCGCTTGAGATAGCCAGGTACCGCTGTGGATAAGATTATCCACCCGTCCCAGAGCTATCACAAGGCTCTGACTCAGCTCAGTTATCCTGGGGCTCTGGACTATCTTGGCAAGAAAGTCAACCTCCAGCCTTCTGACCCGTGATGCTAATGAAGGCAATGAAGCCTCCATCTGGAGGTTAACAGTCTTGGTCCAAGGTTGAGCTCCTAGGATAGTCCTTGCTGCGGCATTTTGGCAAGGCTCTAGGTCTTCAAGCTTGGCAGTCGCCACAGTTATGAGAGCTGGGGCAGCGTAGTCCACCAAACTGCGGACTGCTTGCACATAGAATGTGCGAAGGACCTGGTGCGTGGCACCAAGTGCCTTCCCCGTCATTGCTTTCATGACTGTGGTTCTCGCCTTCAGCCTCTCCTTGAGATAGGCTAGTTCCTTCTGAAAGGTGAGCTTCCCATCAATCCAGACCCCCAGGTACTGAAACTGGTGGACCCAGTCCAGCCTAAGGCCCTGGATGGTGAGATGCTCCCCCTCACTCCAGAGTCCTAACGCCATGGCTTTCGATTTGGTAGGGGAGATCTTTAACCCTAACCTGCAACATTCTGTCGCTACGGCACTTAAGCAGCGCTGGGCCCTGCTGAAGCACCGCCGCCTTCCAGTAATTATAAGCGCAAGGTCATCTGCATAAGAGATAACCTTGCACCCATTGGGTAGAGGTAGTTCCAGAATGTTGGAGACGAGCACATTGAACAGAGTGGGGCTGAGGACCCCCCCCCCCCTGTGGAGTGCCATTCTCCAGCATTCTGGCCTCTGATATGTGACCCTGAAATCTTACTTTCGCAGACCGGTGACTGAGATAGTCAGCAATCCAAGAAAGCAGCTTGCCTTTTACACCCTTGCGAGCAAGGGTGTCTAATATCACAAGTGGACTGGCCAGCTCAAACGCCTTTTCCAAATCCAAAAAGACCACGATGGACGGTGTGCCACTGACAGCATTGAGGAGTGTTGTTATACTGTTTGCTGTGCCAGTGCCCTTGCAATAAGCATGTATATGCTCATGCATTGGGCCCAGTTTCCACAGCAGCCTGTTTAGCACCATCCTTTCCGCTGTCTTCCCCATGCAGCTTGTCAGGCTGATGGGGCGATAGGCACCAGGTTCCTTTGGCTTTGGAATTGGCGTTATGATTGCCGTCTTCCAGGCTGTTGGTAGTTTGCCAGTCCTCCAAGACGCGTTAATCACCCTTAGAAGTGCTTCATCACCCGCTGGCCCAAGATGGGTCAGCATGGAATAGGTGACGAGGTCCTCTCCAGGTGCCGTGTCTGAGTTGGTCTTGTGTGTGACCCGTAGTTCCTGAAGCGTAAAGCTAGTGTCAATATCATCCGACCGGCTCATCATGTCCTCAACACCATGGCGCCTCACTCCTTGGAGGTCCTGCAGTGTGTCATGAACACACTGCGGGAGTGAGGTGCTGCTGGAACGAGAGACAAACTCCATTACGACTCAGCATCAGGGGCATGATGAGTGAGTCGCGGTTGAGTCCTGCCAGTTGCTCTTCGGAGCTTAGACCACAGCTCTGCTAGGGAGGTGTGAGCGTTAGCCCTCACACCATTCAAGAAACTTTGCTCGTCTGGCATCTGCAGCCGTGACATGTGCGTCACGGACTGCAGCGCGCAAGTTGGCCAAATTGGTCTGAGTTAGGCGCCGTCGGAAAACACGCCTAAGCATGTTGACCCGATGGTTGGCCTCTCTCACCTCGGGGGTATAATACCAAATGTTCTTATGTTCCCTGGGGGACTGACGAGTCTTTGGGATGGCTCTGTTGGCAGCCACCTGAAGGGCTGCAGAAAAGTCAGCCTCTAACGTTCCCACGTCCTGTGGTGGAACGTAAGAAGCTGCCCATTCTTCAACAGATATCTCAAAGGCCAGCCAGTTTGCCAGAGCAGTCTTCCACCTGGGAACAGGTAATACAGCCGGTATAGGTGGTGCATCCCGTATGTGCACAGAGACACCGAAGTGATCACTAGTGACACAAGGATGCACCTCCCAGGTTACCCTAGGGAGGAGAGTGGCCGTCGCCAAGGTCAGATCAAGTCGTCCACCTTGCACGTGCGTTGGATTACCATCATTCAACAACGCAATGTCAGGGCATTCATCTAACACGTAATTTAAGTGGCGCCCAGCGACATTGGGCCTTTGGGGCGACATCAACATTGTATGGTAGGCGTTGAAGTCCCCTCCTATGATGAGGAGCCTGTCCGCAGCAAGAGCACACACTTCTCCTAGGTCCAGTTCCGCACTATGGCCCCTGTATATGTTATAGATGGTGTACGTTTTGTGGGCTCGATGGTGTCGAACCGCAAGAACTTCTACACCATCTCTACATGATACAGGGTCCATGATTTCACTACAGGGGATAGATGATTTGACTAAGATCATGCACCCCCTAGTAGTGGGTATGCGAGGGAGGGTGGAGATGCGATATCCCGGAAATCGCACCTCATCGCTCACCAATGTCTCTTGGAGAAGTATGATATCGTAATCATACTCTTGCGCAAGCGCAAGGAGATACGAGCTTTTACTGCGGAACCCGTTTATGTTCCACTGTAGCAACCTTAACTGACTATTGAACAGGGCGACTTTCTTCCCTGTCGAGTTCCATTACGTCTTCATCTTGTCCTCCCAAGTCAGGAGGATTACAAAGGATTACAAAGGCGGAGCATACCGACAGGAGACCTTTTGGTCCATATCTAGGTCGGATGCGAAAAAAATCATAATAATGATAAAATAATAAAAACTATAATAATGCAAATAACAAAGATAAATAATAAACAAACAGGTAAATAGTAAATAATAATAAATTGACATATAACTAATAATAAATTAAAATCAAACAGACAAATGATAACAAAACAAAAACAAATAATATAAAATAAATTATAATCATTACAGCATCTTGCTTAGGTGTTTATCTAAATGATTCTTAAAGCTTCGAACTGAACTACATTGCACTACCTGTGCAGGAAGTTTGTTCCATTCATTAACTACACGGTTGGCAAAGTTGTTTCTACCTACTTCAAAATTGAATCTATTTCCGGACAGTTTGAGACCATTGTTTCTTGTCTGATTCTCATTCAATGTAAAAATTTGGTCACTTTTGATGTTGTCAATTCCCTTTAGAATTTTAAAGACCTGTATCAAGTCACCTCTGAGTCTACGCTTTTTTAGGGAAAACAGATTCATATGTTTTAGTCGATTTTCGTATGATTTATTTTTTATATTTGGAATCAGTTTTGTGGCTCGCCGTTGTACTTTTTCCAGTCTGTCAATGTCTTTAATGAGATTCGGTGACCATACGGAAACAGCATATTCCAAATGTGGACGAACTAACGATTTATATAGCTTGTTAATGAGTGATGGACTTTTGAAATCAAAAGATCGCGCAATCAGTCCTAGAATCTTATTTGCTTTCTCAGAGGCTGAAATACACTGCTTGGATGATTTGAGGTTGTTACTGATAATTACGCCGAGATCTTTTTCACTATCCACTTTTGTTAACGAATTTCCAAATAACTTGTAATCGTACTTACTGTTATTTTTACCTATGTGCATTACCTTGCATTTACTTGTGTTAAATTTCATTAGCCACTTTTCAGACCATTGCTGTAATTTATCTAAATCTTCTTGAATATCTAATTGATCATTTGCCATTCCGCACAGTTTTGTATCATCAGCAAATTTGGAAACAGTAGATTTTAGTCCATGGTCTATATCATTTATATATACTATGAATAGAAGTGGCCCAAGAACGGAACCGTGAGGAACTCCACTTGTAACATTTTTCCATCTAGAAGTTTTTCCATTTAAAACAACACTCTGTTTTCGACCATTCAACCAATTACTAGTCCAACCTAATAGGCTACCACTTATTCCGTGTAAAGCTAATTTAGTAAGTAGTCTTTCGTGTGGGACGGTATCAAAAGCTTTTGCAAAGTCTAGATATATTAAATCTATATTGTTTCTTTTGTCATAATTCGAGATAACTGTGTTGTAGAATTCGAGTAAGTTAGTCACGCAAGAACGTTTCCATCTGAAACCATGCTGGCTATCATTTATCAAACGGTTACTTTCTAAATGATGTTCGATAGCATCTCTGATGATAGTTTCCATTATTTTTCCTACGATTGAAATCAAACTTATAGGCCTATAGTTATTTGGTTTCTTTTTGTCACCTTTTTTGAATATGGGAGTAACGTTAGCTAGCTTCCATTCTCTTGGGACATCTCCGGATATGATGGATTTCTTGAAAATAATTTTTTTTAGAAACAACAATCTCATTTTTCATTTCCTTTAAGATTCTTGGATGCCAACCGTCAGGCCCTGGTGTTTTATTAACTTTGAGTTTGTCTATACACCTTTTAATTTTTTCTTTTGCTATATTTACCGTCGTGAGTAAGTTTACCCTAGACTTTTCACAGGTTTCAGTTTGGAGTTCACTTTGAGGTGTTTCGTTTACGAATACCGAGCTAAAATAAGAAGACAAGATGGGTTGCGATTTTTGAACAGTGGAACCATTTTCCTCATCATCAGAAGAGGAGTCTTCAAGTCGAAGAGCACATTGACGTTGAGACTTAGCAGCAAGCGCTTTCCTCATCTTCAATGATGCTGTGGGTGTCACTTTGCCAATGGTAAAAGTGGGTGTGGCTGGCTTGGGGGAAGTGGAAGGGGAGGAGGAGGAGGTAAATGCGGAGGAGGAGGCAGGGGAGGAGGAGGAGGAGGTGGAAGATGAAGAGGTGGAGGGGGAGGGAGTCCTCTCCTTTCGCCTAGGATTTTTGGAGGGGTTTCTCTTCTTTTTTAAGAGGTTGAGCACATTCGTGACAGCCTTATTCACCATGTCTAGTGGCTTCTCTGCATCGCTTTCCCCTAGGGTATTTGTGATCCCAGCGACGACACCAGTCACAATCAGACTGATATCATCTTCCCGCAGGGGGATGACATCAGACGGATATTGAGGTGGAGAGGGCTGCTGTTCCTGTGCTCGTGGGGTTGGTGCTGGGGGCGTGGGCGTGGGCTTTGGCGTGGGCTTGGACGTGGGGGCTTTTTTGGGAGCTGGTTGTTTTCGAGTAGGTGTATGTGTAGTAACTGTTTTAAGTGTGGGAAAGTGTTCCTGATTGTTCAGATCAGGAGCACTGGATGTAGGTGGCTGTGGTACGGTGGGAGAGTGAGTCCTGCTGCCCCATACAAATGTACCTGGGGGGGGGGGGCAGGTATGAAGTCCTGTTGCTTCCCTGTCCTCTCCTTACAGGCAATGGCCTGAGCTTTGCGCACTGAACAAGAAATATTCCAGGCGTGGTGCTTCTTGCCACAATTGGGGCACTTGGCAACAGTCTCCGTGTCAGCCTTAAACTTGTTAAGACAAGACTTCGTGGCATGAGACATGCTGCAAATGCCGCATTTAGGTTGCTTTGCAGTGCACCGCGCCTGGTGATGACCCTAACTTTGACACTTGAAGCAACGGAGAAGATCAGGGATGCACGTTCGTACATCATAGCTGCCATACATCCCCAGGTCAATTCTATTAAATGGTTCACCTTTAATGGTGATCAAGACCTGGCGTGTGGGCTTCTTATCCCAGCGGCGCATTCTCGTGGCTCCAATTACCTGACTGTGGTCTTCAATGGCTTCCGTCATGTAGCAGGTCGGGTAATCGTGTACCACGAGTCTGTGCCGCTTGTCCTCGGGATTAAGTCGCTCCAGGGTCAGAGGCTTGCCATCCAATGATGTAATTGCCTCCAGCTCCTCAACGAGTTGGTAGCTGCTTGGTAACAGTAGCAAGTTACCATCGCCAAGGGGCCGGAGGGATACAAGTTTGCCGTGGAGGGGGCCTTTCTCCAAAGCTCTTACCACCTCACAAGCTGTCTCGAATCCTGCCGCGGGTACGACCTTGAACGTGGGGAACTTGCCACCCTTGTAACGAGTAGTGACCACCGCCACAGCAGCTTCATCATCAGATGGAGGCTCTGATCCTGGGATGCAGCGCCGTCTTTTCGGTACGCCAGTCATGGTATCAGTATCCGCCATGGCGGTACTGATAACGCTAAACGTTGTCTCGGTACGGTTATGTGAAAAAACGTAAATCTAGGGGGGAGGGGGTACTTCCCACAACTTTTCAAGGCTTCCCATACCAATTTCATTCCCAAACCCCAGAAACCCGTCTCCGCCCCCCTTTCATACCGGCCGATCTCCCTTCTGGAGTACTTTGGTATGGTGTTTAAGCACGTCCTCTGCCGCCGCCTGACCGTTTACCTGGAAACGGAGAATGTGCTGAGGAATTGCCAGTTTGGTTTTCGACCGGGGCGCGGTGCAGACGACGTCATTTCCCTAATCGCCCGGTGGCAGAAGCCCTTTTTTATACACACCTATCTTTTCATTTTCATACAGACATCTCTTCCCCTCCCACAACTACCGATCCCGCGCGAGCGGGTGGTCTGTCCTAGCTAGTCCACTTCTCTCCCTTTTCATTTTCTTACAGACATTCTTCCCCTCCCACAAAAATCGATCTTGCGCGAGCGGGTGGTCCTTCCTAGCAAGTCGACGAGTCGACTTCTCTCCCGGGCTCAACTCCAAGCAGCAGTTCTCTCCAGCAAGCCGCCTCAGGACCAGATCTCTCCAGCAAGACACCTCGGGACCAGTTCTCCCCAGCAAATCGCCTCGTTCCCTCCTCTGGCCCTTCGCCCACAGCCACGACGCTTAATGATGCCCTCACT
>NC_134792.1:9435799-9443299 GCF_046742065.1 Oratosquilla oratoria
CTGCCCGCGGCTTCCCGCCGATCTTCCTTGATCGGCGGATCGATGAAGCTCTCGAAGTCCGTCCCCTGGTCTTCGGTCAAATCAAGTGCCACTGGCCGAGGCGGTGTCCCTCATCTCACCCAACTGGACCAGAGTCCAGTGGGCGGGTGGCTTCTACCTAGGACCGAAGCGAAAATGCCGGACCAGGCGGCGGCGGCCAGCGTCGAACCAGATTGACCAGTCTCTTTATTTCATTATTTCATTCTGTCTATTTGTTTATCTTGTTGATTATATTCTTATTTTTCTCTGATCTCTGCCTTCAGTTGATAAGTTTGTTTAGTTCTACTCCCGCTTTGAATTAGATCACTTGTAGCTTTGGAGTGTTTGTTTTCCCTAATGCTTTTTGTACTTCTTACATTCTCTGGCGATTCCCTTATTATTATTATACTAAATAAAAATATTTGTCTTCCGAAAAATTTCTTTTCCTGCGGCCAGCGACGCTTGGGGCAAATCGGTTACATCGCCCGGTCGCCTGGCGGGCATAAGTGTATATTCGCGTTTTGTGTTTAGGACGCTTCTTTACCCGCGTTAAAGATGCCCGAGTCATCGAGGTTAAAGGTGCTGAGAAATCGTCATTTTTGGAAATGGATTACGCAGAAAAAAAAGAAAATTGACCAAAGCTTTTCTGAATGAAAACAAAAAACGAATGGGTGAATTGAGGCGTGAACATGGTTCGAGTTTTCCAAATTTATACGGCAATACCAATACATTTTCAGTGAGAGAATCAATAAAGTTGTTCCATCGAAAACTATTAACATTTAGTAAGAGATTGAAAGAAGATAAAAATTACGAATATAGCGACGAAATTTTTGAGTCTCTCGAAGCATTTGATGGGGAAATTTCACAAGAGAGTTTGTGTGCGTTTGAAAAGCATTACTTCGCAGGGTACAAAAGTTTTACGAAAAAGGGTGGTAAATCGGATCACACAGATTATCAAGAGTATTATCTTGAAAGAACTTTTAAAGCCCAGAGGCGAATAGATCGAGTTAACAAGTACGTTATTAAAAAAGTAAGAGATCAAATTAGTAAAAGCACTGACACGAAAGTGGAAGAAAACGTCAACGTAATTCAAGAAGCGAAAGATTTAATGATTAAGAAGCGTATTGAAGACAAGAAAGAACGACTAAAGAAAATTGAAATGGTTCGTATTCAAAAAGAGGACCGTAAAAAAGCCGAGGAAAAGGAACGAACAAGGAAGAAGGAGGCCAGAAAGGCACGGAGAGAGGCTAAAGCAAAAGCTTTAACGGTTCGCAAAGTTTTGAAACAAGAAAAGCAAGCTAAAAAAAGTTATTGCTTAGGGGAAAAAAGGAATTTAAAAAATCCAAAGGGGGTATTTTAAATGGGGGTTTAACATCATCACAAACCGCCTATATAGATGACTTGCGAGAACAACGTAAAAAAAAAAAAAAAAAAAAAAAAAAATATATATATATATTGTGGAGTCGTTAGAGAGGTTATCCACGGTTTACATAGGATCTTTACGAGAGACTGATAAGAAAGGGGTTCCACTTCATTCGATCGGTGAAATTGGAACATTCAGATGTAGGTTTTGTCAAGCGTTACTATGGGAAAAAGAACGTAGAACCATATATTGTAATGTGGGACAAACACCAATGTTTTTAGCGACGAAACTCAACGGCGATCTTGAGGCTTTATATAACGGAACGTCCCCTTTATCGAATCGCTTTCTAAAGAATTTAGTCGGATTTAACACGTTATTTTCCTTTACGTCATTTAAAACCTCAGGAACACTTCAAAACAAGCAAGAAATTTCGTTATGTTACAAGATTCAAGGAAAAGTGTATCATAAAATCGGAATTCTATAACCAGAATTAATTGCTGGTAAAGAAAAGCCGTTCTGGAAGTCTGATAATTCATTTTTGGATCTTTACTTCTACCACGATAAGAAACAACAATTAAAGTTACGTGTTCAGAGGATGTGCGATTTTTTTTTACCCACACAAAGATAAATTACAGAAAGAGAGTAAAAAGCGTCGAGAAAGAGAGGAAAATGAAGTTGCGAAAAACGAAACTATTATAAGTCAATTGTATGATTATTTAGTGGTTAACAATATATGTGTCTCGGGCATGCTCAAAGAAGTTGAATCTTCAAGACAATTGATCGACGATTACGTTAAAAAGACCGATAAAATTCCTGAAATGTCCATAACGCTAAAAACAGCCGAAGGCATCAATACGAGAGAGCATAAAGGGGTTTACCATTTACCCAAGGTCTAAATATACAGGTCAGACCGTTTACATTCTTCTGCGCAGCTTCTGACGTCATTTGGCTGAGTCCATTTTCTCTTTGTGATACACTGAAGAAAACTGTGAAACGCCAAGGAAGACAGGAACTATAATATTTTATATATATTATATATATATATTATATATCATATATATTATATATTCATATATATAGTCAGGAACTATAATATTTTATATATATTTATATATATATTTTATATAATATTTGTCAGAATATAACTAATTGCGTGGAGCTGTGCGAGCGAAGGCGACGTCATTTTTGAACGACGGACCAGCTTCAACTGACAGCTATAGGACCCGCTAACCCCACTTTGAACAGCCAGGTGACGTTCACGGGCCCGCTGCGCCAACTCCCTCGAAATTCGGTCGGAAGTGGTTAGACCTTATATTCTTAGATCTTGCATTTACCCACGTCTTCCTCGCAAGTTGGAGGGATAGTTGATTTGAGTCCAGACAAAGACCCCCTTCAGATAATAATAAGTTCCCCTGCAGCGAACACGAAATTTCCTAAAAAAAAATATTTGACCATAACAATTACTTTTATGACATATTCCAGTATCCTTTACTCATTCCCAACGGCGACATAGGGTACTCTTACAAAATGACCAAAAAATGTCAACCTGGGAAAAAAGAGGGGAAATATAACCGACTTTCACCAGCTATGTTTTATTCATCACTTTACATGGAAAGAGAAGGCGTTTTCAACTACATAACCAAAGGTAGAAGGCTGTTTCAGCAATTTGCAGTAGACAATTTCGTGAAGGTTGAATCTAACAAATTGTCGTTTCTGGAACTTCATCAGAATCAAATACGCAAAGAGAGGGCGGACATATTGAACGTTACGAACAAGAATGACATTGGACAAAGAGTCGTGTTATCTCCCACCTTTGTTGGTGGACCTCGATACATGAAGCAACGACAAGACGCTCTCTTATTATGGCTCTCCAGACTATTTCATAAATTTTACTATGAATCCAAATTGGAGTGAGTTACGCGAGGGGATGAACAAAACAGGTTCCACTGAAACAAAAGCATGTGACCGCCCCGATTTAGTAAGTAGGATATTTAAGTTGAAAGTTGATAGCCTAATAGAAGATTTGACACACAAACATATTTTTGGTCGTGTTAAAGCATATCTGTATAGCATAGAGTGGCAAAAACGTGGACATCCTCACGTGCACGTATTGTTGTGGATGGAAGAACGCGTAACCGCGGATATAGTTTCTCAATTGATCTCAGCAGAAATTCCCGACAAGGAAAAAGAACCAAGACTTTACGATGTTGTCACAAAGTGTATGATTCATGGGCCATGTAAAGGCTACGATGAATCACACCTTTGTTGTCAGGGCAAACATTCGAGAGCACAAAAATGTGGAAAAGGTTTCCCTAAGATTTGCAGAAATTATTTATTGTTTGGAAACAATGGATACCCAGAATACAAAAGAAGATCGGTTGGAGAAGGAGGTAATTCTTTCGAAATAAAAATTAAAGGTGAGAAAAAAACTATAGACAATTCATGGGGGGTGCCATATAACGCGTATTTGTGTTTGAAGTATAATGCTCATATAAACGTTGAATGCTCAAACTCAATCAAATGCATCGCTTACGTTTACGTGAACAAGGGTTGCGATCGCATTCTTTTCACTAAAACGTCCGACAACGGAGATGTAAACGAGGTTGAAAATGATCAAGAAGCAAGATTTGTAAATGCTAACGAAGCTACTTGGAAAATATTCAAATTCGATATTCATAAAAATTATCCTCCTGTGACAACACTCGATTTACATTTGGAAGGAAAAAATGAGGTGTTTTACAATGATAACACGTCAGAAGAAGAGATGAAGAAGAAAACGAATAAAGACACGCAGTTGACTGCGTTTTTCAAATTGTGTTCAAATAATAGCTTCGCTGCCGATCTACACTACCACGAGGTGCCGCGCCATTTCATTTACAACGCCAACACTTCAAGTTGGGAAGAACGAAAAGGCCGTACCTTCTCGCTGGGGCGTATTCGTGCGGTGACCACCAAGACAGTAGAGTTGTTTTACTTGAGACTCCTGCTTACGCATAAACCAGGTCCTACGTCATACGAAGATCTTCGCACAATTGACGGTAAAATGTATCCCTCTAATAGAGAAGCTGTCAAAGCTTTGGGTCTCTTAGCTGATGAAGAAACATGGAAAAATACAATTTTGGAGATAATCAACCACACGAACGATAGGAAACAACTTCGAGAGACATATGCAAGCATGTTGGTATTTTCGGATCTTGAAGATCAATCAGGGATCTGGGAAAAAAACAAAGATTTGTTCGCCAGTGACTATCTGCACATCAACAACTTAACTGAATACAACGATGAAATATATTTGGACGCATTAGATGACATTCAAAAACACGTGTGGAATTGTGGAGGGGGAAGCATCACTGAATATGGGTTGCCTCCTTCGAGGGGCGGGGAAAAGACTTCAAATGTCGTTCGAAGAGAGGTCTTATAACAAAGAAAAGTTGAAGGAGGAAGTTGCACAGAAAGAATTACTTTTGAACGATAAACAAAAACAAGTGTACGATGCAGTGATGTACCGAGTGCATTTTGGACATACGGTACAAGAACAATGGAATCTTTGTGAATGCTGCAGGGGGCACTGGTAAATCCTTCGTTTTGAACATGTTGTTGGACTCGGTACGTTCTCAGGGCAAGATAGCTTTGGCGGTAGCCTCTTCGGGTATTGCAGCTACAGTTCTTAAAGGAGGAAGAACTGCTCATAACATATTCAAGATTCCGCTATTGGAATATAACAAAGTCAGGTCATGTAGCATTAAGAAAAACTCAGAACTTGCAAAGTTATTAGAATTAACATCTTTGATCGTGTGGGATGAGATAGTGATGTCAAATAAAAACACGTTGACCGCACTTGATATTACATTATGAGATGTTCTCGAGAGCGAAAAGTTTATGGGAGGTAAGGAGTTTGTTTGCTCAGGGGATTTCAGACAAATTTTCCCTGTTATCCGAGGCGGTGGAAAGAACGAGGAACTCGAACATTGCATCAAGTCAAGTTATATGTGGAACGATCTGACAAAGTTAGAGTTGACAGAAAATGTACGTCTGAAGAAGGATGACACAAAAAACATTCTATTTGCTCAGAAATTATTACAATTGGAATCTCAAAGTGAGGGTCCCGTTGAATTCGACGAAGACTTTGGTGTTAGAGTCAAATCTCGCCAAGAGTTGGTTGATAAAGTTTATGATGACAGAGAATAACCACCTGAACGCGTCGTATTTTGAAAAAGAGCTATAGTATCACCTACGAATGATGATGTCGACAACATCAATCAGATGATTCACGAGAAACTAAAAGAGAAGGAAGTCGTTTACAATAGTGTTGATGTTGCAGTCGAAGAAGGAACGGATATACAGACTTCAGTTTTCAACGCCATGACAAGCCCATCCCTTCCGCCTCATCAGCTTAGGGTAGAGGTAGGGAGTGTGCTAATGATCATTCGAAACATTTGCCCACCGAAGCTATGCAACGGGACAAGAATCATAGTGACAAACTTGAAAAAGAATGTTTTAGTCGGGAAAATATTAGGTGGAAGTTACCGCGGAGAGCAAGTGATGATACCTAGAATCACGTTAGAGGCTCAAGATACTCCAGTTCATTTCAAGCGTAAGCAATTTCCGGTCAAACTAAGCTATGCTATGACGATAAATAAGAGTCAAGGACAAACGTTTGAACGTTGCGGGCTACTTCTGGATTCAGTACAGTGTTTCGCTCACGGACAACTGTACGTGGCGTGTTCAAGAGTAACGAGCTGGGATTTGTTATTTCATTATACCGGCTGGCACAATGTAAATGGAGAATATAAAATAAGGCCTGCAAACAACTGTGTATATAAAGAACTTTTTGTTGAGGCTACGCCCAGTCCTCAAGTAGAAGCACCGGCCGTCGTTGCTAGCGGTGAAACTTCTGCGATCGCCGCAGAAGAACCAGAGTTTGGAATCAGAGAAATCCCAAAGGAAATTTATAACATCTCAGAAGAAGACGCCGTAAAGGTGATTCTCCCAGACTTTGTTTTCAATGATGACAAGGATAACGACCCAGATGAAAGCGATTCTGAGACTGTTACTTTGAAAAAAGAAATGAAGGACATCATATCAGTACTCAAAAAATTAACTAAAAACCAGGAAAAGTTCATCGAGGAGATCAAGGATGTTGTCAAGCGGCAAAGCGACGATGAAGACAGTACCCCCTCTCCACCACGGAAAAAGATAAAAGTTAATAATGGTATTGTAGTCGCTGATGAGAAATAAAAAAAAAAACAATATAATTCAAGTGTTTTATTTTCATGCAAAATGGGCGTAGCCCAGGGCGCGCAGCGCCCGCGCCGCAGGCCAAGCCCCCCAATATGCAGCAATGATATAGTCTCAAGAGAGAGAGAGAGAGAGAGAGAATACCCCGTCTCCACCACGGAAAAAGATAAAAGTTAATGATAGTATTGTAGTCGCTGATGAGAAATAAAAAAAACAATATAATTCAAGTGTTTTATTTTCATGCAAAGTGGGCGTAGCCCAGGGCGCGCAGCGTCCGCGCCGCAGGCCAAGCCCCCCGGCGTAGCCGATGGGGTTGTATTTACTAAATTCAAATTAATACCTTTGACGGTGACCTCGTTATTTCTTAGAGCTTCGAATTTTATTTTATTTTCTAACTGAAATTCCTTCTTGTTATCCATAACCTTCGCAATGCTTATTTTCTTTATCAAAACTATTTTATTTCTCTCGGCTCTGAAATTTAATTTAGCTGTGCAATCTACCATTCAATGGTCACTACCTATATTTACATTACATCTAATATGAAGTCAATTTCGTTCTTTATTGTTCTATTTGCTACTCTCACCTAAGGTGAAGTCTGTTTCGTTCTTTGTTGTTCCATTTGGACTTCTCTAGGTCCAATTACGACCTAGACGCTTTTGGAAGAAAGTAATCATTATTCTTATGTTGTAGTTCTCTACAAAATTGAAAAACATCTCACCTGTTACTTCTCCCACCTTCTCCAAAATTCACAATACGCAATTCATTCTCCATATTCTTCCCCCACTTTAGCATTAGAGTCGTCTATCTTAAATATGTATTTACCTTTTCTTGACCCATTACCTGGCTTGAATCATCATAGGACTCAATTTCATCGTCTGAAC
>NC_134792.1:9448299-9453299 GCF_046742065.1 Oratosquilla oratoria
AGGCATTTGGGAATGGATGTTAAGAGGAGATTGTATGAAGGAGTGATTGTGCCAACAGGACTGTACGGGGCAGAAACATGGAACATAAGAAAGGAAGAGAGAAGGAGATTAAATGTTTGAGATGAAATGCCTGAGAAGTATGATAGGGGTTACTAGGCTAGATAGAGTGAGAAATGAGGAGGTGAGGAGGAGAACAGGAGTGGAAAGGGAGTTTGGAGATTGAGTTGATGAAAGAGTATTAGGATGGTTTGGACACATGGGAAGAATGAGTGAAGAGAGACTAGTAATAGAGGTGTGGAAGGCAGAGGTGGAAGGAGTGAACATGAAGGGGGCGACCTAGGATGAGATGGATGGATGGGGTAAAAGGGGCATTGGGAAAGAGGGGAAGGTCTGTTGAGGAAGGACGGGAGAGGACAGAGGATAGGGGTGAATGAAGAGAGGTTGTGTATGGATGATGCTGTGATTCATGAGGGGGAGTGGGTGGGGGAGGGGGGAGGGAGTATGTATGAGAAATAAATTGACGCAGCCCAAAGGGACTTCTCCTCGTCCTCTCCTTTTCTGCATGATGGGACGGAGATTGGGTGTCGCCGAATTAATGAAGCGGCCTTAATATATATATGTATATACCGGTACATATATATACATACACACACAAACACATACACACACACACACACACACACACACACACACACACACACACACACACACACACACACACACACACACAACTCAGTGGCGCGGTTGGTAGAGTCTCAGTCTGTCAGCGCGGGGGTGCCGACGGTACCTGGTTCGAATCCTGCCCAGGGCTGAAATTATTTCAGTATCGCTGCGCTTCGAGTCGTTACTCCAACTCTCGTGGGCGGGGAGTTGGGGGTGTGTGTGCGTGTAAGGTCATAGCATTACCCATAGATCGGTCATACGAGCTCTGAGCTCTCTTTCGGGAGGGAAATAGCTGTCGATCACGAGTCCAACACGTGATCCAAAAGACCAAAGTGAATACACACACACACTTCACAGGCCTTCACGCCGTAAACACCTCCGTCGTCGTCGTCGTCGTCGTCGTCGCGTGACCAAGAAAAAGAGGATTTACGACGAAAAAGGAAACCTGGTTTGTATTGTAGTGGTGGGGAGTGATCGTGAGTGTCCGAAATTATATCTCTGCAGTTCTAGTCAATTGTATTAACATTGAATTAGCGAAAATGAATGAAAACAACGACTCGAAAGCCAGTCACGAATCAGAGCCATCTGGCGTCAGTCGATCGAACCGCGATGTAAACAAACCTTGTCCTAACACGTGCGATGAGAAAGATTTTCCAAGATTTAGTTTTATGAAAGCAGGAACTTATGTCGATTATTAGCGATAGAGAGAGATATGAGTAAAAATAGGATTCGGTGGGAGAATGAAATTATGGACTCAAGAAAAGATATCATAGGATTAATAGACTGCTTAGCACAGGCGAATCCCGAAATTTCTGACCTAAGAAAAACCAAATTGGATCTTACAAACAAGATTAAAGAAATGAAAAGGGATATAAAGGAGTTGAGGAATGATAACGAAAAGAAGAAAACTAATGATAATAACAACAGCGAAAATTTAAAGATAGAGGTGAACAATAAATTACAAGAATTGACACAAAAGATCGAAGAGAACCTTTATGAGGAAAGTATTGAGAAAATTAAGAAGTGGAAGGAAAACATCGAAAACAAGGAAATTACTTTTAAAGAATTAGTCAAGCAGCAAATGCAGGATAATGCAAAAGACACAATTATCCAAGTGATTAACGAAAAAGCTAACTGGGTCAGGGATACAGTAGATAGGAAAAAATGTATTGTGGTATATGGACTAAAAGAAAAACAGGGATTGGCGAGGTACATGAGAGAAAAAGAAGAAAAAGAGATAGCAGTAGAAATCCTAAATGAAATTCAGGGAGGGGAAAGAGATGCAGGCATAGACATGGAAGAGACATATAGAATCGGTCGTTATTCTAAGGATAGAAATCGACCTCAAAAGATAAAATTAAGGTCACAGATGGTAGTAGAAGACATATTTGAAAAAGTAGGCAACTTGGCAAAGAGTGAAAAGTACAATAAGATATGGATAAAAAGAGAAATGAATACTGAGGAATTAAAAAAAGAAAAGTCACTAAGAGAAGAAGCAAAGGAAAAAAAAAGGTTGATTAGAACGGAGACAGAATGCAAAGAATTCCATTGGAGAGTAATCGACATGAGATTGAGACAATGGCCCATCAAAACGAAAAAACCAAGGGCAAAAAAAATAATGGAGAAGGAAGAAAATTAAAAGTGGCCTATACTAACATTGACGGATTAATTTCAGGTCTGAACGAACTCAATGATTATCTGTTAGAAGAAAAACCAGACATAATGGGAATTGTAGAGACTAAACTAAGAGATGAAATACCATCCACCGTTATTGGACAAGGTCTATACAATTACTGGATAAAAAACAGGGACAAGAAACAGGGAGGGGGAATCATGTTCTTGGCCAAGAAAGACCTAAATGTGACAAAAATTGCAGAGGGCAAAGGTAATGTTGAACTGATCATGATAAAAGTCGAAGGCAAGAATATGAAAAGTAGAAAGTTTGTGGTGACCTATGTGCCCCCAAAAACGAATGCTTGGAAAGAGAACGAACATACAAAAATGCTAGAAGATACAAGAAAATCACTAAATGAGATACTAATGGGTAAGGGTAATCTGGTAATTATGGGGGACTTAAATTGCAAAGAAATTTGTTGGGACAACATGACAGTGCGAGGAGAAGATGACTTGTGGGGCAATGTACTGCTAGACATGACCATGGAGTACACAATGACCCAATGGGTCAGTGAAAACACAAGGTACAGAAACAATGGAGAGCCATCGAAACCAGATTTAATATTTACAACAGAACCTGAAATAGTGGACAAAGTCCATTACAAGACACCAATTGGAAAGAGTGACCATGTACTCATCGAAACTGTACTAAAGGAGGAAATAGACATGGAGAGGAACGAAAAGCATAGGAAAGGAAGAATGATGTACAACAAAATGGACTTTGCAAAACTAAAGACATTCTTCCGGAATGCAAACTGGGAAAAATTATATATGGAAGAGACAACAGTGGAAGAGAAATGGAATATATTGATGGATAATTACAATGAAGGGGTAAACAGGCATGTACCAAGACAAAAGTAAGAGAGAGAGTACATTAAATGTTGGTTCAACAAAAGATGCAGTGAGGCAAAAGACAGAAGGGACAAAGCTTGGAAACGGTGGAGAAAAGACAAAAAACAAAGCAAATGGCAAATTTATATAAACTATAGAAATGAGTATGTTAATGTGAGAAGAGAGGAAAAAAGGAACCATTAGAAGGATATTATAGATAAATGCAAAGATCAACCCAAGCTATTATATCGGTATGTGAATGGTAAACTTAAAAACAAACAGGAAATGGTGAAACTACGCCAAGGAAATATAGAATACACAGAAGAATTAGAGATGGCCGAAATCATGAACAACCACTTTAAATCTGTCTTCACCAGAGAGAAAATACAAAATTGGGACGTAGATAATAACAAGCAATCTCCCCACATGAGTGAGTTTACAACATCACAAAAAGAAATATCAGAACATCTATCAAAACTGGACGTCAGAAAATCATATGGCCCGGATGGTATTGCAAATTGGATTCTAAAGAAATGCAAAGAAGAACTAACGGACAAAATACACATCATAATAAATAGCTCACTCAAGGAAGGAAAGATACCTAATGACTGGAAAAATGCTAACATTGTACCAATATATAAAGGAGGAAACAAGGAAGAACCCACCAACTATAGGCCAGTATCACTAACAATCACTATAGCCAAAATTTGTGAGAAAATAATCAAGAATAGATGGGTAAAACATCTGGAAGACAACATATTAAACACAAGACAATTCGGGTTCAGACAAGGAAGGTCATGCACCACAAACTTAATATGGAACACATAGGAGGAATACAAGGGAACCTACTAAAATGGATGGAGGACTTCCTGACTGGTAGAAAGATGAGAGTAGTGCTCAGAGAAAAATATTCAGATTGGAAAGAGGTGATCAGTGGAGTACCGCAAGGATCTGTACTGGCACCAATAATGTTTGCTATTTATATGAATGACATGGGCGAGGACGTGAACTGTTACATGAGCTTCTTTGCTGACGACGCCAAACTGTTAAGGAAAGTAGAAACTGATAAGGACTGTGAAGCACTGCAAGAAGACCTGAATAGGGTATGGAACTGGAGTCAGAAATGGAAAGTGGACTTTAGTACCAAGAAGTGTAGCATAATGGAGTTTGGAAAAAGCAAAAACAGAATATCAGGAAAATATACAATTGGAACCAAGGAAGTAAAGAAAGTAGGATCCGAAAAAGATTTGGGAGTAATTATCACAAACGACTTGTCCTATGATAAACAGATTAACAAAATTGTCGGGGAGACTTGCTAAGATCAATAAAAGTGGCATTTGCATACTTGGACGAAGACATGATAAAAAAAATATTGGTTACATTGATAAGACCTAGACTAGAGTATGCGGCGACATTGTGGTACCCCAGTACCAAAAAGAATATAAAGAAAATAGAAAGAATCCAAAGAGCAACTACAAAAATGGCACCTGCACTTGCAAACCTATCATACGAGGAGAGATTGGCTAAACTGGAGTTACCGACACTGGAGCAAAGAAGAGAGAGGTGACCTACTGACCATCTACAGAATCATGAAAGGCACAGAGATACTTGATAGAGAGGACTTAACTGGGACAAGAGAAACACAAGAGGACATGGAAAGAAAAAAAAAACATAGCTATAGAAGAGAATTGAAGAAAAACAGTTTTCCACATAGAGTTTTGGACACTTGGAACAAACTGGATAATGAAATAGTATGCGCAAAAACCATTCATGAGTTTAAAAGCAAACTAGACACTGCGAGATACAATGGCGGAACACCACGATCATAGCTC
>NC_134792.1:9458299-9498299 GCF_046742065.1 Oratosquilla oratoria
ATACCACTTTTTTGATCCTTGGTATCTCTTTTCCAGGCGTCAATACCTTTACGCTTTTTTTTTTTTTTTTTTTTTTGGGGGGGGGGGTAGAAACACAAAGGGAAGGGGAAATAGAGTGCACAGAGGAAAACAGAGTAGAGTATAGCATTAATGTAGAACAATATGCCAGTATAGGACAAAATATAATTTTAGGATATAAGGTCGGTAGAGGACGAAATGTTACATTAGGATGTAATGTCAAAGGACAAAATGTCACGATGGGATGTAAAGACAGTGGAGGACAAAATATCACGATGGGATGTAATGATAGTGGACAAAATATCACGATGGGATGTAATGATAGTGAAGGACAAAATATCACGGTAGGATATAATGTCAGTGGAGGACAAAATATAATTTTAGGAAGGGATGCCGGACAGAATGTCAATGAAAGACAAAATATCACGATGGGATGTAATGACAATGGAGGACAAAAGATCACGATGGGATGTAATAATAGTGGAGGACAAAATACCACGGTAGGATATAATGTCACTGGAGGACAGGATATAATTGTAGGAAGGGATGCCAGACAGAGTGTCAATGCATGACGGGAGGCCAGTGTTAAACGCGGTGACATAGGGGGGCAAAGTGTACAAAAGAGTTCGGATGACCGTGAGCGACCAGATGCCGTGATTGGGGAAATGTTAATCTTGATGGGAGAAATATTAATGAGGCATTGAATTCCAATGAAGGACCAAATATCAATATAGAGCAAGGTGTCAATAAAAGCAAAACAAAATTATGATGTAAGGCATGATATTGAAACTCAAAACGTGTCAAAAAGAAATAATCATGAGCTTCTTAAAACCATGTACTGTACTTTAATGCTCGCAGTATTAAGAAGAAATTCCAAGAAATACAGGCGTATGTCAAAAGCGTAAATCTCGATATGATAGGAATAACCGAGACATGGTTAAATGGTAAAGAGTTTGAAGCTGAATTTAATATTGCAGGATTTAAACACTTTCATCAGGATAGAAACCATAAGAAAGGTGGGGGTATTCTGTTGTACGTTAAAAACAATGTTCATGCTTGTTTTTAAGAGAAAGTGAAACAGGATGCATATAATAGTTTGTGGGTAGAATTAACCCAAACAAATTGACAAAAAATTAATGTAGGTGTAATCTATAGGCCAAAGACGACAAACTGTTATTTCAAGAACTGTCTAGTTTCTGCAACCGGGATTTATTGATAATGGGTGATTTCAATTCTACTGATATTGATTGGATGACCCTTGAACAGCCACATAGGTAGTCGCTTAATTGATTTTTTCGGTGACAATTACTTAGTTCATCATGTAAAAGAGCCCACAAGACATAGAAACTTACTCAATTTATTGATCACTAGCCGCGAAAGCATGATAACCGATGTAGAAGTCGGTAAAGCTGTTACAAATAGCGATCACAATTTAGTTAGATTCAAACTATTGAAAACAATTAGAATAGATACTTGTGTTTCTAAAATACCCGATTTCAGTAAAGCTCAGCTCATAGGACTACGTCAGGAGCTTCAGCTTACAGATTGGGAGGAAAAATTAAGCGACAGACCTGTAGATCAGATGTGGGAAATATTTCAAAATACGCTCACTAAGATGATTCATACTTATATTCCTTTTAAGGACAGACGTACCCCAAATCAGACTCGCTCAAAATGGCTCGACAAAGAAAAAAAAAAAAAAAAAAAAAAAAAGTATTGCTAAAAAGACGGGCTCACAAGAAATATAAGTGGTCGGGTGCATCTAATGACTATGAAAGTTATGTATTAATACAGAGATTTAAAAAAAAAAAAAGACGAAAACGACAATACGAAATGAATATCGCTGATCAATCCAAAGAGAATCCCGAAGAATTCTATATTTACAGTAGAGATAAAAAGGTTGTTAGGAATCACATTGGTTTACTATTATCTGCTGATGGTCAACTTGAGTATTCAAACGAAGGAATGTATGATATTTTAAACAATTATTTTAGCTCAGTATTCGTAAACGAAACACCTCAAAGTGAACTCCAAACTGAATCCTGTGAAAAGTCTAGGGCAAACTTACCTACTCCGGTAAATTTAACAAAAGAAAAAATTAAAAGGTAATAAAACAACAGGGCCTGACGGTTGGCATCCAAGAATCTTAAAGGAAATGAAAAATGAGATTGTTGTTCCATTAGAAATTACTAAAAAATAAAATCCATCATATCCGGAGATGTGCCAAGAGAATGGAAGCTAGCTAACGTTACTCCAATATTCAAAACAGGTTACAAAAAAGAAACCAAATAACTACAGGTCTATAAGCTTGACTTCAATCATAGGAAAAATTATGGAAACTATAATCAGAGACGCTATCGAATATCATTTAGAAAGTAACTGTTTGATAAATGATAGCCAGCATGGATTCAGACGGAAACGTTCTTGCGTGACTAACTTACTCGAATTCTACAACATAGTCATCTTGAATTTGACAAAAGAAACAATATAGATTTAATATATTTAGACTTTGCAAATTATTTTGATACCGTCCCCCACGAAAGGCTACTTACTGAATTAGCTTCACTCGGAATAAGTGGTAGCCTATTAAGTTGTACTAGAAATTGGTTGAATGATCGAAAACAGAGTTGTTTTAAATGGCAAAACTTCTAGATGGAAAAATGTTACGAGTGGAGTTCCTGAAGGTTCCGTTCTTGGGCCATTTCTATTCGTAGTATATATAAATGATATAGACCACGGACTAAAATCTATTGTCTCCAAATTTGCTGATGATACAAAATTGTGCGACTGGAATGTGTGCGTAGATTGCATTTGTGCATAGTGTTGTTTCAATGAGGGGGTAATATAGGTCTAGTTGTTCGGGGAGGAAGATGCTTTTTAGGTGGAGGTTTCTTAAGTCGACGGAGAGTGCAGTTTAATTTGTCTTTGAGGAGGAGGTTTCGGGTGGCCTTCTTGGCGGCTGCGTCGACGAGGTCGAGTATAATATGTTAGTAGTGTCTAATCATATCTATGTGTTTACTTAATTCGTTTATTTGTTCTGAGTAGTATGTGAACATTTCCAGTTCGTGGAATCGAGTAGAATGAGTAAGGAAATGTTCGTGGAGTTGGGAAAACAGTCTAAAAGAATGTTAACTGAGCTTGCCAAGTGCCGTGAGTTTTAGGAGTTTAGTAGAACAAGCTTTCCCATCTCATTAAATCTGGAGGCCATTTTGTCTATGGTGAAATGGACGTTTGTTATGTCATCTTCAGTGGCAATGCCAAAAAGGGACTTAGAAAGGGAACTCATGAAATTCATGAGTCCTCTTTTATGTCTGAAGGAGGCATGGTGGTGTTCTGATTTATAATTTGATATCATGTCACTCCGTTCAATTGTGAAGAGTTGAAGGAGTAGTGTCTTTAGTTTGTCGAAATTTGAGTAAAACAGGTTATTTCTTGATTTTGAGGAGTTAGTTTTGAGACTGGGGTGTTTGAAGGTGGCATGGAAGTGATCTTATAATGTATTCGTAAGTTTACGTATTGACTCTAGGTCTGAGTGTAGTTTCGCGATGTCGAACTCCATTTTTACTGTGATTGTGTCTCGAATGACCATTACCTGTCCTGCAGGAGCGACAATTGCTCCTGGGATCATCCTCGGTAGGTTATCGCCAGAGAAGGCTGCGACGAGGCATACGAGGATGAGAGGTAGGAGTGTCCTGGAAGTTGAAGAGTCTGGTTAGGTATCTTATTTCTGGATGTGTTTTCGTTTAAATATTTCTTGTGAATATGATTGGAGTATGATTCTGCCAGGTGAACACGATCCTGAAGGATGTGAAGAGATTATATAGTTGGGGAAAGGTTTGATGGATAAGGATCGTGATCACTTCCCACTCAAGTGAGCATGACGTCCTGCCCTCTAAGGGGGGAGAATCTGGATTATTATATAGCGTTACTGCCTGGAGAGAGTTTCATGTGAAAGGTTGGGGGTTGAGGTTTCGTGGTTGTGGGTGGAGGTTGGTTTGGAAGAAAACCGTATCTATCTAGGATGGATTTTACGTCGAATATTGATTTGATTGGTTTCAGTTTTTCTATCATGTGCTGTGATATGGGTGTCGTCTGACGGGTCAATAGGGTTGTTGTTGTTGTTGTTCCCTTGACTGTCTGAGCAGCAGGGCTGTGGAGTCGGAACACAAAACCTCCGACTCCGACTCCGACTCCGACTCCGACTCCGACTCCGACTCCTCTTCATGTAATTAACTGATTATGGCCTACATATTTTATAAAGCCTATACAACACACATACGCTCTAATCTTGAGTAGACATACCATTATAACTGGTTTATATCAAAGAATAAATATATATGTTATAGTGTGGCCAGCCTATGTTTGACCGCTTCATTAATACTTTATAAGTGAAGTAGAGACAAATTTTTTGAAAGAATATTGAGGAAAATTCAGTGAAAATGTAAGACATTTGGCATAATATATATCTTTGGAAATAAGTAATAAGCACATTTCAAAAACAAAAATACTGTACTTTATAATAAAGGTTGAAATATAACCTTTATAAAGGATACACAAACCTAGTAATAAAAAAATATAATTGAAGATTTTTTTCATATATAGTTTTGCAAATACAAAAAAAAAATAAGGTACTTTATAAAAGAAGTTTAGGCAAATTTCTTGAAAGGAAACAGTAAATATAGAGAAAATAAACCTTATTGATACGAGTACGGTACAAGGTCGAGTGTTATAGCTGAACATTTATGATACTGAAAGGTATATGTATCATACATACTTTTTGAGTATCATTATCCTTCATATGTTTTCATACCTTCTTTTGTCTTAATGTACTGCAATTACTGACACAAGTACCTCTTGGTTTAACTACATACTGGTACTGTTATGCGATTATTGTGATGAACATTACTCTGGTTCTGGAACCGTTCTTATCGATACGATTACAAAACAAGATACAGCTGAACATGTTTGAAATGTGATTTTTTTTTCAACTTTAAATATCCTTATTTCAATAATTCATTGTTAAAAATATAGAGGGGAAAAAAGAAGGGGAAAGGAGAGAAGAGATTGTATTATTGCGTTAGTCTACAGTTGAAAACATAATTACCCTACTGTTTGGCAACACAGCAGTGAGAGAAACCACCAAACTGATGGAGTGATGAAAACGATGCATATGGAACTTGACAGGAATATTACAGCTTCCATGACTGTGTGTCAACAGAAGGTGTAATATTGAGGTGTCTAATTTATTCACGTAATACTTTGGATGTTTATCGGTCTATGTATAAATTTGAAAGCCAGCGTTGCAATAGGACGTTTTGGGGGTTTAGTGGAATGACCACAAAGATAAGACGATGAGATATATCACATTTGATAAAATTATGGGTTTTTTTCATATATAATGTACTTATAAGGAGTGTGCACTACATAACTCTACAGACTAAACGAAGACCTTATAAAGTGTAAATTTAACTGGAGCCGGAGTCGGAGTCGGTATATTTTTACCGACTCCGACTCCAGTGACACCGTAATTGCTTCCGACTCCGACTCCACGACTCCGACTCCGACTCCGAATCCACAGCCCTGCCCAAGGTCTATATATATAGACCTTGGCCCTGCCGAGCAGCTCCGTCTCCCCAAGGAATACCACGGCCGAAACGGGGTTTTCCCACAAATCCTTTATAGTGTGTATGCTGTGTTGTTTGCGTGCATGTTTGTGTCTAATGCAGTCTTCCATGATGTGTTGAGTAGTATGGTGTGAAATGTTACATCCTGGGCATTTGTCCACAATGCAGTCATCCAGTCTCTTCCGGTAGCTTAGAAGGGCTGGGTGGTGGCCGCATCGCAGTCTGGTCAGGTGGACTCTGTCCTTTCGTGGGAGAGAGGATTCAGAGGGATGGATATCATGGGGTCTGGCATGCAGCAATGTGTTGTCTATTAGTGTGTTGATGGAGCAGTGGGTGATGTGATTATGAATATAATTCCGGAGGCTGGTATTTGGTGGTTTTGGAGGAAGAGAAAAAAGTATTTGTGTGTGATATAGGTATTTGGGTGTGTTTTTTTATGTTTCTTGGTGCTTGTATGTGTTCTGCTATGTAGTGTAGCGGGTGTGCTGTGTTTGTGGAGACTGCAGCAAGTGTTTGCGTGCCTCTCATGTCAAGGTGATCTTTGACTTTGAGGACTTTTGTTTCAGTGTAGATGGTCTGTAGGTGTTGTATATGTGTAACCTGTAATTGTTTTTAAGGCTTTGTTTTGTATGGTCTGAAGGGTGTTGAGGTGTGTCTCACTGGGATTAGGTGCCCATGCTGGACTCGCATAATTCATCACTGAGCATATGCATTGTTTGTATATTGTAGTATTAGTTTCTTTGTTTTGTCCAAATATTGTTCCAATGACTGATTGAAGTGTGTTGAGTCTAGGTGTGCATTTATTTTTATGTTTGTGATGTGTTATTTGAATGACATGGGTGTATCGTATATTACACCAAGAATTTTCGGTGTGTGTGTGTGTGTGTGTGTGTGTGTGTGTGTGTGTGTGTGTGTGTGTGTATGTGTGTGTGTGTGTGTGTGTGTGTGTGTGTGTGTGTGTGTGTGTGTGTGTGTGTGTGTGTGTGTGTGTGTGTGTGTGTGTGTGTGTGTGTGTGTGTGTGTGGTATTAGTGTTGTTGATATTGAGATGAGGTATGTAGTTGTGTTCTTTTGTCCAGTTGATGAGAAGTGTTGCTGTAGATTTGGCTGGGGCTATTTTGAGTCTGTTTGTAATGAACCATGTGTTCTGCATGCCTATGTTATATATTTAGTTTGTTAGATTGTATCGGGGGATAGCATCAAAAGCTTTACTAATGTCTAATGTTATGAGAAGTGTTCTATGATGGGGCCTACAGTATCTGAAATGATGCCATCTAATATTCTTTGCGTGAGATTTATTAGAAGAGTGTTTGTGGTGTGTAGTAGCCTAAAACCGTGTTGTAATTCGGCGTTCAATGACTTTGGAGGGGGTGCAGAGAATTGTGACTGGGCGGTGTGGTGTTGGGATTGTTGGGTCTTTATTGGGTTTTGGGATTGTGATTATTTTCCCATGCTTCCAGATTTCAGGTATAGTGTTGTGTGAATAGTTGTAATTTGCAATGTTTGTGAGTGCGTGTAGGCCTATACCTTGTGGTCCAATGTATTTTAGGTGGATGTTACTTATGTTGTCAGGGCCACAGGCGGATGAGTACTTGAAGTTATGTATTATGTGTTTTGACTAGATAAACACCATATGAGGACGGAGCCTTTATTTGTACGACGTTTCGCTTATTACAGCTTTTTCAAGTACAAGTTGAGATACAAATGCTTGAGATTAAATAAGGGGAAAGGAGGGAACGGGGAGAGAAAAAGGGGGGGGGGGAAGGAAGAGGAGGAGGAGGAGGAGGAGGAGGGTGGGGGGATTGGACACTGGGAAAGGATGAGAATGCTGGCCCAAACGTCCGTGGGCGAAATGTCCACAAAGGGTGGTTTAAATATTTATTTATTTCGCCCACGGACGTTTGGGCCAGCATTCTCATCCTTTCCCAGTGTCCAATCCCCCCACCCTCCTCCTCCTCCTCCTCCTCCTCCTCTTCCTTCCCCCCCCCCCTTTTTCTCTCCCCGTTCCCTCCTTTCCCCTTATTTAATCTCAAGCATTTGTATCTCAACTTGTACTTGAAAAAGCTGTAATAAGCGAAACGTCGTACAAATAAAGGCTCCGTCCTCATATGGTGTTTATCTAGTCAATCTTGTCGGCAGACTGCCACTTTTAAGCATTATGTGTTTTGTCTGACTGTCTATGAAGGGTGTATAGTCTGAGTCTGTGGAAAAGTCTTTCTTATGTCGAATGGTGCGTCGGTCGTCAGGGTAAGAAGTGAGATGGCTTGTCTGTGCAAAATGATTTATGATTGTGTTTGTTGTCTGTTCGAGGGTAAATTATCTCTTGTTGTGGTTATTGCTGCGTGAGAGCGTGTTGTGTTACTATTGGATAGTGTAATGCTGTTGAGTGTTTTGTACAATTTGCTGGTGTTTGTTTTGTGATTAATTGTATTGACAAACTTTGGCCAATTTTGTGTTTTCTGTTCATGTATTTTATTTGTAATCTCTGTGTCTAGTGTTTGCATTTGGTCTGCTATGTTTTGAGGGATAGGTGTGGGGGTATTGTGTTTAAGTGTATTTCGTTGTCTGATGAGGCCTTGGATTTCTAGTGTGAAATTTGGATTGTGTGATTTTCTGTTGCCTCTAGGGATATATCTATTGTCTGCGTTTCGTATGATTGTATTAAAAGTGTGTACAACATTGTTTATGTTTGTGATTGGTGTACTGTTAAGTGTCTCAAAATGTTGTTCTGTCTCTTCAGTAAAAGCTTCCCAGTTTGCTCTCTTGTAATTGGTGTATGTGTGTCTGTGGCCAACTGGGGTGCATCTTGTTTTGGTGGTGATGATGATTGGAAGGTGGTCAGATCCAAGGGATCTGACCACTCTCCATAAAGTTGTTGGGGTCAGGTAGGGGGAACAGGTGATATTAGGAGAGGAGGTATAGAGGGCTTGGTGTGGGATATGTGTATGATTATGTGTGTTGTTCATGATGGTCAGTGAGTCAAGTTGAGTCTGCATATCAAGCCCTCTGTCTGTGTCAGGGTTGTCGACATACCAGGCCGACGACTTGGCGTTGAAGTCACCACCTATGATGAGATTAGGGATTGTGGCTAGTTGATTAAGTTGAGACCTGAAGGTGTTTGGAACTGTAGGGGATGATTGAGGGGTGTATATTTTTAACTATTGTCAGTGTTGATTTGTTGCCTGTACGGATTAGAATAGATTGGATTTCTGTAGTGTTATCTGTGGTAGGGAGGAGGATTTTGTTTTAGGCGCTTGTGTCCACAAAACAGATGGATTGGTGGACCAGGGTGATGAGTCCACCGCCATTGCCGTCGGTCCGGTCTTGTCTAATGGTGGTGAAGTTGTGAAATGATGGTGTTTTGTGTGAGTGTCTTAGTTTTGTTTCTTGTATGATGGCAACGTGTATGTTGTGTTGTTTGAGGAAGTGTTCGAGTTCGTGTTTTTTTTATGCCATCAATGTTGTGTTGTAATATGTTGATGTTGTGTGTTCTGTATGTGTTGTATGTTGCCGTCTGGGGGGTTTGGGTGTTGATGGAGAAGGTATAGGATCGTGGTTAGAGAGAGAAAGAGGTGTGGTTGGGGACAAAAGAGGAGAAGGATTGATTGAGGACAAGGGTGGGGGGAGACTGGGTGTGGGCAAGGATGCAGGCTGTAGTCGGGAAGATGGGAGTGAGGTTATTGGAGGGCAGGTAGAACATGTCCAAGTGTTTGTGTATTTGTTTGTGTTTGTAAGTATTGTGCAAGTGAAGTGGGCCGAGTTTTTGCATATGTTGCATTAAACTGAGCCCTTTGTCTGTCTGTTCGAGGTGATGGGTTTGGAGCATGTTGGGCATGTGTATTTTGTGGTGGGCCCAGGATTGCTCTCTACATCTCCGGCTAATAGTAGAAGAAGAGGGGTGAGCGCCGGAAAAACACTCCTCAGTGCAGAAAAAAACGTAACAGTGCATGTCATGAAAGGGTTGTGGTACTTGCCCAGGCGACCGAAACCCCTCCTGGGGATAGGTGCCATCTGCGTAGCGCCGGTTGCCAGGGATGTTTGCTGCAGTTTGGCCCTCAACTCTTGGGGTTAGGGGGTGGTCCCACAACGAAGACGCTGCAGCATCAGGACCTCAATAAGGTGGTAGTTGTTGTTGCTTAGCGTTTCTGCGACTACAGGGGTGCCAAATAACTTTGGTTTAAGTTTGTTAGATCTGTTGTGGTGTTTAAGCATGACAACATCCCCTGAGATGAGGGATAAGGATCGAGAGTGTTTATGTTGTTTGATTCTGATTTGTTGTTTATCTTGTTCGAGGTTATTTTTTACTTCTTTGTGGATCAAGTGCATGGCGAGTTCTACGCGCTTTGCGTAATCTTCTATGGTGTAAAGGGGGAGGAATGTTGTACTTACAAAACAAGTTGTCGACTAAGGCTTGGGCCACCGTTTCTACCGATTTGTTTGGTAGGGGCACTAGTATTGTACACTTTGAAAAGTAATCCACTGCAGCAAGGAAGTATTGGGAACCTTGGCGGTTTGGGAATAGTTTTAAAAGATCAATGTGCATAGTATCCCATGGTTCTTAGGGGATGGGTACTTCTCCAGTTTGGAGTGGCTTAAGCTCTGTTCCACGAAGTTTGTTACAGGTAGTGCAGTGTTCAGTGTGACGGGTGATGTCGGTGGCCATCTTAGGCCAGTAGTACGCCCGTCTGGTGTTTGCTAGGCATTTATTTCTGCTTGGGTGTCCTGCAATGGGGCTACCGTGGACCATTAGGAGAATTCTTCGAATCAGTGAGTTTGGGATTACTGTTTGGGTTGGAGTAATAATGCTTTTAAGAATTCCATCCTTTAGATGTGATTCTCGGAGGGGCACAGGGGGTGGTTTTTGTAGAGTGGCTCCCGTTTCTAGGTGGAGGATTACATGTGACCAATTTGGGTCTTTTCCTTGTTCTTCTCGCAGTTCCTGAGGGGAAATGCAAGGGTGGTTGGGACTGTTGCGATCAGGGGGTTCCGGCTAATTGCGTCTGCTACGACGTTTGCCTAAGGTACCTTTTATGTAGGTAATTTCTGGGTTGAATTCTAAAATGATTATGTGCCACCTTGCTATCTTATCTTGCATTTTATTTTCTTTGAAAAACTCTATTAAAGGTTGATGGTCTGTCATAACTGTGATTTTGTGACCCAGGATGCGTTCCCGGAAATGTTTTAGAACCCAGACCAGCTAGAGCTTCCAAGTGGGTGGTGGAGTAGTTACGCTCTGCAAGGTTCAGTACACGGCTTGCGTACGCTATCGCTCTATGTTTCCCGTTTGAATCTGTTTGTTGTAGGACTGCACCTATCCCGATGCTGGATGCGTCCGTGAACAGAAAGAATTCCTTTGTGAAATTGGGGAAGGCGAGTATGGGTGCCCTGTATAGTGCTGTCTTTATTTTCTGGAAACATTCTTGTTCTTCAGAGTCCCATTTGAAAGGTACGTTCTTACGTGTAAATTTGGTAAGTGGGGTAGCTAAGCCTGCAAAAGTTCTTATAAAATGCCTGTAATAGGCAGCCATGCCAACAAAAGAACGGAGTTGGTTCTCGTCCTTTGGGGTGGGTATTCAGCAATAACTCTGATCTTGCCTGGGTTTGTGTGGATTCCGTCTTTGTTTACTGTATGATCAAGAAAGGTGATTTCCTTTTTTAGAAATGAGCATTTGTTAAGCTGAATTTTGAGGCCAGCTTTTTTTTATGGTTTGTAAGACGTACCCAAGGGTGTCAAGGTGGTCTTCTAAAGTAGGGGAGAATATTATTAGGTCGTCTAGATAGACGAAAAGGGATTTGCCTAGTTGTCTTTGAAAAGGCTATTCATGAGTCTTTGTAGTGTACTAGAGGCATTCTTTAGCCCAAAGGGCATTCGATTAAATTCTAAATGGCCTTTGTCAGTACTAAAGACTGTGACTTCTTTTGACTCTTCCCCTAGTTCAATCTGCCAAAAGGCAGATTTGAAGTCTAGGGTTGAGAAAAAACTTGTTTCCTTGACCCAGTGATTGGAGAATATCTGTCATGACAGACATTGACATGCGGTCTGGGGTGGTGTTAGTATTTACTTTACGGAAATGTATGAATGGTCTAAAGGATCCACCATTTTTAGGAACTAGGAAAAGTGGGGAGTTCCAAGGGGATTGAATGTCTGATGACACCTTGTTCCAGCATCTCGTCTATATTATCTGTGACGAATTGTTTTTATTTTGATGAATTCTGTAGGCTAGAGTATAGATGGGGTGTGGGGGGGGGGCGGTATGTGTATATGGAGCTTGACTAAGAATGTTTTTCCTAATGGTTCATCGTTCAAGGCAATTGCCTCACGATGCTACAAAACTGTGCGGAATGGCAAATATTGCTGATGATACAAAACTGTGCGGAATGGCAAATGATCACTTAAACCAATTAGATATTAAAAAAATTAGATAAATTACAGCAATGGTCTGAAAAGTGGCTAATGAAACTTAATACAAGTAAATGCAAGGTTATGCACACAGGTAAAAATAACAGTAAGTACGATTACAAGTTATTTGGTAATTCGTTAACAAAAGTGGATAGTGAAAAGGATCTCGGCGTAATTTTCAGTAACGATCTCAAATCATCTAAGCAGTGTATTTCAACCTCTAAGAAAGCAAACAAGATTCTAGGACTGATTGCGCGATCTTTTGACTTCAAAAGTTCATCTCTCATTAACAAGTTATATAAATCGTTAGTTCGTCCATATTTGGAATATTGGAATATGCTGTTTCCGTATGGTCACCGAATCTCATTAAAGACATTGACAGATTGGAAAAAGTACAACAGCGAGCCACAAAACTGATTCCAAATATGAAAAATAAATCATACGAAAATCGACTAAAACATTTTCCTAAAAAAACGTAGACTTAGAGGTGACTTGATACAGGTCTTTAAAATTCTAAATGGAATTGACAATATCAAAAGTGAAAAAATGTTCACACTGAATGAGAATCCAACAAGAAATAATGGTCTCAAACTGTAGGATATGTTATTTATTTCATATTATTTGTTTATTTGTTTGTTATTGTTTGTTTAGTTATTATTATTTGTTTGATTTTTATCTATTATTAGTTATCTGTCAATTTACAATTATTTACTATTCATCCGTTTGTTTATTATTTAACTATATATTTGCATTTATTTCATTTATTGTTATTTATATTATCATTTTTTTTTTTTTTTTTTTTTTTTTTTTTTTATCATTATTACATTTTTTCTGCATCCGACCTAGTTATGGACCGAAAGGTATCCTGTCGGTATGCTCCACCTTTGTAATCCTTTGTAATCCTTTGACTGGTTCTGGCTTACTGGAAGTCTAAAACTGGGATATTTTCGAGAGGGATTGGGGTGGGGTTTGATCTGGTGGTGATGATGTTAATAGGAGTGGTGTGTTTCCTGGATGGGGTTTATGTATAATTTAGCTGTTCCTTTTTGTGTGTGTTTGTTTAGTTTAACTGGGGGTATGTGAGATGTTCTCTAGTAAGATTATTGCCTCTTTCTTATGTCTAACTGTATACAGCAGGCATATGGAAATTCTTTCTCCTACAGGTATCGGAAGGCACAATTATATCCTGGCCTGGAAGTGCATCAGGTATGATTGTTGAAATAATCATATTCTCCCCTGGAGGGATTGTAATTTAGCATTTGGTGAGAATTTGTGTGTTGAGAAAGGGGAGTGGGTGGTATGGTGTTGTCTGACTTTGCATATGTGCGTGGGTTGAGGGAGATGTAATATTGGTGGTATTGCCTGATGTCAAGTCTGAGATTTGCGGAGGCATCCTCTGTTCTGGTGCTGAGTTGGGCAGGCTTGGTTGCAAGCAGGATTTTGTGACGTTCCAGTAGGGTGATGTGGGGGATAGTGGTGGATAATGAGGGTGTTCACCCGGGTGCCTAGAAGCGTCGGGATAGGTGACGGGGAGGGGGGGTTCTATGTCACTTAACTTGAGCATAGCGGGGATTGTATCAATAATGATTTTGTGATTGGCTAAGAATTCCAATCCTAAAATGCCATCACATTCAAGGGTCCCGTTTTCGACTACGTACAAGGTAGTGGGTGGGAATGAGTTATTAACAATTGTTATGAGGAGTGTTATAGTTGAAGTGAAGTCTAGGTGTGTACAACTTATCATGGTTCCTGTAAGGTGTGGTCCGTCGGGAGGGAATGAGTTACCTGATTGTGCACATATGGATTGTGAAAGTATGCTTATCTTTGTGCCTGTGTCTACTAGGAATGTACATGGGACGCTTCCTAATGTGCCCATGAAACATAGGGCTTCTGGTTCATCTATGGGTGATGTTATTTTATTTATTCATTTATTTATTTATTTATTCTGTCTGTTTTGTTTGTGTGCGTTACGTGGGGGGGGGGTGATGATTCCTGTTGAAGGCTGCGGGGCGTTCCTGTTGTGGGTTGGTGGGTTGTGGTCGTGGTGCTGGGTTTTGGGCCCAGCACTCATTGTCGGATTGGGAGTATGTGTTATGGATCGAACATTGTTCTTGTTTGGTGATCTTTGGAGTTTTGTTTGGTTATTACCCATGCTAGCTGAGTGGTTGTAGGGTCGTTGGGCTTTGCATTCAGCGTCTGAATGGGATGTAGTGTTATGAAGGGAACACATTGTATTTTGTCTTGGGCGTTGTCTGCAATCCCATGTGTTGTGGTAATTAGATTTGTAGATATCGCACCAGGTGATGCTAAGGTTGTTATTTATAGGTGTTCTTGGGTTGCGGGGGTTAGGGTGGGTTGGTGTGCTGTTTATGGAAAATATTGTTTTTATTCTGGCTGGTTGAGCATTGCTGAATCTGTCAATTCCATGTTTGTCTGTCATGTCGAGGATATATTTGGATGGGGAGGTGTCATTTATGTCAATGTCAACTCGCTGGGCCTCTCTCTCACGCTTGATGGGGAGGGCCATGAAAAACATGGCAAGCTCAAAGAGATTTGCTACGTCTTCTCCCTTGACATAGTTCACACCGTGGTTATTCTGTGAGACCCATTGGGAGGGACCATTGAGTGAAGCTCTGATTGTTTTTGAGACTTCGGCTACCTGTGCCACGATGGAGTGGAAGGAGGAGGGGCGTTGCGCATGAACTTAAGGAATTTGTATAGGAAATTAAAATATTCAGAGATCTGTCACTCAACAGTTTCTTAAGTTCTGAACAATATTTTGTGTATGAAAGACCAGATTCTATTTTTGATTCTAAGAGACGCGAGAGTTGTTTATAATCATTCTTTGGCTCAAAATGGTTATCTACGATTGTTATTTGTGTTTGTCCTGGGTTAAATTATTCTTAGCAAAGTGGACTTCGCATGCTGCGATGTAGTCTATGATGGTAATACCACTTGCTTTCAAAAAAGTTGGAATATTAGGATTTGTGGTTATAGATTTGGGTAGGGGGTTTTGGAGGTGGGTTATTTGGTCTTGGAGGACGAGTGGGTGCCTCTTGGGTACTAAATTGGCTAGTGGTCTAGGTTGTGGTTGGGTTTTTTATGGCTTTGATTTGCCGATAGAGCGGTGTTGGTAGTTTGGGGGATGTCGAAGGGGGGGGGTTAAGTTACATCATCCTGTGCTCCATTTGTGTTACTGATGTTCATAAAGCTATGATCAACTGATTCGACTAGGTTCCTAGCTGCAAAACATGATCGGTATTTTGTGACATTGTAAAAAATAATGAATGTAAGTCACTGCTAAAAAGTAGATATATACAATTGTATAGACAAACATGCACAAAAAGTGAAAAAAATGTAATTTTATTACTTGTTCATTGTTCCGTTGTTGATTCCTATAGGGCAAGGGGTAGACTGTTGATGGTTGCTGTTGGTGGGGGTCTACCATAGGAATTGTAGAAGTAGGGCATCGTGAAGATGATCGCTGTGCCGATGTGCGAATTTGGTAGGTGGCCTTGGGATATTGTGGAGGACCAGGTAGCTAGCTAATCACGTAGGGGCTGCCGGGGTTGTAAGAGCAGGGTGATCTGTCAGTTAGGCGGGTGGCCCTGAGTCGATGCGAATCTACTGTCTGGATTTGTTTGTAGCTCAGTTGATCCGACACCACTGCGGGTTCCTTTTCTAGGAGGAGTTGGGGAGAGGGGCTTGCATACACAGCGGGTGTCTTTTTTTTTTTTTTAATAGTAATAGTCTTGGTTGCACAAGGGAAAATAAAATCGCGCACAGTCGATTACACACACCAGGATTCAAAAATGTTCGTAGTGGTGCAGTTGATTGTGACAGCTCGCTGAATTCTGCTGAAGTGGCTGAACTGAAGGAACTGGTGCTGGCTGAGCGAAAGATTTTGTTTCTTTTTGGCGTTATGTCCACACTATGCATTCGAGTGAACAATAACTAAACCAGTACTCGATCTCGGCACCTTTGTATGGGGAAGAGTACACAAAGTCACTCGTTCCTTCAACACCCAATCACTCGAGTGGTCTCGTAGTGTTCTGCGTGTTGTCCCCTAAGCAGTATTATACGTAGTCACTTTAGGTTCACTCTCACTGAGTACTGGAATTCACTTTATAAATGTTAATTATTTCGGAGGTGGGTGGCGTACAGTATCCAAGTGCCTAGAAGAACAAGTGGATAAAAACAGACGTTGGTTCTTCCTTTTCTTGCTGGCTATGAGGGAAGTTTCCAACCGGCGGTAGGCCTTCTTTACCCCATCTTGTTGTTGAGAAAGGCGAAGTGGCGAAGAGAGTTCCATCGTGGGTGTAATTCACAACAAAGTTATGTCGTAGCACATTTGTAAAATAATACTGATGACCCACTTTCGGAGAAGAATAAGCGAAAGTATGAAGATCTGTATATTTCGATCACTAACTGTGATCCTCTTCAGCAGATGTGATTTACAGGGTAGAGAGCAATGTGTATCTATACAGAAGTAGTGAAGTAAGCAGGAAGGGACGGGGGCTCAGGTCACGTGTCCGGCGTTGCATGGACCTTGGTGGCTTTTATCCACTGCTAATGTAGGAGGTAATATTTTATTTATTTTTACGGTCTTCCAAAATTGCACAAAGACGGCATTCCTTTCAGACCCATCATATCAAATAGGAATTCTTGTACACGTAAGACCTCAAAACGGCTCACACAAATACTATCACCGTATGTAGGTTGTTTCTCAGAGTCTCACATAAAACACTCAGAAGACTTTATAAGTAAGATCAAAAGTCACAACCTACCAAGGAGCAGAAAATTACTAAGTCTAGATGTAGTTTCGTTATTCACACAGATTGATGTAACGGTAGTTCTAGAGTTTTTGGAGGGAAAATTACAACCATACCAAAACCAGCTACCTCTGCCACTGGAAAAATAATAAGCTTACCAAAACTTTGCGTCAACACTAATGTTTTTTTCATTCAAAGATCTTTATTTTAAACAGAAATTCGGATGTTCCATGGGCTCTAATCTCTCGCCAGTTCTAGCCAATTTATATATGGAATATTTTGAATCAGTGCTACTACCGGGAATTAAACCACCCGCAATGTGAAATATGGGCAGGAAAATTCCGCCGTATTTCAGCATGTCGCCAACAAAAACCATCGGTTAAACTGGGACGATGCTGAAATAATTTACAAATCTAAATGCAGTTTCAGAAGAAAAATGGTAGAATCCTCTTTGATATATATTTTTTTTCCAAAACCATAATATTTCTTATGGTCAATGGTCACCAGATTGTATATCTTCATTTGCAATGAATAAAATGTTACCTTCTACATTAGCAGTGGATAAAAGCCACCAAGGTCCACGCAACGCCGGACACGTGTCCTGAGCCCCCTTCCCTTCCTGCTTACCTCACTACTTCTGTATAAATACACATTACTCTCTACCCTGTAATTCACATGTGCTGAAGAGGATCACAGTTAGTGATCGAAATATACAGATCTTCATACTTTCGCTTATTCTTCTCCGAAAGTGGGACATCAGTATTATTTTACAAATGTGCTACGACATAACTTTGTTACTTTGTTGTGATATATATATATATATATATATATATATATATATATATATATATATATATATATATATATATGTATATATGTTTATATATACATATATATTACTTACTTCTGCTCCCAGGTAGGCTTACAGCCTGTCAGTCGGGCCAGCACACTTCTCCAGATTGTCCTCTCAAAGCTTCCCTCTTCTCTCAAATCCTCTATTTTTCCTAATCCATTTGCCTCTAGGATTTCTTGAACGCCATCTTTCCATCTTTTCTTCGGTCTATCTCTAGATCTGCTACCTTCTGGTCTCCAGTTCCATCTTTTCTTTGCAATTCTCTCTTCATCCATTCTCTCCACGTGCCCAAGCCACCTTAGTTGTGCCTTTTCTATTTTGCTTCTAGTTGATTTTACTCCAATCATTTCTCTTATTTCATCATTTCTAATTCGATCTCTTTTGGTTTTATTTACTATTGCTCTCAACGTTTTCATTTCTGCCGACTGAATTCTGCTCCAGTCTCTTGATGTTAATGTCCAGCTTTCAGCAGCATACATTAAAATTGGCACCAAAACTGATTCAAAAATATTTTTCTTTGCCTCCGTAGGTACATTTACATCTTTTAGGATAGGGTACAAGGCACAGACACCTCTACTGTACTTTGATATTCTTTCAGTTATCTCTTCCCTATTCTTGCATCCATCTTTTGTAAATACGCTTCCTAGATACTTAACACAATGTGCTTCTTTAACATTTTCATTTTCAATCATTATTTCTGCAATGTCATAATATTCTTTTGTGATGGTTAGTATTTCAGTCTTCTGAATATTAATGCTTAGTCCTGCCTCATTAAAGCATCTTTTCCAACAATTTTGAGCTCTTTCTAACTGTAATCTGTCGTTACTCCAGCAGGCAATGTCATCTGCATACACTAGAATATCTCCATCCCCATATATATGTGTGTGTGTGTGTGTGTGTGTGTGTGTGTGTGTGTGTGTGTGTGTGTGTGTGTGTGTGTGTGTGTGTGTGTGTGTGTGTGTGTGTGTGTGTGTGTGTGTGTGTAGACTTGTTTGTTGTCTACATTGGGTTTGGAGGCGTTGAGACTAGGGTTGCCAACTCTGTTAAGCTACAATAAAGGACACAAAAACTTTATTGATATTTATCTAAGTGGCTATAGATCATAATAGATGCCAATATTAAATGCAGATGAAAATACAAAAAACAAGAATGAGAAGGCATTTATTTTACCTTGATCAAAGAATTTTAATCTTTAAAACTATATTTGCCTTAGCTTTTTGCTGCCTTCAGAATTTTTTTATCATCTTTGATGTTTTAGCGAATTCCAAGCAACAATCTTTTATGTTAAAATATGTGAGTTCATTCTTAATTCAACAGAGCATCAGTTCCTTTCATCTCTCCATTTAGATGACATTAAACTAAAAACTTTCTCATAATAAGATGATGGTCTGAATTGATAGTACAAAAGAAACTATTTTGAAAATATTGATACATTTAAAGTCCATAGATTTCAAAATAAAATACCGCTATCTGCTTTTTGTTTTTGAGTTTACGGAGAGTTCAGAGCTTTTGATAATGTCGAAGTTTCTTTGAATTAATACTACTTCATCAAAAAGTTCATCCATCTTTAATTTAAGTTTTCCTTCTAACTTCAAATATTCTACTACTTCTACAAATTTATGAAACTTTGGGAATGAATGGCCTAAGAAACTTAGGTTTGATAATTATCCGAATGTTGAATTTTCATCTAAATCTATTCTATTTTTCCAAATATCTGATAATAATATGAAATGTTGGCACTACTATTACAAGTTTTCTCGCATAAATTTCATTGTTCTTCTGGTATTTATAACAAATTACGGCTCGATTTTGTGAAGGGCTTCATCACTACCTTGTATAATGCACCATATTTGTTTTGGTTCTTCGTGAGTTCAGTTGATAGACGGAGGTATTGCCTTTCCAAACGTCCAACGGCACCTCCTTTCTTCCTCTATTTATTTATTTGTTTATTTATTTATTTATTTATTTATTTATTTATTTATTTATTTATTTATTTATTTATTTATTTATTTATTTATTTTTTTTTTTTTTTTGTGGTGATTCTCAGATTTAGGAACATCGTTTATGATTTTCTGGTTTTCCCTAAATGAACGCATTTTTTTAATGGAGAATTGAATTATACATAAAATGAGGCTATGCGGTATGCGGTCTGCTGTCTGCTGCTCTGTGCTTCTGGTATTGTGCGGACTAGAGTTGACAAAGTCTGCACCCTTACAAGATATAAACATATTTGTAATCACGTCTTGAGAGCAGGAAATTGAACTACTAGTCAAAACGATTTCAAAATAAAGGACAAACAGTGTAATTTCAAATGTCAATAAAGGACAAGGACAAATAGAGCTGAATAAAGGACTGTCCTTTGAAATAAAGGACGGTTGGCAACCCTAGTTGAGACAGACGAAGATGTGGTTTGTTCTCTTTAATCTCTCCGTGACTAGGCAGATCTACATCTCAAATCAGTACACGAGGAAAACACTGGCGGTTGCCAATGGTACAATTTTTACATACAATATTCAAATGGTGGCTGTTGTCAAATTATAATGTTATGTACAATGTATTCTCTACTATCTACTGCTTCATTGATTTCTACAATGTACAATACACGAACTGAGTATGGACACTCAGTAGTCATACATAGTTTTTTTATATACAAGCAATGGTGAACATAGCAATAATAATATTGGTCGCATGACGACTCGCACTTGGCAATGGAGAGCGCAGGTGTCCTTTCGCGCTCAGTCCATCTGGCCGCAGGTAAGGTCCGACACAATAGGGGGTCCCGCGGAAGTTTCTGGAGAGGTCGTGATCTGACGTGCTATAGCTAAAATGCGTGCGCCTGCGCGTGTGCACACTGGACATCTAAGAGACTGAATATTTCACTCAATCATCTTGCAACAGATGCTCGGCTCAGCTACCATTCATTGACCACAGTGAGGTTAATGTTCAAAGAAGATTAGAAATAATACAAGAATTTTTGACATAAAGATAAATACATATAGTGTTTGAGCAATGGTGGTATCGGGAAATACTAATGATTAAAATAAAACTTACTTAAATTTAAGCACATGTGAAAATAGATACCATCTCCGTTTACCTAGGCAAAATGCAATAATGTTGTTGTTCGCCCTTCGAAATCGAAGATGGCCATGACATTGCCTTTTATTTTTGTTTTTCTTTTCTTCGTTTTATTTATTTATTTATTCATTCTATTTAGCTATCTATTTATTTATTTATTTATCAATTTATTTATTTACTTATTTAATTTTTCTTCTTTTTTTAAGGAAGGATGCGTCCGAAGGTGGCTGACCAGATCTATCTGGGCGAGAAAACCCCTCCAACATGTAGGGCAAAAGGGGGCATGAGCCATGGTGTTTGTGCCGGATGTCCTGGCCTTTCTTGCCTGACGCTTCTGCTCGGCCTGATGGAGGCGCTACTGTTCCGCTGTGCAGGCCCATGCAGCGACAGCGCTGCGCCAGGAGGGGTGATCAACAGGGAGCGACTCCCAGGTTTCCGTGCTGATGCTGAAATCCTTGAGTGTGTCCTTCAGACCGTCCTTAGAGCTTTTTTTCTCCCCATCCACTTTTCGCTTTCCATGGGAAAGTTCGCCATAGAGAAACTTCTTTGGGATGCGGTTGTCTGGCATTCGGGAGGCGTGTCCTGTCCACCTTAACTGAGCCTTGCACATGGTGGTGATGACGCTAGGGATGTCTTCTTTCTCCATGACCTCCGTGTCGGGGATTTTGTCCTGCCAGCGGATGTGTAGGAGGTTGTGGAGGCATCTGAGATGGAAGTGGTTGATCTGCCTTTCATGCCTTCGGTATGCTGTCCAGGTTTCGCAGCCATAAAGAAGGGTGGTGATGACGACTGCTCGATAGACTTTTAGCTTTGTCTCGAGACTGATTCCACGCCTCTCCCAGACATTCTTCCTCAGTCTCCCAAAGGCGCTGCTTGCTTTGGAGATTCTATTATTGATCTCCGCATCAATGGCATTGCGAGAGAGGGTACTGCCCAGGTATGTAAAGGTATCAACCGCCTGGAGAGTCTGTCCGTTCACCTGGATCTATGGCTCCTGGTACTGTTTCCCTGGTGCTGGCTGGTACATCAGCTCTGTCTTCTTGGTGCTGATGGTAAGACTGAAATTGTCACAGGCTGAGGAAAACATGTCCATATGTTGTTGCATCTCCTGCTCATCAATGGCATTAAGTGCGCAGTCGTCGGCAAACAGGAAGTCTCTAACAACAGTTTTCTTCACTTTCGTGATGGCTTGCAGCCTTCTTAGGTCGAACAGTTTTCCGTCATATCTGTATCTGATACTGATGCCGGACTCGCAGTTTCTAAAGGCGTCAGACAGCATTGCCGAAAACATCATGCTGAACAAAGTCGGGGCCAGGACACAACCCTGTTTGACTCCGTTGGTAACTGGGAAGGCTTCAGATGGCTCGCCGTCGTCCAGAACCCTGGTTGTCATTCTATCGTGAAACTGACGGACGATTGCTATGAACTTGCGGGGGCAGCCAAATTTTGCCATGATGTCCCAGAGCCCTGCTCGGCTGACCGTGTCGAAGGCCTTGGTCAAGTCAACAAAGGCTGTGTAGAGGTCTCGATATTGCTCGATGCATTTATCCTGGAGTTGACGGGCAGCAAAGATCATGTCGATGGTCCCTCGACCTGCACGGAAGCCGCACTGACTTTCAGGGAGGAGACCAGAGTTCTCCAGGTGTTCCAACAAGCTGTTGAGAAGGAAACGGGCCAGGATCTTGCCTGCTATGGATAGGAGGGAGATTCCTCGATGGTTGTCGCAGGATTGGCGATTTCCTTTGCGCTTGTAGATGTGGACAATTGTGGCATCTCTGAACTCTTGTGGGATATGCTCCTTGTTCCACATGGACTGGTACAGGCTGGTGAGCTGGCTGACAATGACTGGTTCGCCTGACTTATAGACTTCCGCAGGTATAGCATCAGAGCTTTACCAGTGGACATTTGCTTAATCGCTTGGCGTACCTCGTCTTCTGAGAGAGGGCCATCAAGGTCGTTGTTTGTAGGCACCTGGGGGAGTCGTGCAATGGCTTCATCGTTGATTTGAGCTGGCTGGTTGAACACGTTGTTAAAGTGTTCTGCCCATTTCTCCAGAATTAACTTCTTCTCTGTCAGCAAGGTACTGCCATCAGCACTGAGGAGGGGGGACGATCCAGAAGACTGAGGTCCATAGACAGCTTTCAAAACGTCATAGAATATTTTTGTGCCATGCCTGTCGGCGTAACCTTGGATCTCAGCCAGGAATCTTGCATGTCACGTAGTTCTGTTTGCACTTTACTGCGTATTTTGGTAAACGCTGCTTTCTTCGCCGTATAGAAGGGGTCATTCTGGTGGGCCCAAAGCAGGCGATGCTTCTCTTCAAGCAGCTTTTGTATTTCTGCATTATTTTCGTCGAACCAGTCTTGATGATTTCTGGTGGCGGGGCCTAAGGATTCGAAGGCAGCAGAGTGAACTGTGTCCCTGAAGGATACCCACTGATCCTCGATGTTGGACTGGTTGATTTAAAAATTGGATAATTTGTTTTGCATGAGTGTCTGGAAGCAATGTTCCTTCTCTGTGTTCTTAAGGGCTGTGACGTTCAGTTTCTTCATGACTTTTTGGCCCTGTGGTCTTCTCTTGGGCTGAATGTGAAAGTTCATCTTTGAGATTATCAGGCGGTGGTCCGTCCAGCATTCGGCGCCACACATGGCCTTGGTCACTCTCATATCCCGCATGTCCTTTGCCCTCACGATGACAGCCAATAAGATGCCAATGCTTAGAGCGTGGGTGCATCAAGGATGTCTTGTTCCGGGTTGGTAAGCAAAACATGGTGTTGGTGATGGCTAGGTCATGAGCAGCACATGTTCTGAGAAGGAGGTGCCCATTGCTATTGCATTTTCCGATGCCATGTTTACCGAGGATGCTGTGCCAGGCATGGTGATCGGCCCCAACACGAGCGTTGAAATCTCCAAGGATGATGAGCTTTTCGGACTTGACTGATGTGATGAGGGAGTCCAGTTCCTAAAAGAACTTATCCTTGATCTCGTCTTGGTTCGTCATAGTCGGAGCGTAGGCATTGACAATGGTTGTCTTGGCCTTCTTTCCGAGCGGTATCTGCATTGTCATCAGCCGGTCGTTAATACCCTCGGGGATGTTTGGTAAATTCCGTACATGGATGGATTTGATTGCGAAGTCAACACCCGCTTCACGTCTTTCTTCACTGCTGCGCCCACTCCAGAAAAAGGTGTAACCACCACCGGCTTCTGTCAGCTGGCCCTTGTCTGCAAAGCGTGTTTCACTGAGAGCAGCTATGTCGACACCGTAGAGAGGTAGTTCTCTGGCCACAAAAGCAGTTCTTCTCTCCGGTCTGTCTGCTTTGGTGTTGTCGAGCAGAGTTCTCACGTTCTAAGATGCAAAAGTGAACACCTTTGGTTTCTTTTTCTTGATGTTTCGACCACTAGAAGGGATCCCCGCCAGCCGCGGTAAACTGGCCAGGGTCGGGGAATGGCAGGGGATTTTAATTCAGAGTTACATTCTCCTATCCTGAATGCTGGCTAAGCTTATGGCCGGACAGGACACGGGCCGTACAACTGCTGAGGAGAACCAGGACATCCAGTAGGGACGTAGTCCTTAGTCAAAGGGCCCTTGCTGGGGGAAGGTGCTATCTCTCTCAACAGCTGCGGTTACAGTTAAGCTGTGGATCAACTGTGAAGGTTATAGCGTGGGAGAGGAATAGGAGGAAGCTGTGGGTAGGATTGGTGATGGTCCTCTATTCTAGGGGTAGTATGGCTGTTACGTTTGGAATGCAGGTCCACGGCTGTGAGTAAAGTAGAAGAGTTAGAATCCTGGGGAGGGGTTGGAGTGGTTGAGCACTGGTAACTATTGTATGAAGGTGGTAGATCAATTTGTACTAGCAGCTGGTGCATCCTCGTTTGGTGAAGCGGAGTGAATTTGAATGGAGTGGGTACAAGCAACTGACGAGGGATCATGGTCTGCATGTGCCTACTCGGCCACGTATGATTTGCTTTATGGGGAGTTGTTCATGACAATGCAGGGAGGAAATGGTTTACATAATTGACACCATTTTAAACAGGGTAAATGACTATGTTATATTAATTCATTGATATTAAACCTATGGTGATATCAGCAGGAAAGTGAACGTCAGCTACGTAGGTGGTAACTGGAATAGATCGACAATCATCTTTGAAGCCAATATCTAGGGAGAATTTGCCGACGATCGGGAATGGTACATCATCTACATTACAAAGGTTGATGTCGGGGGTTCCAAAATGGTGACAAGTTTTGATTTGGTGCGGAATTTATGGTGTTCTGTTGCTACCAACACTTTCAGTTCCCTTCTGTGATATTGTATTTCTTCATTCACTTTCAACTTCACTTCCTTTTCATCATTGTATAATTGTAAGTCTTTCATCTGTAGGCCCCATGCCTCTTTCGCCCTACTTAGTCAAGTTCCATTACTCAGTAAACGAAGGGGAATTAAAATGAACTTAAAATTTTGTTCATTTTCTTCACTAATTCTGCTACAACGTTATTGTCTTAGGTACACCAGAAGATTCCCAACTGGGATCCTTTTACACCCACCAAGCCAAGTCTACTTCGACGTCACTATTTAATTCATCCAATAACTTTGACCGTTACGAATAAGTGCCACCCTTTAAGGGCGTGATTTTACCTCCGTGCACCAATAATTTCTCTCCTCCTCCACCCTTTTCTCCAATCAGAAAGTCTGTTATACTATCTCAAGCAATACTGCTTACGCAAGCAATCTTGTCACGAAGCGAAATGGCTTTACCGTTAAAATCTGCAACATCAGCACCTATATCGATACCCTAGCTTGTGTTTACAAACATTAGGCGGTGAGTGAGAATATGCAACTATGCAACTCCGTAGCGGCCATTGTTTTCAAAACATCTAAGTCGTAAAATGAATTTTTCGCCACCTACCCCTCTATCTACGTACTTGTCTACTTTAATCTACCAGCTTTTTACATATGGAAACTCTGAATTAACATTACATTGACTAGGGAACCCGTGTCGATAAAGATTGTCACTTTGGTGTTGCTAGACGTAGTATTGAATGTTAAGGAATGGGAAGACGTGTTTGGGATATCCAGGGTATGTACAGGTAGAGTTGATGAGTTAATTTCCTGGTACGGAGTGACTGCCCTTGATGTGCACTGAATCTTGGTGTTCTGTAGTCATAAAGGAGATGTGTTAGCGTGATCTGGGGAGTTCGATCTGTGTTGCATCCATGCTAACAGCACACGGCACGATCACTTGTGTGGAAACATGTACTGTGATAATCGCAGTGTCGGTTTGATTGTGAAGGGTGTCTGCGGTAACACGTGTTTGCAAGGCGTCCTTTTTTGTGGCAGTATATATAAACCAGTTGTGTTCTTGATGGAGAACGTTGGCGTGAGCGATGTCGAGTGCGAGATGTATGTCTTCATATCGTGTTGTGTATGTGGGAGGAGGGGGGCCATTTGACCCAGGCTATTGTGTATGTGGGTGCAGTAGGTACTGAATGGTTCTGGATCTGGGTGTTAGCTTTGTCCGTATCAGAGGATTTCCTCGAGAATTCGCCTTGTATGATACCTGGTGTGAATGGAACAGTACCAGCTTTCTGGAGTGTGTCTAGGTGTAAGTCGGATAGTATTCGAAAATGTGCCATGAGTGCGACTACGTGTTTCAATGAAATCTTGTAGTCTAAGACCCAGTCTGAGTTTGTAAGTTCTAGCCAAAGAGTATAGGGGGAAAGTTATCCAAGTGGTTCAAATGATGCAAAGGACTTCTTAAAGTGCTCTGCGAAACCATAAGACTTAATTTCCTCAAATAGATCAAACTGAATGACGTCACCAGCTAATGTTAGAATTTATATTTTACCTTTGTCGTCTGTGACGTTCCTTCGTGCTATCAGAGATGAAATTGTGTACAGGAATGTTCTTGCCGTTAAAGAGAGGTAATGTTGTCTCACCCTTGACTACGGTGATAAGATTTTATTGTTGTCATTGTGTTTTGATTAGCAGGTGTATTGTCAGAAGATTTGTTAGCAGAAGGAGGGGACATGTCTGGTGTAATGGAAGTGAGCGTATACCGGCTACATGTATAGGGTTGGTATGTCGAGTCAGAAAGATGTTTAGACACGTTCATGGACTAAACTTATAAAAAAAAAAAAAAAAAAAAAAAAAAAAAAAAAAAAAAAAAAAAAAAAAGACCGTAATGCCTCCTAGGTGATATTGAGAACAGAAGAATATCTACTTACCCAGGATGATGTAGGAGTTTGTTTCTATGAATGAGGATGCAGTGCGACGATTCGGTGGGAAGATGCACTGCTGTAAACAAGGGGAGGAGTTAGTACGGTGTATTGTCACGTCCTTAGCGTGAATAGAATCCTGTGGTTGTGCTGCGTCATGCCCTTGTATGGATAGTCTCCTGTTTGTATTTTTAGGCACGAATTGCGTGAATATGAGGTGTAGTATATGTTATAATTTGTATTATATTTCATAAAACGTCAGTCACATGTAACCCATTGAGCAATACCCGTCTGTTGGGGCGCGCCTCATTACGTTCTGTCATATCGCCAAGCTCAGGAGAAATGTCACATAATTTGGCGGGAAAGATTATTCTGCTTTCCCATTGGTTGAGAGCGTTTAAGCTACCTACTTTGCATATGTTTTGGCATACCGGGAAACGTAAGCACCCATTGCCGGGGTATAAAAGGCGAAGCAGAGAGCGATCCGAGAGAGAGAGACAGGGTCAATAGAAGAGAGTCAATAGAGAAGAGAAGCAGAGAGAAACAGAACGCAAAAAGAACAGATAAGTCAAGAAAAGAAGCAGATACCCAGGGCCCATCTGAATCCACGTAGAAATTATTCTACATTCGTCGATTACGACAACTCCGCTAAACAAATCCTTTGGACCACAACGATTTCCCATCTCCGCGCGAAGTACAAAGCCTTCGTGTTTTCCCGAATTTTTTCGGACCTCTCAAGACTACTGCTGGAGTAAGTGCGACTCGACACTCTCTCTGTTATTTCTCAACTACGAAACATTAACCAATATCTTACGTGTTTCCGACTACCAGAATATTCACCTACCGGAAGTTATCGTACATCAGCATCTCACCTCAAACAACCCATTTGTTCCCGAGACTGGAGAGTCGGCCTGGACGATGTTCCGTTGGTGCGAGTTCTAGCAACCAGGATCAAGACTCGTCTACATCATAATCAAGACTTCGTTTCGCCCATCTTTCCTTATGTGCTGCGTACAAGAGTACACCCAGCTACGCAACTTTGTAAATAATTATCTATCTATATATAATCCATGAAACATTTAATGCCATCTAATATAATTCTATGCCTATTTATCTTGTATGTGTTATGTTCATTCGTGTAAATAATATTTGAATTCTCTGTCGCGACTAGCCTGGCCCATAGGTGGGACGTGACAATATGAAGATGCAAACACAAAAAATATATCAAAGAAGAGGAGAGAAAAAACAAATATATGGATGACTTTGGAGTTGAAGTGGAGATTTGAAGGTCGCATTCGTGAGAAGACGTAGATCAGTATTTCTCAAAAATTTTCGTGAGCGACCCTATTTGGAAAATTTCAATACTTCGCGACCCAGAATAAAGTAAAGAGAAACAAAATGGACAGTGATATATACCCTTTACTTTGGAAAAAAAAATAATGTGTACAGTTTTTCTTTAACAAAACTAAATTAACAGAATCTATGGCACTGCATTTCCTTCGGAAACGTAAATTAATGGGGTTTGTGGTGCTGCTTCTCATGTACCAGTATTTCAAATCTTGGGGCCCTGCGACCCTTCAAAATTGATCTCGCGACCCATAGTTTGAGAACCACTGACGTAGACGATGATGCGTGGGCAGCGGGATGGAGGAGGAGGTTGTCGTCTAAAACGGTGGTGGAGTGAAGAAGGCGGGGGATATCCGACTCGTTGGAGTAATACTGGATGTCTCGTCGTGGATGCTGGACAATGCTGCTGAGGGGGATTGTCTTGTAGCTAATACTGGACGATACAGCGAAGAGGGATTGCCTCGTAGGCTACCAGAATGTTGGTAGGAATAATGTAGGGTTTTGTTGTTGTTTCGATTTTTCTGTGGATACCGGAATCTTGATGCTTCGTGTCCCTCGGAATGTTGGTGCTTCGTATTTCACCGCTTGTCATCAGAATGTAGATTTGTTTGTTGTCTACGGTACATTGGATTTGGAGGTGTTAAGACAAACGAAGTTGTGGTTTGTTCTTTCTGATATCCCCGTGACTAGACTGATTTACATTTCAAATCAGTACACGAAGAAAACACTGGCGGTTGCCAATGGTACAATTTTACATACATTATTCAAATGGTGTCTGTTGCCAAATTATAATGTTATGTACAATTCGTTCTGTACTACCTACTTTTTAATTTACTTCTACATTTACAGTACATGAACTGAGTATGGACACTAAGTATCCATACATAGGTTTTATATACAAGTAATGGTGAGGATAGTAATAATGATATCGGTCGAATAACGACTTGCTGTTGGCAATGGAGAACGTAGGTGTCTTTTCGTGCTTAGCCAAACTGACATAATAGGGGGTCACACGGGAGTTTCTGGAGAGGTGATCGGACGAGCTAAAATGTGTCCGGACCTGGAGAGCGACCAGAACCGCCGGCTGTCCGGCCGACGCCTTAACACCTGCGCAGAACGGACCTCGCGCCTTCTAGCCACTTCAGTACGGGCCTTAAATCTCGCGGGCAGCAGCCAATGCCAGCCGTATCAAGATCGAGAGAATACAAGGTCTACTCAACAACTGACCAATAATTAGGTCGTTTGCGCAGTGACGTCACTAGAAGTACCTGGCCGAGGGTTCGTAGAAATTCCGGCCTCAGTCCAGGTGTGGCTGGAGTCGTGAACGTGTCTCCGTTTTCTTTTATAATATTTATGCGTAACTAAAATAACTATGCCGTCCCATTGTGCAGTTTCCGGGTGCAGAAAAACACATGTGAAAGGGTCTGAAATAACTTACCATAGATTTCCAAAGGATGAATATGTGAGAAATAAGTGGATTACGTTTTGCAAACGAGCAGAAAGATTTAATCCGGCCAATTCTTACATATGCAGCCGGCACTTTGAAGCAAATGCATTCCAGCGACATTTGAAGTACGAGTTACTTGGCATTCCCATTCCTACATCCCAAAAGAAATTTAAACCTGGAGCAGTGCCAACACTCGACTATGGTGAGTACATCTCGCAAACCATTGCCATTAGGTCACGATTTTCCTTGTTATTAGCTGTATATTGTTTTATTATGCCATACCTTTCGTGCATTTTGTATTACCACAGGTGGCACATTAACTTATATAATTGAAATAAGGAAATGCGATGTCGGTATAGTAAGAAATCTATATTTTGCAGCATCACACGTCTCGACTGCAGGTGGAGAGCAGAATGTGATCTCTGATGCAAGTCAGCCAACTCTCACCAGGTCTTCCAATAGCAGAGGTTAGTATGCAAGATTTATAAGTGCAATGAAAAAATATGTAATTCAAAGTCAGTGACGAAAAGTAATCTCGTAATGCTAGGGGCTTTCCCTATATATACTATTGCAAAATTGTAAGCAGTTATTATTATTATCATTATTATTATTATTATTATTATTATTTTTTTTTTTTTTTTTTTTTTTTTTTTTTTTTTTTTTTTTTTTTTTTTTTTTTTTTTTTTTTTTTTTTTTTTTTTTTTTTTTTTTAGCATCCCACGTCTCGACTGCAGGTGGGGAGCAGATTGTGATCTCTGATGCAAGTCAGCCAACTCAAACCAGGTCTTCCAATAGCAGAGGTTAGTATGCAAGATTTACCTGTGCAATGAAAATATATGTGATTCAAAGTCAGTGACGTAAAGCAACCTCGTAATGCTAAGGGCTTTCCCTATATATACTATTGCAAAATTATAAGCAGTTTCTTTTTCCAGCATTCCACGTCTCGACTGCAGGTGAAGAGCTGATTGTGATCTCTGATGCAAGTCAGCCAACTCACACCAGGTCTTCCAATAGCAGAGGTTAGTATGCAAGATTTATCTGTGCAATGAAAAAATATGTGATTCAAAGTCAGTGACGTAGAGCAACCTCGTAATGCTAGGGCTTTCCCTATATATACTATTGCAATTTTTTTTTTTTTTCAGTATCCCACGTCTCGACTGCAGGTGGAGAGCAGATTGTGATCTCTGATGCAAGTCAGCCAACTCACACCAGGTCTTCCAATAGCAGAGGTTAGTATGCAAGATTTATCTGTGCAATGAAAAAATATGTGATTCAAAGTCAGTGACGAAAAGCAATCTCGTAATGCTAGGGGCTTTCCCTATACACACTATTGCAAAATTGTAAGCAGTTATTTTTTTGCAGCATCCCACGTCTCGACTGCAGGTGGAGAGCAGATTGTGATCTCTGAGCCATGGCTACCAATACACAACATTTTTTATGCTAAAGGTAAGCAGTACAATTCACCACATTTGTACAAGTGTTATTAGAATAATTTTCCCTTAATATAGTTAGTTATACTTTGCAAACAAATGTCCTCATTTTTTTCTTGAAGCTTCTGCAGATTCTAAGAAATGTCCTATACCTACTTACCTGCAACTCCTCATGCCCCACCTAAAATCTTTCCCTTCCCACTTTTCTCTCTCATCGCACCCTTCCCCCCTTTTCTTCATTACCAATAAAGGCTTACAATAGGAAATTAACTGTTAAAATCTTTTCAGAACACCCAGAAGATAGTAGTAGAAGAGATCCTACACTTGAAGAGGAAGGCATCATCCTGAGAAAAAGGAAGTTTTTTGATACATGTGAGATGACACATACTGCTTTCTTGCATGACACCATACATGCATTAAAGCAGCAGCTTGCTGTTGTTCGTATGGAAAGGGATAAACTTGTTATTGAAAACAGAAAATATCAGGAGCTTATTACTATTCTTCAAGGTAACATTAAAAGTGATATTGCCACTGTTACATCTGATATAAAAGAGAAATTAAGAGCTCACTTTTCAGATACTCAAATTAAATTACTACTTGAAGGCAAACGCAATGTAGCAAAGTGGAGCGATGAAGATCTAAGTCAAGCTGTCAATTTAAGAAGTTTGAGCACTAATGCTTATTGTTATCTAAGAAACAAAAACATAATCCCTTTGCCATCAATAGCCACTATTAATCGGTGGGTAGGTAAACTTAATGTTGAACCTGGTCCATTAACATCAATAGTGCACGTTTTAAGACATAAAGCTGATACTATGTCAGAGTTTGAGAGGCTTTGTGTTTTGTCCTTTGATGAGACAAGTGTATCTCAAGAGTGGTCTTATGATAAAGCTACAGATACTGTGTATGCTCCAAAACACAAAGTTCAGTGTGTTATGATCAGGGGTTTAACCAGCAACTGGAAACAGCTTGTCTACTATAACTTCGATACCGACATGTCAAAAGCTGTATTATTTGATCTTATAGTTAAATTAGAAGACGCTGGAATGATAATAGTAGCAATGGTTAATGATCTTGGCCCCACCAATGTTAAACTGTGGAACAATTTAGGCATTGATATAAATAATACTAGCTTCCAAAATCCAGCTCATCCAGATAGGCAAATTTATGTGTTTGCTGATGCTCCTCATTTACTTAAACTCTTAAGAAACAACTTTTTCGACCATGGTTTCACTCTCAACAGTCCCTTCAGGAACATCACTAGCGGCAGTGTTCGAGAGCTTGTGATGAGAAGTGAATCAGATCTAAAGACAGCCCATAAAATATCATACAAGCACTTAGATGTTAAAGGAGTAAGCAGAATGAATGTAAAATTAGCTGCTCAGCTTATGTCAAACACCGTTGAAAAATCTTTGCAGTATTTTGGTCAACAAAATCTTCTTAAGAGCAAAGATTGGCAGGACACGAGCAGTTTTATTTCATTAGTTGATTCTTGGTTTGATCTATTCAATTCTAGAACACCAAATGACATAAAAAAAAGCAAGAGCTGCATATGGCATTCATTTGGAGTACCAAAATCAAATTCTTTCAGAAATGCTGACTACAGCCAAAAACATGCGGGTTGGAGAAAAGGATAGCCTCTATCCATTTCAAAAGGGCATCATTTTATCATGTACCTCTTTAAGCTGCTTATTTGCAATGATAAGTCAGCGATATAATGTTAAATATATCATGACTTACAGGCTTAATCAAGATGGACTTGAACACTTTTTTGGCTGTATTAGACAAATGGGCATTGCACATCAACATCCATCCCCTGTGCACTTTAAGCATAGATTAAGATCTTTCCTTGTGGGCAGAGTCAACAAGTTATTTGGAGGGCACCATAATGTTCAGTGTGTAAATAATGACATAAATTTAACAGGATCATCCTTTTCTGATGAAAGTCCAGAAAAGCAGTCGTCTGGTAATTCAGATTTAAACTCTGAACTAATGGTGTCCTCTATGCTTTTTGCAACGCTAGACTTTGAAGACGTGGATGAAGAGGGTGAAGGGGATGATATTACCTTAGAAGAGTCCAAAGACACTCTAGAGAACTGTATTGAGATTGAAGCACTGAGGTATGTTGGGGGTTTCATTGCTAAGAAGTTCCCTCAATACAACTTTCTTGCCAGTGAAATGATAGAAAAGGAGACCTGGATGGATTTCATATGTCAAATAGAGAACGGATTAGAGTCACCATCAGTAGATTTTTTCAAAGCACTGCAGCATATGGAAAAAAAATTTAATTGTTACCACGGAGACAAATCCTTAAAGGATGAGGTAAACTCCACATCCAAAGTGTGCACAGAAATATGCAAATATGTGAACCTACCAAGTGATGTCATAAAGTTTTTTGTTAAATGCAGACTGTATTTTCGGTTGCGAGTTTTAAACAGGAACTTATCGAACTCGCCGAGAAAAATAAAAAATAAATTATGTAAATTGGTGAAGTGAAATAAAATCTGAAATGACTTTTGCATTGTATTCAATTCGAACCTTGGTATGCAATGTAAATTCCAAAATAATTTTAGTGTTAAAGTTTTTTTCTTGTTATCTACAATGTTTATTCTTCAATTAGTAATATAGTATGATATAGGGGTATTCAGTAGCTGTAACAAGTGTTCACAGCAATGAGAGTTGGCCAGTGGCATGTTATTCTTCAGCAGGTAATCCTCATATCATCGATAATTCATGCCATATCCTTTAAGTTTGGCAAATCGTTTTCTTCATAGACAAAGATAATTGTTTGTGGTAAATGGATTCATAGACTTGGATACTTGTTTGCCCTCTACACAAAGATTAACTTTTAAATTTCTTTATTAAATATGTCAAAAATAAAATACAAGAATATTTTTCCAAAATGGAACCCCCATTTTAACGGTTGCAGAACATGAAATAGGTAAGTCTCCCAGAAACTCTGTGGTGCCTGTACGTTTTCTCTTTTACCTAACATTTTCACTTACGTTTTCACCATTTTCTCTGTGGGCTCCACTTCTGCTGACGTCACTACATGCGTGTGAGTTGACCTTGTATTCTCTCGATTGTATTCTCTCGATCTTGAGCCGTATGACGTGTCGTAATAATACTCGCATCATAAAATATAGTCACCGCTTATATCGATCGTTCTCTCTTTCACCCGCGAATTTTGAAAACCACAGAGAATGGGATTCAGGGCGCATTTGGGAGAATGTAAAAACACAGGGGCGACTACAATAAATATAATCAAGACGCCGATATGGCAGGGTCGCGAATCCACTTGCTCCTCATGACGCCTACGTGTGCGGCACCGTATGGAAGGGGCTAGACAGACAATTGAAGCAATGCGGGTCAAAGAATATCACGTTCTCGACATACATTGGAATCAGCAAATTAATTCAGCGCCTCTCGTTGAGTCGCCCATCGGACGCGACCAACCTTCCAAATATTTCATACGCGAAGATGGCAACAGCCTACTTACACCATGTTTTGACAACCCTGTAAATATGTACATTAAAATGTTTCTGGCAACCCTCCGAGGCTTGAACGGAGATTACCTTGTATTTGTAGACCAGAGAGCTGTCTGGCACATTAAAGTAAAGAACACTACCAGACTTTAATTCACCAATGTAGAGTTAAATACACATTCTACACAAACACACACACACACACACACACACACACACATATATATATATATATATATATATATATATATATATATATATGTATATAATATATATATATATAAATATATATATATATGTGTGTGTGTGTGTGTGTGTGTATTTACCTAGTTGTATTTACCTAGTTGTATTTTACGGGAAGGGGAGCTATGCTCGTGAGGTCCCGTCTTCATATCTCATTTTATCTAAACTATTTTTAAATTCATGTATTGTTTTTGCACACACCACTTTCTCATCTAACTTGTTCCAACTGTCTATTGCTCTGTGAGGAAAGCTGTTCTTTTTCAAATCTCTTCTATAGTTGTCTTTTTTTATTTTCTTTCCGTGTCCTCTTGTATTTCTGTCATCCCATTTTATCAGATTCTCTCTATCAGTAATTTCTATGCCTTTCATGATTCTGTAAATAGCTATCAAATCTCCTCTCTCTCTTCTTTGCTCTAGTGTCTGTAGTTTAAGTTTTTGTAGTCTCTCTTCATATGATAGTTTTGAGAGTGTTGGTGCCAGTTTAGTAATTGCTCTTTGTATTCTTTCAAGTTTTTTTATACATTTTTTTGTACTTGGTGACCATATCGTTGCTGCATATTCCAATCTTGGTCTTATCAGGGTGATTAGGATTTTCCTCACCATTTCTTCATCCAGGTATGTAAATGCCACTTTGATTGTTCTTATTAAATTATAAGTTTCTCCAAAAATCTTATTTATATGTTTCTCAGGTGACATATTATTCATAACAATGACTCCCAGGTCCCTCTCATTTTCTACTCTTTTTATTCCTTCTTCTCCTAAATTATATGATCCTGTTATTCTGTTTTTGCTTTTTCCAAATTCCATTATACTACACTTTTTTGTATTGAACTCCATCTCCCACTTCCTACTCCATTCTTGTACTTTATTTAGATCTCTCTGTAGTGATTCACAATCCTCTTCAGTTTTCACTCTTTTCAGTAATTTTGCATCATCTGCAAAGAAGCTCATATAGCTTTCAATTCCTTCATCCATATCATTAATATATATAGCAAACATTATTGGGGCCAGAACTGTTCCCTGCGGGACACCGCTTATTACTTCATTCCATTTTGAGTGCTGATCTCTTATCACTACTCTCATTTTTCTTTCTTGCAAAAAGTCTTCCATCCAATTTAGCAATTTACCTTGTATTCCTCCTTCATATTCTAATTTTTTAAGCAACTTCTTATGTGGTACTTTGTCAAAAGCTTTTTTTAGGTCTAGAAATGCACAATCAGCCCATCCATCTCTTTCTTGTATTATATCTATTAGTCTTGAATAGAAACATATTAAATTGGTGACGCATGATCGTCCTTGTCTGAATCCAAATTGCCTTGGATTTAGTACGTTGTTTTTTTCCAAGTATTTTACCCATCTACTTTTGATAATTCTTTCACATATTTTTGCTATTGTACTTGTTAGAGAGACTGGTCTATAGTTGGTAGGTTCTTCTTTATTTCCTCCTTTATATATAGGTACTATATTTGCTTTTTTCCAATCTTCTGGAACTTTTCCTTCTTTTAAGGAACTGCTTATTATGCTATGTATTTTGTCTGCCAGTTCATTCCTACATTCTTTCAGAATCCAGTTTGCTATTTCATCTGGCCCATGCGATTTTCTGACATCAAAATTACCCAAGTGTGTCAATATTTCATTCTTCGTTACTTCTATTTCTTCCATAGGGGGGACTTTTTCCTTCCACTCAATCTCTTCAGGTTGTATATTTTCCCTTGTAAACACTGATTTAAAATGTTTGTTCATAATTTCTGCCATTTCCATTTCCTCAGTGTATTCAACTCCTCCTTGTCTTAATTTCTCCAAGTCTTGTTTGTTTTTCAGTTTATTGTTTACAAATCTGTAGAATAGTTTTGGTTGATCTTTACACTTTTCTATAACATCTTTTTCATATTTTCTTTTTTCCTCTCTGCACTTTTGTACATATTCATTTCTATAACCAGTATATATTTTCCATTTTTCAGGTCTTCTGTCTTTTTTCCATCCGGTCCAGGCTTTGTCTCTTTTGTCTTTTAACTCCCTACAACTTTTGTTGTACCAGCATTTTACATATTCTTTTTCTTGTTTTTGTCTTGGGACATACTTTTCCACTCCTTCTTTGTAAATTTTTGTCAAAATATTCCATTTCTCTTCCACTGATGTTTCTTCTTTGTATATTTCTTCCCAGTTTTCTTGTTGGAAGAATTCTCTTATTTTATCAAAGTTTGTTTTTTCATACATCATTCTTCCTTTTCTATATTGTTCATTTCTTTTCATATATTTTTCTTCATTAAGTTCCAGTTCAATCAATATGTGGTCACTTTTACCTATTGGTGTTTTATATTCAATCTTGTCCACTATTCTAGGTTCAGATGTAATTATTAAGTCTAGCCTCGATGGTTCTTCTTCATTTCTATACCTAGTGTTCTCTTGTATCCATTGTGTCATTGAATGGTCAGTAATCATCTCAAGTAGAGCATTTCCCCATGAGTCATCACCACTCTTTACTGTCATTTCTTCCCAGCAGATTTCTTTGCAATTAAAGTCGCCCATCATAACTATTCTTCCTCCGTCTTCCATTATTTTAGTTAATGCTATCTTTGTGTCCTCTAACATACTTTTATGTTCACTCTCCTCCCATGAGGCTGTTTTCGGAGGCACATAATTGATCACAAATTTTCTGCTCTTCTTATCTCGGTCTTCCACTTCTATCATAATCATCTCTACTGTATTCTTTCCATATATGACACCTTTCACGTTTATATCCTTCTTTGTCAGGAACATAACTCCACCCCCTTGTTTTTTCTCTCTGTTTCTAATCCAATAATTGTATGTATCATGTCCTACACTGTTGGGTGGTAGTGGGCCTTTTAATTTTGTTTCTACAATTCCCATTATGTCCGGTTCTTTTTCTTTCAAATAATCATTCAGTTCATTCAATCCTGTTATCAATCCATCTATATTTGTGTAAGACACTCTTAGTTTTCTGCCACTTCCATTGTGTTCTCTGTTTCCCTTATGTTTTTCTTTAGTATGTCGAACTGCTTTATTTTCATGTTCACTACTCTCCAATAGAATCTCTCTTTCTCTGACTCCGTTCTTTCCTCGTTTTTTGCCTTAGCTTCAATTCTTTTCTGCTTTTCTGCCTCTCTTTCCTCCTTATTCATTTCTCTTTTTATCCATACCTTTTTATATTGATCATTTGTTGCTAGTTTCCCTGTCTTGGATAGAATTTTCTCTGCCGTTGTTTGTGACCTGAATTTAATCTTAATTGGTCTGGTCTTATCTGTACTATATTTTCCGAGTCTGAATTTTTCCTCAATTTCCTTTATAATTTCTGGTTCATCTTCCTGGACTAATTTTAATAAACTGCTTACCCTTTCATTTTCCTCCTTGATTCTTGCGGTTCTATCTGGGTTATGTTTCTCTTCCATTCCTAATATAATTATACATTTCTTTTTGTCAGCTAATTCTCTTACTATATTCTCCTTCTGTCTCATCACTTTAATAACTGAGTCTTCATTATGTTCTTTCAATTGCTGTTTGACTATGTCAGTGAATGAAACCTTATTCCCTTCTTGAGTTATTCTCCAATTTTTAGCTTCTGTAGCTATTTTCTCACTGTTTTCATTACTATTCTTCTTCAATTTCTCATTCTCCTCCTTTACATTTCCTAACTGTCTTTTTAGGTCCTCTACTTCTTCAGTTAAGTTTCTGTTAGCCTTCTCTAGTTGTTCCAATCTTTCAATTCTCTGGAAAATGGAGTCTACCTTACCTAACTTACGTTCCAAGTCCTCGATCACCTTATCAACTCTCTCCTCTAGTCTTATCAGTCGGGGGGGGGTTGTGTCCCCCCCACCCTCTTTAAATCCCTGGAACATATTCTCGTCACTTTCTACTGTATTTCTCCTCTCTATACTTCTAATCTTTACATTTTTATTTGCCATTTCGTCATCCGGTGGTCGTTTCATGTTGACCTTACGCCCGTCTGCCTGGGCCAAGTCCTCCACATCCTCATTTCCTTCCATTTCCCCAGCAATCCCTCCCCTTCTCCTCTTTTCCTACTTACCTACTGCCTCACGAGCAATTTCCCCCCCCCTGCAAATACAAAAAGGCACTTCTCTTTGCGTTGGTATCCACAATCTGCACTTTTCTTCAGAGCGTTCGTCAAGCCGTCCGTTCGTTGAAAGTGTGTGTGTGTGTGTGTGTGTGTGTGTGTGTGTGTGTGTGTGTGTGTGTGTGTGTGTGTGTGTGTGTGTGTGTGTGTGTGTGTGTGTGTGTGCATTTACCTAGTTGTATTTACTTAGTTGTATTTTACGGGAAGGGGAGCTATGCTTGTTGTGTCCCGTCTTCAAATCTCATTTTATCTAGACTATTTAAAAAAATTCATGTATTGTTTTTGGACACACCACTTTCTCATCTAACTTGTTCCAACTGTCTATTACTCTGTGAGGAAAGCTGTTCTTTTTCAGATCTCTTCTATAGCTGTCTTTCTTGATTTTCTTTCCATGTCCTCTTGTATTTCTATCATCCCATTTTATTAGATTCTCTCTATCAATAATTTCTATGCCTTTCATGATTCTGTAAATAGCTATCAAATCTCCTCTCTCTCTTCTTTGCTCTAGTGTCTGTAGCTCAAGTTTTGCTAGTCTCTCTTCACATGATAATTTTGAGTGTTGGTGCCAATTTTGTAATTGCTCTTTGTATTCTTTCAATTTTTTTTTATACATTTCTTGTACTTGGTGACCACATCGTTGCTGGATATTCCAATCTTGGTCTTATCGGAGTGATTAGAATTTTCTTCATCCAGGTATGTAAATGCCACTTTGATTGTTCTTATTGAATTATAAGTTTCTCCAAAAATCTTATTTATATGTTTCTCAGGTGACATATAATTCATAACAATGACTCCCAGGTCCTTCTCATTTTCAACTTTTTTATTCCTTCTTCTCCCAATTTATATGATCCTGTTATTCTGTTTTTGCTTTTTCCAAATTCCATTATACTACACTTTTTAGTGTTGAACTCCATCTCCCACTTCCTACTCCATTCCCATACTTTATTTAGATCACTCTGTAGTGATTCACAATCTTCTTCCCTGTTCACTTTTTTTAATAG
>NC_134792.1:9503299-9548299 GCF_046742065.1 Oratosquilla oratoria
TCGCATAAACTCTTAAGCTTATACGAGCGTGGGACCTCCAAAAAATGCTGAATCCTAATTTCCGGCCTTCTTAACGGGATGCACAGAGCTCGAGAGAGAGTCGGTCCGATGATACGTACAAGGAAATAATAGAGTGCATTGTGATATAGAACTAGGAGGTGATTGACTTAGTGTAGAACCATAGAAGAAATTGTGAACCAATAAAGGAAAGGAACCAATAGTGATGTTTAATGAAGCCGCCTTAAAAACAGTGTTATGTATCTACTCATAACCAGAGAGGATACATAAAATGGCGGCAGCGGTCTTCGCTCCCACGTCTCAAAAAGAAGAAATCTGAATGAAATCGTCAGCCACGCCTACCAGAAGAAAGAATATCAAAGCATACTCATCGCAGAGTTCTCGATACACACAAGTACCCCTCTCCATAATCCAACACCAACCGCTCCCTCCGAGAAGTCTTCGATTCGGTGGTGAAATTTACATTTCAAACCACCTGGTGGCAGCCACGTATCAACAAGGTACCCACTACCAAGAACACCAAGTTCTAACCACCCCTCCAAGAGGATATCTCAATTGCACCATAAGTACGTCATCATCGCCGACTCCAAATTATCGACTCACTACTAACCAAGGTAATTACTATACCAACCTTTCACAATACTAGATATTATTGATAACCACTAATAACCAATCAAAACCAACCCCCCTGATACTGCCTTCTCTCCCTTTTTACGAGAACGTCAATGAGGCACCCGCCCCCCGCAAGCTTTACCACCCAGAGGTAATTGCACACACCCAATATATTCGTACGTAAGGACAAACAAGTCTACGGGCCGCCACAGCCACACCTGACGGACCTACCCACACGTCAATATATATACCTAATCCCAATCATACCTATCAAGGTACTCTAATGTTAATTATATAGAAAATAGTGTAAGACTCACTTTAACCTCCATATCACCAATAACTAACTATAGCTAAACTCCATTTTTTCCTTCTTTGATGAATAATTCAGTCTCTAGTGATTTAATAATTAAAAAAAATTTTTTTTTTACAAAACTAAGTTGCATAATTAAGTTACACAAGTAAGTTAAAAACATTTTTGCATACTTCTATCTTGTACTGTCCCAAATTATTATTTAGAATAATATATTTTAAAATATTACAATAACCTATATAATCACTTTCTTTTTTTTGCCAATATCAAATATTACCATTTTCTTCCCAATATTATATATGCCCATTTATATTGTATATCTTATATATATATAAAAAAATTATTGCAATTGTACCATTGTATAACACTCAATATCCGTATAATTATTTTATTTCAATATCACTAGCCTCACAATCCTAACATTGTTTAGCTAGAAGAATCTAACATGTTACAAGCATTTTGTAATTTCCAATTTTAAACTTAAATTTTATTTACAACCTTATGATTTCACCACAGTGCTACAACTTATCGAATAACAATTCCATATAGTTCTATGTACATTATATAACTTTAGTGATATATTTACATGTATTTCCACATCACATATATATATGTATAAGCATAATGTATAACTGTTGACACCCTATACCCCCCTTTTTTTTCTCTTAGCTAACCTTAACATACACCCTTTAAGTAATGTGTACCACATCTTTCTGACTTTAACAATTCGACTTAGATTCCCCACCTATAGTTAACCACTAACATGGCAACAGGAACGAGAAACAAATTCAAAAAAGCGATAGAAAGCATCCTCTCTAAATCTCAAGAGGAAAATCCATCTCATGACTCAGACTATAAGAAAGACGAACCAGACCCTCAACAAATAAATCCACAGGCTGACATTCCCACACAACCCTTAGACCATGACCACTCACATAACTCTGACAACGCCGCTCCTAAGGCAGATACTCCAATAGTTGCTCAGTATTATGATGAAATCTTACCCCTTCATAACCAACCCTCTCAAGAAGACCCCTTCAACCACCCTCAACCACAACAACCCATTCCTCCCACCATACCATTTGCTCAAGCTACTCCTCCTATAAACAATCATCAGTTCAACCCCCATATCCCGACACCCCTAATTCCCCCGCCCGTGCACCCACAGTACCAACCCCTCAATTACGATCCCCATGCCTACCAAAACTTCCCCTTTCCTTCTCCCCATTACCCATCCGGTCAACACACCTCCACACCATACCACCAACCACCGCATAACCCTCCTCCAAACCAACCATATTATCCCTACCCACAACCTCAACCTACAATATTTAACAACTACCAAACCATTACCCCTCTAACCGAAATTCCAACCTTCTCCAAAGCTAGTGGCCTATCCATTACTGACTTTCTGACAGCATGTGACCTCTTCTTTTCAAAGAACCAACACTACTCTGAATTCGACAAGATAAATATTTGCCGTCAGAAAATAGAAGCATCAGATGAATTCAGATCGAGGGCACGAATGATAGACAGTTTAGTCGCGAGTGGAATCACATATCAAGACTACAAAAATCACCTGCTAAATGTTTTCCAGAACAAACAAACCAACAACATCAATTTCATCCTCACTTTTCTAAATAACACTTGAGTTCCAACACAAACAAACATCTACGATTTTGTTGCTAGCAAAATCAAAGAAGTTAGGGAGGACCTAGAAAATAATAGCCCTTGGGTATACACTGACTCTAATGGGAAAAGAGCCATGACAATAGAAAACTTACTCACATTCTTTGAGATAGGTTTCTATCTTTCTCAACTCCCACCAAAGTGTTTAAAAGAGGCCTCAAAAAGGGAATTAAACACTAGAAATCCATTAGCTTATACCTACATCCTAGATATCACCAACGCTTGCGATGTCCCCCTCTCCACCCACCACTATCTCCCTAGACTAAATAGCCTTCTGTCACAGCAGCCCCCTCCTACCAATCCAGGACAATCTTCTAAGTGGTGTTCCTACCATTTGGCAAAAAGTCACAACACTAGAGACTGCATACAAAAACAACAAATGCAAACACAGGCACCACACCACCCTATCCCTTGCTCAGTTCATGAAACCATTTCCCACACCGATGCCCAGTGTCGAACACAGCAACAACAATACCCGCAGGTACAACACCGCGCCATCCCTTGCTCAGTTCATGGTACTACCTCCCATACGGATGCACAATGCAAAGTGCAACATCAACCCATACAAGCTCCACCCCCCTCCAAACCTCCACTCCTACCTACACCAACACATCCAAACAAATACTGCAACCTACACAAAACCACAACTCACTCCAACGAAGAGTGTTCTCAACAGAAATCACAACCACAACCTCACCAGAGAACTAACAAACCATTCACCACCCCTCGACAAACAGCTCCCTCCCACACGACACGCACAACTCAACACCGATTGGGGGAACGCGTACCAGCCTCACGCACCAAACCACCATAGGAACATCTCACACACACCACAACTATGTCACCCTAAAAGTGACCCTAGATCAACTCACAGTTGACATGATGGTAGATACAGGAACAAATCTGAACATCATCCCCAGAGCACTCTATGAAGCATTAAATGACCCACCCCAAATTCAATTTTCCAATATGGAAGGACTCCTAATAGAAGGGAGCACCATTTCACTTCACGACATGATTGATCTAAACATAGAAGTGAATAATTCCCAAGTAGGTTTCACATCCTTCCACATAGCTGATGAATGGAGTCTTGATCAACAAGGTATAATAGGATTACAGTCATTGAGGATTTGGAAAACTAAGATAGACCTTGAGACCAACAAAATCTCCTTCCCAGATGTAAATAATGAGTCAACAGTTCCTGAGACACCCGATTCAGACACACAACCTATCTCATGTCTACCTTCCTTAAATACTCCAAATCCGACTAACAGCTATTCCTTCCGACCACCCCCTTATGTCACCTCAAAGGCATTGATGTCTAACACAGTCATCATTCCACCTAGACATTCCATGACTGTCCCACTATTTATACCCGGAGCAATCGGACATCAGGACGTCATAATTGACTCAGACACGTCTAGACTTACCAACATCTCAATTGAACACTCTTGGGACATAATATCAGAAAATAAACACACCCTAGCTATGTTAACAAATCTCTCCGATCAACATTGCAAAATCAGGAAGAACACAAACATTTGTTCAGTCCATCTCCATAATTCCCCAATCCAGGAACCACTCCCACAACACATCAACACTGTAAGACCACCACAACCCCTCACCCCTATCCATCCAGACCAAATCACAACATCAGCCAACGGAGATATTCTTCACAAGCTACTGGCCCTCCTACAAAGGAATAGATCAGCTATCGCCTTAGAAGGTGAACCACTAGGCAAATGTGATATAATCAAACATCACATCCAAATTCCCCCTAACACCCCCCCTTCCTACACTCCCGCTTACCGCATACCTCACAGTAGGAAATCCCAAGTCAATAACAGTGTACAAGAGATGATACACCAAGGCGTAATTTCCCACTCAGACAGTCCCTGGAACAGTCCCCTCTTCCTGATCCCTAGGAAAGACGGAACCTTACGCCCTGTTGTGGACTTTAGAAAAGTCAACCATCTCACTCAATCTGACCCACACCCCCTCCCCGCCATGCAAGATGTACTACAATGCATTGGCAACGGGAATACAGTATTTTCCACTATCGACCTTAAGTCTGCCTTCTGGCAAGTGGAATTAACAGATGAATCGAAACCCGTAACAGCATTCTCCACTGATAAGGGACATTTCCACTTTGAACGTATGCCCTTTGGCCTTAAGAATGCCCCCTCAACCCAACAAAGGTTGATGACCCGCATTTTCAGTGACATGATAGGAGTCTCATTATTCGTCTACTTAGACGACCTCATAATCTATAGTCCCACACAAACTGACCACCTTCACACACTAGAGATTGTCCTAAAAAGACTCAAAAACACAGGATTGAAAGTCCAACTAGGAAAGCACCCCATAGCCTACGCAAGTAGAGTACTTAATAAGCCTGAAAGTAACTATTCAACTACACACAAAGAAGGCCTAGCCCTCATATGGGGTCTGAAACAATTTAAGTTTCTTATCCTAGGTTACAAGATATTCATATTCACTGATCACCAACCCCTAGTCTATCTCTTTAACTCAAAAGACTTACATGGGAGAGTTGCTAGATGGAAAGCAACTCTCCTTGATTACGATCCCAAGATCGTATACTTAGCTGGGAAAGCTAATATAGTGGCAGACTGCTTAAGCAGACAAACTCATATCACCCCTATAACCCAAACCACATGCATACCTATGCAAGAACTCAGAGATGAAACTGACAGAGACCCTATATGGTCCCCAATAAAACAACATCTCCTTTCACAAACCCCCTTACAGTCCCGACCACCTGTCCCTATAGAGGAACTCAAGCTGGTCGACGGAATTATAAGGAGAACCACTAATACCAGAGATGTAACAATCATTCCCAGAGCCCAGTTCCCAAGGTCCTACACATATTGCACGACAGTGCAATGGGAGGCCACTTAGGCAGAGATAAGACACTAAACACTGCTAGGCACTCATACTATTGGCAACATATGACAAAAGACATAACCACACACATAGGATCTTGTGTCACTTGCAACCAATTCAGACGCCCTGACCCTAAACAACTCCATATCAACAATATCCCACTCCCTGCTGAGCCATGGGAAACACTTGGCATTGATCTACTCAAAATGCCAACCAGCCATCAAGGTTCCAATTATATACTCACAGCAGTAGAATATTTCTCTAAATACACAATCCTAATACCACTCCAAGACAAAACAGCAGAGACTGTAGCCAAAGCCCTAGTTAACAATATCTTTTGTAGATACAACATACCACACACAATGTTATCTGACAATGGATCAGAATTCAAAAATGAGGTGATGCGCGAAATAGCACACCTCTACAACATTGACCAAACATTTGCCACTGCCTACCACCCACAGGGAAATGGTCTGACTGAGCGAACAAATCGCAAAGTCCTAGAGGTGCTCAGACCTTTGGTCAGCGATCTCATGGACAGTTGGGAAGATTGGCTACCACAGGTACAAGCCAGTATCAACAGCACAGTCAATTCCGCAACAAAGATGTCCCCACATGAGATCATTTTTGGCCAGCCAATGCACCTACCCTACCAAATCTTCAACCAACCACCCACCCCCCTTATACAACCTAGACAACCTCACACACTGCATCAAAAGAGGTATGCAAACCATTTATAAACAAGTCAGGGAAAACCTCAAAGAAGCCCAAGAAAAGACAAAGACAAAACAACACAAACGGTCAACTCCACTTGACATAGCGCTTGGTGACACTGTCATGGTCAAAGACTCAACCAAGACTAACAAACTCAGACCCAAGTTCTTAGGTCCCTTCACAGTCACAAGCTCACTCCCTAACAATGTTTTTCTACTAACAGATCCTTCCGATCACACAACCGTAACCATACATGGAGAGAAGCTGAGAAAGGTCAAACTCAACCTCGACCCAATCCCACCTCCCACCAACAACCCACCTACCACACTCACACATAGCTCACCCAAGCGCAAGTCTCATCACATGACCCTGCGTCGACGCAACTAAACATGCTCTCTAGCTCTCGCCCCTGAAGATGCAGGACGTCATGTATCTATCAGTGGAGGTTAAAATGGCCCATTTCCAATAAGAACTCCCTTCCGCATATCTAATGAAACTTCTCCACTTCCTTCCGACCAATATAACATTAGCGAGAGTCAGATAAACATATCCTCATTCACTGAGACATAACCTTCATCCTCCAAAATGAAATACATCATTAATTACCAACCTTAACATCAACTATCTTTCAAGAATTTATTCTTAACAACATACCTATGGACCCGATCAAGAGATTCTCCCTTTCGGAAATTTACCACTTCCCCTACCCCTACCCACCCCTGCCTAAGATCCCCGATACCATCCTTCCAAGTCAGATAGACATGGTACACCTACTGAATAAATCGACTACTCTTGACATGGACTCCCTCGACCTCCATTGCCAAAAAACTGCCCTATACTTCCACACCCCTCTCAATCTTAATCATCCTTTTTATAGTTGTGGTATTAAACAAATTCTTTTGCACGAAATAAGATCTTCCAAAACATTTCAACCCCATTCCCGACTTACTGTAAACCTAGATTAAGTTTATTCTTGTGTCTCACCCAATATCTTGAATATCATAATAATTTTTATTACACACCATACATACTGTGAAATAAAACAAATGCTAAGTGACACACCAAACTGACCATAGAACAGTGTTTGAAAATGAGAATCCCTACAGTGACGGTGACATATCACGTGAACAATATAACATTGGAAAAGAAATTTCTACCAGTGATATACGAAATATGGTGTAATCTCTCGTGTGATAATGGATATAACATATACTCTGGTGAGACACAACGTTACTCTTCGGAGACACAACATCGCATACCCATACTTACAGTTCAAGATGCCCCTTTGGGACCTCGGATTCACTTCAGCACCCCCCCCCCCACCTTCACATTTAACCACCCAGGATTTTGTGTCTCTGAATTTTTTCACTGTATAACCATACGTATAGATTTTTGTTAACCATGTAACCTTAGGTGCCGGGAGCCATCTAACCCCAGGGGGAGAGCGATATGTATACGCCTCATATACGTGACGAGTAGTATTGCCCAGTCATATCACCCACTCACTCCCTCACACACTCACCAGACCACCACCAAACACGCCGGTCCGACGATAAGGCGCCTGCTGAGTAAACAATTTCTACCATCAACACACACGCACGCACACACGAACACACGCGATCACTCAAGTAACCACACAGTACTAAACACATTATTACGTATACTGACGAACCTCCCCTGGATATATATATAATTGAGATATTAGACTACATTATATAATGTAACCCCAAGATAGTAATAAGAAGAAATATTGTAATCTTGCTCGCATAAACTCTTAAGCTTATACGAGCGTGGGACCTCCAAAAAATGCTGAATCCTAATTTCCGGCCTTCTTAACGGGATGCACAGAGCTCGAGAGAGAGTCGGTCCGATGATACGTACAAGGAAATAATAGAGTGCATTGTGATATAGAACTAGGAGGTGATTGACTTAGTGTAGAACCATAGAAGAAATTGTGAACCAATAAAGGAAAGGAACCAATAGTGATGTTTAATGAAGCCGCCTTAAAAACAGTGTTATGTATCTACTCATAACCAGGGAGGATACATGACCGACCGATCTATGGGTAATAATGTGATCTTACACGCACACACACACACATCCAATTCCCCGCCCATGAGAGTTGGAGTAACACCCCGCAGCGAAGCGATACGGAAATTATTTCAGCCCTGGGCAGGATTCGAACTCGGACCGCCGTAGTGGCAGGGGAGAACTCTAACAACAGCGCCACGAGGTGTGTGTGTGAGTGTGTGTGTGTGTGTGTGTGTGTGTGTGTGTGTGTGTGTGTGTGTGTGTGTGTGTGTGTGTGTGTGTGTGCGCGCGCAACACTGAATGGGTCCTAGTGGGCAGATGTACATTTATCAACCACAATTCACTTTAATTTCAAGCCATCAACATCGAGAACCTCGAGGAGAAAATGTAAAGTGGTACAGCTAAGGACTCGAACCTCCGCTAGCACGAGGAGGCATACATGCAGAAATTGAAACGTGGAACAGTTTAGGACTTGAACCCCCGCTAGCACGTGACAAATGATCGTGATTTAACCGATTGCGCCATCAAGAGAGATATAAGTTGAACGCAACTTTTCTTATATATTTGTATGCTCGAGTTACAAGTACACGAAATTTTGCGTTCAACCCATCTCCGCCATGATAATACAATTGGTAAGTGTACAACGCGAGAAAGTATTTGTACAACACTGAATGGGTCCCAGTGAAAAGATTTACTTTTGTCAACCACAATTCACTTTAATTCTAAGCCATCAACATCGAGAACCTCCTAGGAGAAAATGAAACGTGGTACAGCTAAGGACTCGAACCTCCGCTAGCACGAGACAAGTGATAGTAACTTAATCGATTGCGCCATCAAGAGAGATATAGGTTGAACGCAACTTTTCTTATATATTTGTATGCTCGAGTTACATACAAGTACACGAATTTTTGCGTTCAATCCATCTCCGCCATGATAATACAATTGATAAGTATACAACTCGGAAAATATTTGTACAATACTGAATGTGTCCCAGTGAACAGATTTACATTTGTCAACCGCAATTCACTTTAATTCTAAGCCATCAACATCGAGAGCCTCGAGGAAGCATGCATGCAGAAATTAAAATGTGGCATATTTATATATATATATGTATATATATATATATATATTTATATATATATATACATATATATATATATATATATATATATATATATATATATATATATATATATGATTTCAAGAAGTCTACAGCGACAATGGCGTTGTTGAGTTTATATTGGAGCTTTAATTTTTCTCGTGCAACAAGTTTTTGTGTTGGTTCCAAATAGCTGAGAAGGTGTCCAAAAGACATTTGGTGCGGTTTTCTACGATACGTATTTCGACCTTACTCGGTCATCCTCAGGGAGGGAGTTACAATGGTTGGCGATTACATAGGTTTAAATACAGGCCGTACATTGGCCGAACATTGGGAGAGGTCATTTCCTGTAGCCGTGATCCGTAGCGCTGCGTAGGTGGAAGTAGCAACTTCCTTGTGGATTGTGGAAAGGGGTGTTATTATTTGTGTTATGTGCGTCTACTGCTTGGGAGTGTGGTTGTGGGCATGAGTTGTATGTTAATGGAAGGTTTCTCGTTGTATATGTTCACTGCTTCGGCCATCTTAAGGCGAAGGGGGTCGTGAGCTTTGTAGATTATTTTAGTGTTTTCGGTTAGTGTTTGTCTGGTGATGGTGGTTTTGTGTTCTTTTGTCATGTGCGTTTTGATGGCGCCGTTCTGGAGGTGGTATGTGAGTCTTTTGGAGAGGGTCATAGAAGTCATGTCAATGTATGAGGAGGTGCGGTGCTGACAATCACCGACAGGGCAATCAAACTTATACACGACGTTGACTTCTTGTAGAGGAGGGTTGGGGGGCTGTACACTAAAGGACCAGAATCTAGGGTCGGGCTTGGCAGGATCTTGGTTTTTGGCAATGAAAGTGAAGGAGACCTCTTTCCATCCTTTTGAATGGGCGACTCTATAAGAGATCGCGTGTAACTCCCCTACTCTCTTGGAAGATGCTAGGGCTAGAAGAAAAACTGTCTTCAAGGTGAGGTCCTTCAGATGTGAATCTCGGTGTTCGTAAGGGGGACCCCTCAGAGAGTTCAGGACTAATGCCATATCCCACGGAGGAGAACTGATTTCCCTTGGGGGGGGGGGCACGATCTTCTGAAGTGCCTGAAGAGCATGGAAATTTCCGGTGAAAGGGCTAGGTCCGTTCCCTTCAGAGAAAACACCTGATTTAGAGCTGCCCTATAGCCTTGCACTGCCGAGAGGGAGATCTTCTTCGACTTCCTGGGGAAGTGGAAGAAGGAGGCGATCTCAGGAACGGTGGCTTGATCTAGGACTATTTTCCTGGAGTGGCACCATTCTGCAAAGGCATTCCATTTCCCTTGATAAAGATTAGGTGAGGAAGAGCGAATAGGAGTGGACATGTCTTCCGCCACCTCTCTGGGAAAACCCTTCTTTAGGAGGATCCGGACCATAGTCAGAACGCGTGAAGATTTAGTGCTGAAGGGTTCTTGTGCCAAGCCCCATTGATAGATTGATGTAGAAGATCTGGTCTTCCCTGAAGGGCCAGGGGCTCTTCTACTGCTAGATCGGGGGCGTCTGGAAACCATGGGGCTTCTGGCCACCAAGGAGCGATCAAGGTCATCCGAAGGTTGGGTGCGTTTCTTGCTCTCTGGAGCACCTTCTGGGGAAAGGGAAACGGTGGGAAAGCGTAGGTGTCTAGGTTGTCCCAACTTTGCAGAAGAGCGTCCTCTCCTGCTGCCAGAGGATCCGGGAGAGGGCTGAAATATATTGGGAGTTGGTGATTCCATCTCGTGGCGAAAAGGTCCACCAGAGGGGAGCCCCATTTGTTGAGGATGAAGTTCGCTACTTCTTGATGGAGGGACCATTCTGTGCTGATTATCTGACTCCTGCTGAAGTGGTCCGCCCAGACATTCTTCTTCCCTGGGATGTAGCGAGCTTTGAGTGACACTTGGAGATTCTTGGCTAGATTGAGGATGTCCATAGGCAGAAGGCATAGGTCCTGGGAGACTGTGCCCCCTTGCTTGTTCAGGTCGGCTACTACCGAGGAATTGTCCAACATATGCCCACTACTTTCCCCGAGACTTGATCCTTGAAGTGACGGAGAGCCAGGCTGCTTTCAACTCTAGCTAGTTGATATGGGCTGTCTGCTCGACTGTGGACCAGGAACCGCTGACGTGATCGTCGTTGAGGTGGGCTTTCCAGCCTTCCTTGGAGGCATCGGAGAACAGGAGGACTTCGGGGGGAGATGGGCCGAGGGGAATCACCACGAGCAGGTTGAGCGGATCCTTCCACCAGAGAAGAGAATTCTTGACTCCTTCGGTGAGGGTGATGTGTTGTAGGGGTTCTCCCTCTTGCAGGGACCATTGAGACTTGAGGAGCCACTATAGCGGTCGCATTCTTTGTCTGCTCCTGGGGATTAATCTCTTTATGGAGGCCATATGGCCCAGGAGGATTTGGCACTGTTTCGCCGTCAGGAACCCAGTCGATAGTGCTTGTGCGACAAGAGAAGTGAGATCCTGGATCCTCTTTTCTCCTGGGAAGGACTTTATTAGGGATGAGTCCAGGACCATACTCAGGTACGTGACTCTATTTCGGCAAGAAATCTGACTTCTTCGGGTTTACTACGGTGCCCAATTTTCAGACGAAGGATAGGACCATTCTCAGGTGTTCTTGGCATAGCTGGGCGGAATGGGCAAGGATCAGCCAATCGTCCAGGTAACGGAGTAGGCGAATTCCCTTGGGGTGGGACCACGCTGAAACGAGTTTGAACACTCTGGTGAAGACTTGGGGTGCTGTGGAAAGTCCGAAGCATAGGCAGGTGAACTGGAAGGTGTTGCCCTTGTGGACGATTCTGAGGAATTTCCTGGAGGTCCAGTGACACCATGAAGTCCCCTTCCCTGATAGACGCCCTTACGGACTCTGGGGTGTCCATTCGGAACTTCGTCAGGGAAAGGAACTTGTTGAGTGGAGACAAATCGATGACTGGTCTCCACCCCCCTGTTGTCTTTTCTACTAAGAATAGTCTTGGATCGAACCCTGGGTCCAGAGTCGAGACTTCTTCTATGGGTCCTTTCTGGGGCAGAACGGAGATTTCCTCCGCTAGGGCCCGCCCGCGATCCAAGTCCGGATGGTAGCTGCTGACTTGGATGGGATAGGGGGAGAGGTTTGAGATAGAATGAAAAGGAAGACGATAGCCTGTCTTGATGACTTGTAGGGTCCAGTCTTCCGCCCCGGCCTCTTCCAATGCCCTCCAGTAGAGAGAGAGGCAACCCCCTATCTTCTGCGGACGGGCAGGCGAATTCCTAGAATTTTCTGTGGGGGGGGTCCGGAGCCTCTATGATGTTTGCGCTTAGGTTCTCTATTCGGAAAGGGGCGGAGCTTCTCTGTCTGCATTTTCGACTTGGAGTGGAGGGGTGGCCTTTCTTCTTTCTTAGAGTGATGAAAGGGCTGTCTCTGCGTCTGAGAGGGCCTAGGGGCTGATGGGGGGGGTAGGCCTTGGCCTCGAGGTAGGAACGGCTACTCTCTCGATGGCTCTGTTATGCATCAGTTGGTTTTTCTTGTGATTGCTGAATCCACCATTTCCGGGGGAATCAGCGTGTGGGTTAGAAGGGGGGGGCCTCTTCAATGGAACATAAATTTCTCTGAGGAGGGGGTCACTGGGGTACCCTAGGATGGTGTCTCTCCTGCGTGACTCAATGTTGGCCCAAGACGTTGACAGGCAGGTCGCTTGATGCTTCAGGGCTCTGCTCGAGCTTTCCAATAGACCCTGGAGGTCGCATTCCTCCTGGGGTTGCAGCTTGGGTAAAAACTCCCTTTCTGAAGCCAAGACGCGTTCCAACCATGAGTTCACCGCGAGGGACAGAGCCAAGCACTGAACGAGGTCCCTGGATTCTATGCCGGAAAGGATTACGTTTCTTCTGAGTAGTGAATCCACGTCCGCTTTGACAAGCTCTGGTAACCTAACCGGGATCGAGGCTTCTTTGAGGTTTGTCCCTGATGGGGTGTAGAAGCGTTTTTTATTTTCCACTGGAACAGAAAGCCAACGCGCTTTCTCGGTTGTCCTTTTTTGTGAGGGCGTCGGAGGCCTGGCTCATGGCTCTGACAGTCTGTGTACTCCATGGGAGTTAGATTGGAGGGTAGCTGGAGTCTGCTCGGTCAGCGAGAAACCCCGCGTCTTCATCATCGTCACTGATCGGTTGCGGGGTTGGGGTTCCGATCAACTGGAACATGTTCTAGGGGGGCTCTTTTGGGTGTTGAATCCTTTCGAACTTCCGAGTTCAACAGGAACTTTTCTTGAGTTGCCCGGATGAATTCACGTTGTTCATCCATCATCTGTTCTCTGTGTTAAAGAGGGAATAGATAGTGGGGAGAAGTTCCTGGAAATGCCCGCTTGGAGAGTCCCGATTGGGTTCGGATGTTCCGGGGGACCCTAAGGGGAGGCTCTCTCTTCTGGTCGAGGTGGTTTTACCCGCAAGTAACGCACGCGTAGGTTTACCTTGGTCCTCCTGATCAACGGGCATGGAAAGGTCTCCGTTGATCACCCGGCTCTTCCTATGATGGGTTTTAGGTGGACTTCGGGATTCCTGATTAGAAGAAGAGGCTAAGGCACTCTTTTTCTTCGAACCCGGGTTCTTTGTCCGTCTCGGAGTCGAGCTTCCGGGAAGGGTTGAGGGCGAACCGCAAGCAACCGCATCCGGGAAAAAACTCGTACAAGAGCGGTAGCTAGAGGTGGCCGGAGGCGCATGTCCGTCTAAGCTAACTGCCCTGGTTTATATATTCAGAAAGTCGAGCTTCCGGGAAGGGTTGAGGGCGAACCGCAAGCAACCTCCTCCGGGAAAAAATCGTACAGGAGCGGTATCTAAAGGTGGCCGGAGGCGCATGTCCGTCTAAGCTAAATGCCCTGGTTTATAAATTCAGAAAGTCGAGCTTCCGGGAAGGGTTGAGGGCGAACCGCAAGCAACCTCCTCCGGGAAAATACTCGTACAGGAGAGGTAGCTAGAGGTGGCCGGAGGCGCATGTCCGTCTAAGACCTGGTTGAAGGAATACAAGACAACTTGGCCTGAGATTGACTCGAGGTGGACGTTGTACAACCTTCCTGTCTACTACGCTTTGGAGGAGAGAGAGAATTGCTCGTCTCCTCTGAAGTCGCTCTATGCCTTCTCTTGTTTTTGTGGGGTGAAGGTGGAAGCCATTTTCTGTGCTTGTGCACCTTTTTCCCTGCATGCCCTTTCTTGTGAGCATGAAAGTACACTGACCACTGATTATCATCCCATTGAGTGCATGTCTCACACGGGGATGAAGGTGAACACTTTAGACCTCTACACTTGATACACTCCTGGGGGCAGGGATATTTCCCTTCAGCGAAGGTGCACAACCTATCTTGAACAACAACAACACTAGAACCAGATTCCATACTTACAATTAAGGGTAGGATACCCGGTGGCGGTTAAGGGAAGAATAAAGGATAGGATGTAGATAGCACTCAAGAAATTCCAGGGCACAGGATGTCGTGGATAAACACCGATGTACAGGATGTAGATAGACACCGATGAATTGTAAGGACGACGAGCTCCTTAGCGTTCTGGAAACAGCTGGAGACGATCGAAGCCGGTTGCTTGATTTTCATCACAACACAAACGGCAATACTGTACAGCGTCTCCAATAAAGATACATAAACAAATTTGGAGCAGGTACTGTTGAGAGATGTTGACCCTTTGGCTACCGCGAAAAGATTGGAGCATAGTGTGCGAGACTTGTGGTGGAGGGGAAGGACCCTCTTGCCCCAATAGGGCCCCTTACTGAGGATAAGCGTTGCCCAGACCCACGGAGTGAGGATTTTAAAAACACACAGTGTTTAGCGGGGTAGGAATCTTCGCTACGCGAAGTATCCTATTGTAAGGAGTACCGAAGAGTTTGTATTCTTCGGAACAAGTTTGTGTTTTTGTTTGCGATATGCTTGTATGTGTATGAGATGCATAGAGGGTTGTTTCCTCTAAGCGGGAGTACATTCAACCGGATAAATAAGGGGCGAGACATATCCTGGTTCCGGCCGATGAAACAGACTTCCTAAAGTAGTGGAACCATTTTGCCGGCGAGTTGAGACCAGAAATGATCTGGATCAAAACACCACAATAATTGACAAAGAAAGAGATCCCCGAAGGTTGCTGTTCCTTGAAGCACTCCATATTCAAGCAGAATAGCCAACAATAAAAATCCAGATGAAAGACCTTCGAACCTTGACACCAATGAAAAGAATGATTGCCAAGATACCAATGGACCCCATCGTTTCGCTCCTTGGTAGAGCCTTCTGGAGATGAAAAACTGCGCACGCTCATTGGCCGCCATTATAACCAATGAGCAACAACATTTTCCATGATACAGTGTCTATGATCCACACAACCCGTATATAACCAAAACATACAACATGGCACAGCAATTCGCCCACGTCGGCCACGATAAAAGACCTATTAAGTAAAATTGCATAACATGACAAGTAAAAAGTTCGTCGTATAGAGACCGTACGCAAGAAATTTTTAAAAATGAATCTTCAATGGCTTTTAACCTCGTCTGCCTACAATAATAACCCGACCCATGGGTGACAGTTGCGTAGGTCGAAGAAAATAAAGTATAAATTCGCCTGTTCTAACCTAATCTAACCTGCATTTACTAATACGGTACCTGTAATTCTTGGGGTAAATAGGGTCGTTGTCGTCGTCTTCGACTTCCGAATCTATCAAAACAAAAATGGCGTCTCAAGGAATCGCCGCGACTCCGTTAGTTTGTGTATAGCTCTTAGCAACTTTTTCTGTTATTATTTTCCGCCAACAAAAAATGCATATCACATTCATGTATCATAGTTTACAAGATCATGATTTAATTTCATAATGCTATATCGCAAAGATGTACACTTCTAAAAGATACTTTAGTACACAGAAAAGGAGCAGCGATCGTTTGGCTTCGTCTCCTATTCTGTATTTTTTTAATCATATTGTGGTGTGAATGTGGCACAGACGGGACGCGCGGTTGGCACCCCCGAGGGGTGGGGGATCAAAAGGCGCGCGGCGTTGGTGACCCCGAGAAGGGGGAATGCCCGCTGGTCGGTACACAAAGACTATATAGGAAAGATGGGAAAGCTTCTATTTCTACTAATAAGAAAACGTCATCCATCCAGCGTGAATGCGCGCCATCTATCGACAGAGCCGCAAACTATAAATCGGAAGTGGCGTAGCGCGGCTTTCAAATAATACTAAACTTGTATTATAAATAGTGTTTTTGGACATTTTTAAACTGATCCTTTCGCTAAAATAATCATCATTTCGAAAAAGTTTTACTTTCTCTTTATGAAATAATGAGTAGTAATTTTATGACTTTTGCATGCAAATAAGACTATTTAAAATATGCTTTACACACATGATCATATCTATAAAATCAAAAGTTGGTCAAATACTTCTGCACAATGCATCATTCATTACTAAATATTTGAAATTGAGTAAACAGTTAAAATTTAAAAGGTTATTTTAGTTATATTTATTTTATTATTTCTGTAATATGTGGTAAGTGCCAAACACGCAGTATTTTGGTAGGAGTTTATTGCGGAGATCTACACACAAGTATGGCAGGAAGTGATCTGTCACAAGCGAATGCTTGGGGCACCAGGACGCGCCCATCCCCTACTTTCTGATACATTGTTGCTAGGTATATACATAGGAATATACAGAAACAAGAGAACAATTAAATATAATGATGAATATGCATGCAAAATGGTTAAGGGTAACATATATTTAATACCTTAATGCTATGACGTGTACAATTGGCATAGACGCATACGCCTGTAGCGTACGCCTAATGACGTATATATAATCGGTTATATAATTACGTATAGGGCACTTAAATAATGTAATGACTACATAGGCTTACTTATACAAAAACATTTACAATAAATATATGTTGATATCAAGTACTCATAATAAAGAAGTGTTACATATACAGTAAAGGAGATACGTATACAATAAATATATACAATATTTAAGTAAGGAAGGGCTTGGCTACAAATATCATGTTTTTCTTGTTTGTGCTTGTGCTTCTGTTTGAACTTTGTATACTTATTCAAGTGTCTGTACACAAATTATACAAACAAGAATAGTAAAAGTTAGGTATACATGAGATTCTTTTATTTGCAACAAAGCAATACTGTCTTGTAAAAAACATACACAAAACAAACTAAATCATTATTCAACTTCAAAAATAAAACATACATCAGGCAACCAAAACATGCAATCAGATATTAAATACCAAACAAAACATAGGAAAATCAGTAATCAAAAACAATAATATGAAACAAAAATAAACAAAGAAGCAGACATAACATGCATATTGATTAAGCAAAAATAAAGCAAAAAATTATAACAGAACAAAGGAAAATCCCAAAAGCAAACAAACAAAAATATATACATATGTAGCAAGACAGGTACTGTACTGTAAAAAACATAGACAAAAATAAAAGGATGAACATGCAAGAAATAAGTCACAAAATTAAACAAACAAGATTTGCAATCATACATAAAATAACAAGCATAACACAGAGAAATCATTCAACAAAAACAGTTAAATTTTAAAACTACCAAAGAAGCAGCCACAGCCTGCCAAAAAAAAAAAAAAAAAAAAAAATATACGTATACCAATGTAACTAGTTGCCGTTACTGGGCTAGTGACGACCGGGAAGATTGACAGTCGGTTTTAGCTTCTGGGTTTATTGACGTCACTATGTACATACACTAACACACCCGGCCCAGACTAGGCCTAAAAGGAGACTGACCGCGACCTGACCCCGGCAACCCTTTAAGTACTCTCCTTGAGTACCGAAAAGTAGCCTACCTCTGGCTGGAGCAGGGTTGCCGGGCATAGGCCTGCAGTGTGTTTCTCCGAGGATACAAATACATACAATATAGGAGAACTAAAGACTTATTCTACACACACTTAATATGAGGCCGAAGGCCAACTATTTCTACACCGTCTATCACTTCACGGTTGCTCCCACTGCTGGGGTTGCGATGCCATAAGCCGACATAGCATATGTGGGGGCTTGTTCGCCACATTTACCCCCCTTCCCCTGCGAAGCGTGGAATCGTGATGTCCAAGCAGGGAGGCGGGGCGTGGGTGACGTCAAAGGAGGGAGGAAGCTGTGGAGGCGGCGACGACTGCGGCAGCGGGAGCATAGGCCGTCTGCGATGTCAGTGGAAGCGCGGACTTCCGCAGGGGCGCAGACGGTGGCGGTGACGGCGGTAGCGTTGTGACGTCGACCTGGGAGGCAGTCGTGACGTCGAGCGAAGAAGCGCAGAGTTGCTCGTGGGCGGCGGCGACGGTGGGCGGTATCCATCGTGGAGGCGTCCATGAGTGACGTCAGTGGCCGCGGGATTCGTGATGTCCGACTGGGTGCGCGCTCGGAAACACGAGACACGGGGGCGCCGCGCCTATGGGCAGGAAAAGGGTGCCGGTGACCCCGTACCAAGTACCGGCCCCCGCCGGTGACACACTATTGATCTGGTCCTGGTACCTTTGGGGTTTACGCACCACCCGGCCCGACCGCAATATCGTGCCCTCCGGGTTGAATTCTCCGTCTCCTGGGGTTATGTGGAGGTGGCCCTGGTGGGGACTGAGCGGCGCGGGGAGTGCGATGGCCTCTGGTGTATTCTGTGTGGGCGTCGGTGGGCGCGGCAAGTCCTGACTGCCATGGAGCGGCTGCGGGTGTGGTGTCGGCTCTGCCTGGGGGAAGTAGGGGGTGGGGGGAGTTGGGTTTCGATGAGGAGGTGTTGACGGACGAGGCTGAGAGGGTGAGGGGGGCGGGAGGGAAGGGTGTACCATTTCATCTTGGGTTGACCTGGGATGAACGAGGACCGCGTGAGGGGGGTGAAGAGGAAGGGGTTGAGGAGGGGGAGGACTATTGGAACGACTTGGGGAAGAGGGTGTGACTGTTTCTTTCTGTTCAGGGAACGGGTGTATGACAATTGTGTGGGGAGTGGGAATTGGAGGAAGGTGATGAGTTGGAGGAGGGGTGGTAGAAGTGCGATGTGGATGGGGAGGGTTGGGGGAAGGTACTCGAGGAGGAGGAGGAGGAGTGGTATTAGAAAGGTGATGTGACTGGGGTGGGTTGGAGGACGGCACGAGAGGAGGAGGGGGATGGTTTGGGGGAGGAGGGGTAGGTACTGTAAGGGTAGACTGGGCGTTTGCATCCACGTGGGCGGGTTTCACCCTATCCCATGATACCGCTGAGCGCCGGCCACCTATCTGTACGGTGACGTGCTTTTGTGCGCGTGCCAGCACCTGGTAAGGGCCTGTGTACCTCGGCGCCAAAGAGCCAGCACGCGCGTCTACACGGAGAAATACCTTGTCTGCCGACATGAGCGTGGGGTGGTGGTATGTGGCGGATGCTACAGGAGGTCTCGGCGGCCGAGGTGTGAAAGACCTCATGGCTTGGCGAAGGGCAGGCATGAATGTTAGTTCTGAGTACGTGTCAAGTGGAGGCGTGTACTGTGCTGGCAGGCGTAGGTCTTCGCCGTAGACCAGTTCCGCTGGCGTGAGCTGGAGGTCCTCCTTCACGGTAGAACGGATGTTCAAGAGAACGATTGGGAGTGCGTCTGCCTACGACGTTGGATGTGGTTGGGCGCGAAGGGCTTCTTTCAGTCTCCTATGGAAACGCTCTACCATTCCGTTGGATTGGGGATGGTATGCGGTGGTACGCTGCCTGTTTGTGCCAAGGAATAATAGAAGATCTGTCCACTCCTTCGATTCCCACTGCGGGCCCTGGTCCGTGATGATTGTGTGAGGGGCTCCCAAACTAGCCACCCAACCATGCAGGAAATGGAAGGCTGTACACTCCGCAGTACTATCCACCATGGGAATTGCCTGCATCCATCTAGTTGCTCTGTCAACGCAGGTGAGGAGGAAACGGTACCCCCGGGAGGGGGGTAGGGGTCCCACAATGTCGATGTGGACCGTATGAAATCTCTGGGTTGGTGTTGGTATCTGCTGGAGCGGGAGCTTGGTATGCCGATGGATTTTCGCTGTCTGGCACGGAATGCATGTGCGCACCCATGCATTTAGGTCCCGCTTCATCCCTGGCCACACGGCCCGTTTCTGAATTAGGCGTTGTGTCGCGAGGATCCCGGGGTGGGCCATATCGTGGAAATGACGGAACACAGATTGGCGGAATGCTTTCGGGATGTAAGGGCGCGCGTGCCCCGTGGAGATGTCACACCACAATGGGGCCGCCAGTCCCTCAGCCTGCTGCAGTACTAGCCGGAGCGACGTGGTTCCTTCTTTTAGCTCCCGTAACTCCTCATCTTCCGCTTGTGCTTGCGCGATTGCAGCATAGTCCAGCGTTGCGGAACGCGTAATTGCGTTAGTACTACGAGACAATGCGTCCGCCGCGGTGTTATGAGATCCCCGTATATGCCCGATTTCCGTTGTGAATTCAGATATGTATGCGAGGTGGCGTCTGGCTCTCGGGGTTAGCTTGTTTCCTGGGCTTGCCATAACATACGTAAGGGGCTTGTGATCTGTAAGCACCCTACACGGCCTCGCCTCTAGGAAATGGCTGAAGTGGCGCACTGCTTCATATATGGCTAGAAGTTCTCGATCAAAAGCGCTGTAGTGGCGTTGGGCGTCATTCAATCGCTTGCTGAAGAATGCCATCGGGGAGAGGACGCCCTGCACCTCCTGCTGGAGGACGGCGCCCACTGCCTCTGCCGACGCGTCTGTCGTGAGGACCGCCGTCGCTCCCGGCACAGGATATGCGAGGAGGGACAGCTGCGCAAGGCGGTGTTTAATATCCTGGAATGCCTGCTCTGCACTCGCGGACCATTGTAGCGGCTTCGGCGAGTGTTTCTTTGTTCCCTTAAGAAGATCGTACAGGGGCACGAGGAGGCCCGCAGCCCCCGGGATGAACCGGTGGTAATAATTTACCAGACCGAGGAACTGTCTCAACTTACGGATGGTGGTCGGCTGTGGGAAGTCGTCGATCGCCTTCACCTTTTGCGGAAGGGGCGAAATACCCGACGCCGAAACTCTATGGCCGAGGAAGTCGACCGACTCGGTCCCGAACACGCATTTTGCAAGGTGAATCCGCAAGCCATGGAGTCGCTGGAAAAGAAGGCGGAGATGTTGGCAATGCTCATGATGGGATGCTGAAGCGACGAGGATGTCGTCGATGTATACCACGACGAAGTCTAGTCCCTGCACCACCTGGTTCATGAAACACTGGAAGGTTTGTGCGGCGTTCCGGAGGCCAAAGTTCATGACCGGAAATTCAAACAGGCCGAATGGGGTGGTGACAGCCGTCTTGGGGATGTCCTCCTCTGCCACGGGGATTTGATGGAACGCGCGCATCAAGTCGATTTTGGAGAACACAGTCTTCCCGTGCAGCCTGTCATGGAAGTCCATCACATGAGGTATCGGGTAACGGTCCGGTTGCGTCATCGCGTTAAGAGCTCTGTAATCCCCACATGCACGCCACTCACCATCCTTGGCTTTCGGCACTAAGTGCAGGGGCGATGCCCAACTGCTGGCCGACGGGCGCGCAATACCATCCTGCAGCAAAAGTTCGAACTCTTGCTTTGCTGCTTGCAAGCGTTCCGGCGGGAGGCGTCGGGGACGGGCGAAGCACGGCCGTCCTTGCGTGATAATGGTATGCTCAACGGTGTGACTCAGTTTTCGTGGATGGGGTATACTGGACGTGATGGAGGGGAATTTTCGGACGATGTCGTTGTACGGTGAAGGCCCCTGAACGTGCGTAAGCACCGGCGCTGGGGACGTCCAGAGGAAAGTGCGGATAGAGGCGTTGGAAGGCCTGTGTATCAACCGTTGGCGCCGTGCATCCACCAAAATGTCATGTTCCCGCAAGAAGTCCAGTCCCAAGATGGGTTGTCCTACGTCCGCCACCACGAAAGTCCACGGGAATGATAGCTCGGGGGCAAAGGAGACGCGCCAGTGCCTGGTGCCGTATGTGGCAATTGGAGTGCCGTTGGCAGCTAAGAGGTCGTACGCCGTATGTGCATGCGTCCTGTCCTTAGCGGCGGGGGGGACAACGCTAATGACGGCACCCGTGTCGACGAGGAAGTGACATCCAGTCACCGTATCCGTGACGCGCAATAGGGCGCGACTGTGTACCCGGGACGGGCGAGGGGGGTTGTGACGGGGGCGTGGAGGACAGGCCGTCGGCATATCCTGCGTGGAAGCGGGAGGGACTATCGCCTCCCGCTTGCTGCGTTTCCCGACCCCCGTGACCAAGGCTGATGCTCAAACCAAGTGCATGGAGGGCTGCAGTTTCTAGCCCTGGGGCCAAACGTAGTGTGGTAGAAACAATACGCGCGTCGACGTGGAGGAGGTGGGTCGCGCACGCCCCCTGCACCGACTAGTTGTTCCAGCATGCCTTCGACACGCGCTAAGCGCACATCCAAGGTGTCCGCTGGTGCAGGCCGCGCCGTACTGGCGCGCGCGATAGCGTCAGTAGAAGCACAGGCAGTATCACTACACACACGAATCGGCGCACTGTTGTCGACGTTATACACACGAGCACTCTGGTTAGAAATGTTACTGTTCACTGATCCAGGGGGCACTAATCCTGCTGCCATATCCTGCGGAGCGAGCGCGTGGAACAACCTGTCGGCCTTTTTTTTATATTCATTGATATCAGTAATGTCTAACAACGTAAGGGGCGCCCGTACGTGCGGCGGGAGTGATTGTTTATGCCGAAACATCACTAATGCATCGGACATCGGTGATCCGGCGGCCCGATTGAGGTCCTTCAGGCGTTCAAGGAAGACGGAGGGCCTGCCACCGTCGTAGGTGATGGTATGGAGTTCCTCCATGGCAAGCTCCGTCGTTCTCCCGCACGCCTGTTTGAGGGCAACCTTGAGGGCGTCGTACTGGGCAGTCGCTGGGGGATCTGTGAGGAGTGTAGAGATGCGCGCTGCAATCTGTGCAGGGAGGGCCGCAACTGTCAGTCTGAATTTGTAGTGGTCGGTGACTGTGTCATCGTCCGTGGGCCAACAAGCGTCGATGTGCGCGAGCCAGAGGTCGATGTCGTAGTTGAATGGTGGAAGTTGCACCCCCATTGGGAGGTGGGTGGTGTCGAAAACGCCAGAAAAACAAAAACCAACCGGGCTGGGTGTCGCGTCAAAACTCCGGGTTCACCAATGTAACTAGTTGCCGTTACTGGGCTAGTGACGACCGGGAAGATTGACAGTCGGTTTTAGCTTCTGGGTTTATTGACGTCACTATGTACATACACTAACACAACCGGCCCAGACTAGGCCTAAAAGGAGACTGACCGCGACCTGACCCCGGCAACCCTTTAAGTACTCTCCTTGAGTACCGAAAAGTAGCCTACCTCTGGCTGGAGCAGGGTTGCCGGGCATAGGCCTGCAGTGTGTTTCTCCGAGGATACAAATACATACAATATAGGAGAACTAAAGACTTATTCTACACACACTTAATATGAGGCCGAAGGCCAACTATTTCTACACCGTCTATCACTTCACGGTTGCTCCCACTGCTGGGGTTGCGATGCCATAAGCCGACATAGCATATGTGGGGGCTTGTTCGCCACACCAAGGCCAAGGGGCCATTTATTCAAAATTAAGGTAAAAGTTTATAACTTTACCACTTGCTAAGAACATGACATAACTATATCAAAGTTGCTGTGCCTGCCTGGGACTGCCATAAAGATATGGTATGAATTTGACATGATCAATTCATATTTCTAGATATTTGTAAGGTATTCATCTATAATTTTCATTTTCAAGCTAAGTGACACTGCACTGACATAAAGATAAAGAAGATTTTAACTATGTTCTATTTTATTCCTCCATTTTCTGTTAAAGTTTCCATATACTGTGTATGTTGAATCTCTTACCTTTTTTTATCTTTAGGAAAAACGTGAAAAATCAGGTGGGGAAAGTCATTTTTCTTCTTTTTGCACACCACACATGGGTGATAGTTCCGCCCACTCATGATTGAATGTGTAGTGACGTGATGCATCCTACGACCCGTCACACACTAATCAAAGAAATCTTCCAAGTTCCTGTAGTTGGCAAGCGTAGTTCGCAAGGGTGTCCCTGCCAGCCAGCGGTCAGCCAATCAGGAACTTGGAAAGCTCCTCACGTTCCCGCCAGCCTCCTTTAAAAGGTCGGCGTTTCGCAGAGATGGGTAGAACAGTACCGACCAGACCGACCAGCGCACAAACTACATCTCCTCGTCCAGTCTTCTAGCTGTCCCATCGAGCCTCGCCGTCATCATCTGCTACCGCCTCGCTGACGTTAGGCTCCACGTCCAGCTACAACCATAAGCTCCACTAAGCTGTGGCCTTAGTCCGAGCTTCACCTATATTTCTCATGTGACACTTCTAGTCTCGCACCTTGTGGCTAATTACCAAAAGAAAGAGATTAGATATTTTGTGTTGATTTTCATTTGTCCTGCCGTTGTTCCGAACTAAAACTACTACAAATGTCCCGCTTAATTGTAAACAAACAGACGATGCAGTTAAAACTGGTGATTGACGTAAACGCCATCTAGTGAGAGAGCCGCACACTAAAATGTGTGTGGACGATGCGGCTCTCCGTGAGCTTTCCCATCTTTCCTACATAGTCTTTGGTCGGTACAGGTAGTGAGGGCCGCCGGTATTTATTTACCTAGTTGTATTATACGGGAAGGTAGCTATGCTCGTGTGCCCCGTCTTTGTATCTTTCAGCATCAAGTTTATTCTTAAAATCGTGAATATTATTTGCACACACTGTTTTTTCATCTAAGTAATTCCATATATCCAGCATTCTGTGTGGGAAACTATTCTTTTTCCTATCTCTTCTATAGTTGTCCTTTTTGAGTTTCTTTTCATGACCTCTTGTTTTTTCCATTGTCATTTTTTAGTAAATCTTTTCTGTCAAGGATTTACATTTCTTTCATGATTCTATATATAGTCAGTAGATCACCTCTTTCTCTTCTTTGCTCTAGTGTCGGTAGTTCTAGTTTCGATAATATTTGTTCGTTTGTTAATTTGGAAAGATCTGGTGGCAACTTTGTTGTTGCTCTCTGTATTCTTTCTAGTTTCTTTATATTCTTTTAGTACTGGGTGTACATAGTGTCGTTGCATATTCCAGTTTTGGTCTAATCAATGTGACTAATATTTTATAATTTCTTCATCCAAGTATTCAAATGCCACTTTCATTGACCCAGAGGCGGTGCCTGATTTTACAGATTCACTGTAACATATATAAATTCGACGCACCCAAGTTATATTACATTTGACCTCTGTCACACTCCAAACTTCATCATAATTCTTAACTCTTTTTAAACTTTTCTTCGCATTCATTCTTATCCTCTACCCACGTTGATTTTTTCTCTGTCATATTTGAGATGGTGGCAATATGAATGGATCGTATTGTCATGTATCACGAATTGTTCACGTGTAAGTCGTCGGCCATGCACGTACTTTCTCCCTCTCCCCCTCTGTCACACTCCAAATTTCATCATAGTTCTTAACTCTTCTTAAACTTTTCTTCGCATTCATTCTTATCCTTTACGTAGCCACGTTGATTTTTTCTCTGTCATATTTGAGATGGTGCCAATATGAATGGATCGTAATGCCATGTATCACGAATTGTTCACGTGTAAGTCGTCGGCCATGCACATACTTTCTCCTCCCTCCCGATCGCACAGCTGCGTCATCCAAGTTGACACAGACAGTAGTCAGATCAAGGGCGTCTTTTGTTAGTTGCTCTGAGGTCAAGACCCGGGGACGTTATCATTCACCGCGTCATATTGCCAAGACATACGATTTTTTGTATTCTATTTTATTGTGGTATGTTCTTTTGTCTGTGTGACCAGATTTCTTGCAACTGGTCTTTTGGGTATTTCTGTTCATCTTTACCATTTGTCAATACATATGCTGTGTCGGACTGATATATTTGTATTTTTATTTAATTGCATCGCATCGCCGGGCCGACTGGCCAGACATGCACATACATGAGAGTTGCCATATGATACCCTTTTAATTTGTACACATATTTTGGTGTTACTATTAAGATTTATTATTATAAAGGTATACTTTTCTTGTGTATGTGATAAGGCTTGAAAGGCTTGTATAGTGGATTAGGCTTCTATGCCGTTTTTCAAAGTAGGATAGGGAAAAATTTCCTGTTTGTCCTTATCGGCCTTTGATGGCTCCATGGGCCTATCAGGTCACTTCCACCCCTTTAAAAGGGGTGCTTCCTAGCTTCTTTCATTCACACTACTTGAAGCCACTCAGAAACTACAAGCCAGTCCCTAAATCAGCTAGCTCCGCTGGGACTAAATTCACAAACTGCAACTACTTCTTTCATTCTTCACTTTCATCGGGTCGACATCGGCCGTGGTCTACGTGGGAGACATTTTCCCCCCATCACCTAAGGGTGCGTAAGGTATGTACTCACTAAGTTTCTTTTGTAGTAATATGCATGTTTTATTTTACCTTTATGTAGGTTATTGAATTTAGAGGGATGTTAGTGGTTTATCCACTTACAAGGAGAGGGTTGGAGTTACTCTGTCGTTCCGCGCATATTTTGATAACTAGTGCGATTTGGAACCGGCTCCTCTGGGAGATTGTGATGTTATTTATTATCTTTTATATTATTATTTAACTATTTAGTTATTATAATTGCTCCTTTGGCGTTCTCCTTTATATATTTATTTGATGGTAGTTTGATTTAATTATATCGCACGTATTATCTTTTTTTGCATACATACATGTGTATTCAGTGTATTAAAACGCCTACACTCATATATATGTATGCAAACACAGTTATATACATGATGATAATATGTACGACAGTTACGATCCTAATTTAGGCTTTGATTTAATGCTTATCTTAGTATTACAAAATGCAAAGATGAATTGGTTTGAAACAAGATGTGTCGTACATATTATTTGAGTGACGACACGTGTGCATAACACGTTTCCTCACTATTTGAATATTAACATTGGCATATTAATTATGTATTAAGTTTTAAATTGAAGTTGATGTTTTTATTTGGATGTGTGTGTTATTATTTAGATGTGTGTTGTTACGAATCTCGCTCACATATCTGACTTGCAATAGATTTACAGTAAATGAAAAATGAGTTCCCAAGACCCCATGTCTTTGGGATAACTCAAATAGAAATTACAAAGCTGTCAGACTCGTAACACATAGTAAGAGTGAATGGGTAACTTAAAGAAATTTCAAGGCCGCCACTTGATTTTGTACTATCATAAAAATCAAGACAAATGAAACGCACAGATAACATTTAACACTATTCATTAAATTTAATAGGATTACATGAAGGATTACAATCACTGAACATTCAAATGAGTAAATAAGTTTCAAAACAGAAGATTCCCGCTCGAAAAATTTAAACGGGGGTGAAAAAAAAAATTAATTAGATAATTAATACTTTACCAACGAAAACACTGTCTAGGTCATTTCCATAGACATTTCACACCACTACATGAAACACTAGCTGAGTTAAAATTATTTAAAAATAATACAGGGGGAGTACAGAGGACTTACTTCAGCCGATAATCCGCCCCGAGGCAACACAACTTTACATCGCACCCACTTCTCCTAAACTGACTCTCTGACACGCCCAAGGCGCTCTGGTTCCTTCTACAAAAATCCTCTGATTGGCCCATAGGAATTGCGTCTATGGAGATTGAACCTGATTGGTCAAATTAGCTAAAACGTTCTGCTTCGTTCTAGGCTGAGTGTTACGCAAAACCAGAACAAATACTCCATTGTACGGACGGTCCTCCTCAGTACTCGTCCTGTAATCGGACACCCACGTAATCGCGAGCGACGCCTTATACAAAGTAATAATTCTATTTCAACCTTACATATATGGGAATATATGTGACAGTGTGTAGAGTGGAATCAGCTGTAGTATGGTGTGGGTGGATTGGTGTTTATTTTAGGAGACATTCTTGGCCACCAGTGGTGGTCAGGTATGTTGTCTGTGTCGAAGTTGTTGCAATGGGTTATAAGTTCTTGATTGACGGTTGTAAGGCTGTTCCATGTTTTCCTTCCTAGTCTGTGACTTCTTGTGTGAAGAGGCTCTATTTTATCTTGTTTGTGTAGTTGTTCCATTGTAGTGCGATAGGGAGGTGTATGTTTGTGTGCTTTTCTTATGATCTTGTTTTGTGTACCTTGTAGTATTTTGTGTGTGGTTTTGTTTAGTGTGGTGTTGAGTAATGGAGGGTATTCTAATTGTGGTCTTATTAGTGTCTTGTATAGTTTTAATTGGATTTTTGTGTTTAGGTTTTTAAATATTTTTAGTTTTTTATTTGTGCTGTTAGCTATCTGTATACGTGTTCCTATGCGTGCTCCTAGTATGGTTATTTGTTTTTTGAATGGTATGTTATTTCCTTCTATTGTGATTAGTGTTGGTTTGCGTGTGGAAATGGAGAGTACTTGGATTTTTGTTTTATTTGTGGCTATTTTCCATTTCTTTTCGTATGTGTCTATTATTTGTATTTCTTTTTCTGTCTTTTTGCTAACATTTTTCTACTTTTGTTATAGGGGTAAGTGATAATTTGTGTAAGGTCGTCTGCGTATTGTATTTGGAAGCAATGTGGTGAGGGTCTTGTTATATCACTTGTGTAAAGGTTGAATGATGTCGGTGATATGATGCTTCCTTGTGGTACTTCATTGTGTAATTTGAATGTTGGTCCTGTATATGTATTTATTTTTATGTTTGATGTTCTGTTGTCTAAGTAGTTGCATATAAGTTTGTTTATGGGGTCTGATAAGTTTATCTGTTGTATTTTGTATTTGAGTCCTTCGTGCCATACTTTATCAAATGCTTTTGAGATGTCTCTTGAAACTATAGTGCATCCTTGTTTTTGTTTTTGGCTGTTGGCGATGTGTTCACTTCATGTATATGTTTTTATATTGTAGTACTGGGGTATTGGCTGCTCCCCGTCTGGGGTATTGGCTGCTCCTCGTCTGGGGTATTGGCTGCTCCCCGTCTGGGGTATTGGCTGCTTGTTATTGTGGCAAAGTAGCATGCAGTCGATACTTTAGGGTCTATATGGGGCGCCCCTACGGACCAGAGTCACACATCATTTTGTCTATGATAGAAGAAATTCTGTTCATAGAGAAATGATGACACTTTTATACTACGACTGTCCCTCCGTTATGCTGTCCCCCAACACCTTGTTGCTGTCCTGTACCATTTCTCTGAGTATTCTCTTTCTGTGATGGGGGAATTCCCTGTGGTCGGGGAAAAGAATACTGCCACCAAGTTTCCCACTTGGATCGTAAGAGGCGAGAAGAAAGGGACGGGGAGAGGGACTAGGCATCCTTCTCCCTGTAGCCCCACGGGGCAAATTCCTAAAAAGGAAAGTGAAGGCATAAGGGGTGCTGGAGGGCCTCGGGCCAGCACCCTAAGGTTTGGGTCTTTTAATGTGCGGGGATGTGGTACAGATGAGAGTAAAAGGGAAGAGATAGGTAGTATGTTTGTGAGAAGAAAGATGGATGTGTTGGCTTTGAGTGAAACTAAGTTGAAAGGGAAGGGTGAGTGTAAGTTTGGGAATGTAAGTGGGAGGTTATCAGGAGTGAAGAGAGGGCGAGGGAGGGAAGGGGTGGCTATTCTAGTGAGTGAGGAGATAGGTAAAGAGGTAGTGGAGTGGAAGGAGGTTTCCTCAAGGATAATGTGGATGAAGGTGAAACTGGGAAAGGAGATGTGGGTCTTTGTAAGTGCATATGGGCCTGGCAGTGAGAAGAGCGTGGAAGAAAGGGAGGCCTTTTGGTAGATTTAAATGAGTGCATAGAGGGTTTAGGAAGAAATGTCAATGTAATAGTACTGGGAGACCTTAATGCTAGGGTGGGAAATGGTCCAATCGATGGAGTGGTTGGGAAGTGTGGAGTTCCAGGAAAGAATCGTAGTGGAGAGTTGATGGTGGAAATGTGTCTAGAAAGAGAGTTGATGATAGCAAATACAGTGTTTTGGAAGAAAGTCGAGCATAAGTACACATGGGAGAGGGTGGTGGAGGGAAGGGTGGTAGATAGAGCGCTAATGGATTATGTAGTGGTAAATAGGATTATGATAGGAAGAGTTAAGGATGTACATGTGCTAAGGGGAGAGGGTGGGGGAATATCAGATCATTTTTTGGTGGAAGGTAAGCTGAGAGTGGAGGATAGATGGAGAAAGAGGAAAGGGACAAAAGGTAGGGAGGTTCTTAGAGTGAACTCCTTGAATGAAAAGGAAAAGGAGAAGGAGTACGAAAAGAAGCTGAAGGAGGAGTGGGAGGGAGTAAAGGATAGAGCAGAGATGGGTGTGGAGGAGGAATGGGGATGGTTCAAGGAGGGAGTCTTAAAGTGTGCAAGGATGGTGTGTGGAACAAGAAGGACAGGGGGAAATAGAAGAAAGGGTAGTGAATGGTGGGATGAGGAAACGAAGAAGGTTGTAGAAGAGAAGAAGCGAGCATTCACAGATTGGTTACAAAAGAGGACGGGGGAGTCGTATGAGATGTACAAAGAAAAGAAAAGAGAAGTAAAGCAAAAGGTAAAGGAGGCAAAGAGGAGAGCAGATGTGAAATGGGGTAGGAGTATGACAGAAAATTTTTAAAGTAATAAAAAGATGTTTTGGAAAGAAATTAAGAGAGGAAGAGGAGGCGAATCAAGTAGAGAAGAAAAGGTAAAAGGTACAGATGGAGAGATGATAATGGAAGAGATGGCAGTAAGGGGAAGATGGGCAGAATATTTTAGGGAGTTGCTAAACGTGAAGGAGGATAGGGAGGGAAAGATAGTTGCAGTGGGAAATGCGAAGAAAATGAGAGTGATGAGTGAGGAGAATGGAGGAGAAATAGGGAAGGATGAGGTGAAGGCAGTTGTAAAGATGATGAAAGTAGGTAAGGCACCTGGTCTGGATGGATGCCATGCAGAATGTCTGAAAAAGGGAGGTTCAGTGATGGTGGATTGGTTGGTGAGGTTATTTAATGTTTGCTGGAGAGAGGGTAGAGTACCGGAGGACTGGAGAAGTGCCTGTATAGTTCCTCTTTACAAGGGAAAAGGGGACAAGTGTGAATGTAGTAGTTTCAGAGGGATTAGCCTGTTAAGTGTAGTAGGGAAGGCTTATGGGAGGATCTTAATTGAGAGGATTAGGAGAGGAACAGAGGGAGTAATTGGTGAGGAACAGTGTGGATTTAGGACAGGTAGAGGTTGTGTAGATCAGATCTTTGTGGTAAGACAGATATGTGAGAAAGCTATAGGAAAGGGGAAGGATGTTTTTTGGGCTTTTATGGATCTGGAAAAGGCTTATGATAGGGTAGACAGAAAGGCACTGTGGGAGGTTATGCAGATTTATGGGATAGGAGGAAAGCTTTTGGGAGCTGTCAAGAGTTTTTATGAGAGTAGTAGAGCATGTGTCAGGATTAGAAATGGAGAGAGTGAGTGGTTTGAAGTAAAGGTGGGACTTCGTCAAGGATGCGTTATATCGCCCTGGCTGTTCAACTTATACATGGATGGGGTGGTGCGAGAGGTGAATGCTAGGGTAGTGGGTCAGGGATTGGAGATGGTTAAAGAAAATGGAGAAAAGTGGGAGGTGAGCCAGCTCTTGTTTGCGGACGACACTGCGCTTGTGGCAGGGTCAGAGGAGGGATTGAGGAAGCTGGTGGCAGAGTTTGGGAGAGTATGTGATAGAAGAAAGCTAAAGATAAATGTGGATAAAAGTAAGGTGATGAGATGTACAAGGGGTGAAAGTGGCAGTAGACTGGAAGTGAACATTAAGGGAGAGCTACTGGAGGAAGTGGATAGTTTTAGATACTTGGGTGCAAGTGTAGCAGGAAAAGGTGGAGTGAAGGTGGAGGTAGAATGTAGATTGAGAGAAGCGAGTAAATGCCTTGGTGGTTTAAAGAGTGTAATGAGGAATAGACATTTGGGAATGGATGCGAAGAGGAGACTGTATGAAGGAGTGATTGTGCCAACAACACTGTATGGGGCAGAAACGTGGAATATAAGAGAAGAAGAGAGAAGGAGTTTGAATGTGTTTGAGATGAGGTGTCTGAGAAGTATGGTGGGGGTTACTAGGCTGGATAGAGTGAGAAATGAGGAGGTGAGGAGGAGAACAGGGGTGAAAAAGGATTTGGGAGATAGGGTTGATGAAAGAATATTAGGATGGTTTGGACACATGGAAAGAATGAGTGAAGAAAGACTAGTAAAAGAGGTATGGAAGGCAGATGTGGAGGGAGTGAACATGAGGGGACGTCCTAGGATGAGGTGGATGGATGGGGTGAAGGGGGCTTTGGGGAAGAGGGGAATGTCTGTTGAGGAAGGAAGGGAGAGGACGGAAGACAGAGGTGAGTGGAGAATGGTTGTATATGGATGATGTTGTGACTGCATGAGGAGGAATAGTATGTGTGAGTAAATTTTGACGCAGCCCGAAGGGATTTCTCCCCGTCCTCGCCTTATATGCAGAGGGGGACGGAGAGGGGGGGTCGCCGATTAAATGAAGCGGCCTTGCTGTGGATGTGCTGTGTCTTGCGACACTGCTTCTGACCCAGGGCGGTGGGCAGGGTGCAGGGATGACCCGTCATCCAGGAGGTGCTCAGATGAGAGGGAGGGTGGGAGGGGTGTGGAGTGTATTTAGGGATGAAATGGGTGGGAGTGTTTTTATGCCTTTCCCTTTTTGGCTACCTCCCTTGAAAGGGGGAAAAAGCCTTGGTATATGTATGTAGTACTGCTACTGATATATGGGCATTTTTATGCATAATTATATAAAAAACTGTATATGTACTCTCTACTGTTCTTGTTTCGTTGTGAAGCACATGCTTTTTCTTAATTTCACAGTTCCACTAATAACTATATAGGCTCTTGTGTCTTAAGGATGTTTTCTATTCATTTAGCGGTTGTTGCTTGCAACACATTAGCGCAGGGGGACCCGCTTGGTTTCGAGTCCAATATTACGACTGGAGGAAGTGGATAGTTTTAGATACTTGGGTGCAAATGTGGCAGGAAAAGGTGGAGTGAAGGTGGAGGTAGAATGTAGATTGAGAGAAGCGAGTAAATGCCTTGGTGGATTAAAGAGTGTAATGAGGAATAGACATTTGGGAATGGATGCTAAGAGGAGACTGTATGAAGGAGTGATTGTGTCAACAGCACTGTATGGGGCAGAAACATGGAACATAAGAGAGGAAGAGAGAAGGAGTTTGAATGTGTTTGAGATGAGGTGTCTGAGAAGTATGATGGGGGTTACTAGGCTAGATAGAGTGAGAAATGAGGAGATAAGGAGAAGAACAGGGGTGGAAAGGGAGTTGGGTGATAGGGTTGATGAAAGAGTATTAGGATGGTTTGGACACATGGAAAGAATGAGTGAAGAAAGACTAGTAAAAGAGGTATGGAAGGCAGATGTGGAGGGAGTGAACATGAGGGGACGTCCTAGGATGAGGTGGATGGATGGGGTGGAGGGGGCTTTGGGGAAGAAGGGAATGTCTGTTGAGGAAGGACGGGAGAGGACAGAAGACAGGGGTGAATGGAGAATGGTTGTATATGGATGATGTTGTGATGCATGAGGTGGAATGGGCGGGGGGTTGGGGGGTGAGGTAGTATGCGTGAGCAAAATTTGACGCAGCCTGAAGGGATTTCTCCCCGTCTTCTCCTTTTATGCATGAGGGGACGGAGAGGGGGGTCGCCGATTTAATGAAGCGGCCTTGCTGTGGATGTGCTGTGTCTTGCGACACTGCTTCTGACCTAGGGCAGTGGACAAGGTGCAGGGATGACCCGTCATTCAGGAGGTGCTAAGATAAGAGGGAGGGTGGAGGGGTGTGGAGTGTATTCAGGGATGGAATGGGTGGGAATTATTTTATGCCTTTTCCTTTTTGGCTACATCCCTTGTAAGGGGGAAAAAGCCTTGGTATATGTATGTATGTATGTATGTATGAATTTTAAACGAATCCAGCGACCCTATCAAGAAGACACTGTTACTATACTATAAATGTTGTTTGACGAGTTAAACACCATATGAGGACAGAGCCTTTGTTTGTACGACGTTTCGCTTATTACAGCTTTTTCAAGTACAAGTTGAGATACAAATGCTTGAGATTAATTAAGGGGAAAGGAGGGAATGGGGAAAGAAAAGAAGAAGGGGGGGGGAGGAAGAAGAGGAGGAGGAGAAAGGGGGGGCGGGAATTGAACACTGGGAAAGGATAAGAATGCTGGCCCAAACCTCCGTGGGCGAAATGTCCACAAAGGGTGGTTTAAATATTTAAAATTTTGCTGGCCATGGGCATTAGGGGAATTATGAGAGGCGAGATGTTAAACATGCCCCTGTTTTGCCCACGGAGGTTTGGACCAGCATTCTCATCCTTTCCCAGTGTTCAATCCCCGCCCCCCCCCCTTCTCCTCCTCCTCCTCCTCTTCCTCCCCCCCCCTTCTTCTTTTCTTTCCCCGTTCCCTCCTTTCCCCTTATTTAATCTCAAGCATTTGTATCTCAACTTGTATCTCACACGAGCAATACTCATCATCTCATCACATACTCGTCACAATTTCGTTGACCACAAAGTGGTGCATGTACTCCCAAACCAACACTAGAAGCATCTTCTCTTGCAGTGAAGATGAAGAGGACGACATCTCACATCCCGATCTCCACAGATCCAAGCGTCCTAGGGCTGCCCTCCCTGAGTTAGGGGACTGCCAACAAGTGGACCCAGAAGCGAGGAATCCCCTGCAGGAGCTGCAAGGAGCCTCCGCCCCACCTCAGGAGAACTCCCCCCCGCCCGCCGGACCCGCCAGCTGATGCTACCCCCTCCGCTCCAAAGGAAGGGGACAGGGAAGACGAATCATCGCGTAAGTCCTACGCCTCAGCCGTCACTTCCGGTGGAAATTGGCAGGTCGTCACCAACCGACGCCCACGCTTAAAGAAACCCCTCCCGGCACCGGGCCCATCCAAGTTCCCGGTTATCATAGCTCCTGTTGGCAACCCCACCGGCTTCATCAAGCTGGGGTCCTGGAGGCAGGCCCAACTACTCAAGGACACGGTTGGGCCTGTCGATGGTATCCGCCAAATACCCAGCGGCGAATGGCTTGTCAGCTGCATCTCCGAAAAGCAGCAAGGCAAATTACTTCGCACCACCACTCTTTCGTCGGCTCAGAAGCAGACGATACAAATCTCCAGCAGAATCCCCAAGACCATCGTAGTGGGGGTCGTAAAAGGAATACCAGGACCTGCCCGTTGACGCTGTCCAACGCCTCAAATCCAGGGATGGGACTGCGACCAGATCCGTTCGTGTGGCCTTCCTTATGACCACTCTCCCATCCTCAGTCAAGCTTGGCTACACCCTCCACCAGGTGGTCCCATATGTCGCCCCGGTCCGACGCTGTACTAAGTGTCAACTCCTGGGCCACTCAAAAAAGGAGTGCAGACGTAAGACCCCAAGGTGCGCCCGGTGTGGAAAGGGCCACCCTACAAGTGACTGCCAAGAAAAGCAGCTTCTGTGCATCAACTGCTGTGGCAACCATTCTACGGCGTACCCAAACTGCCCGGAGATTGCCATCAGGAGGATAGCACATGAAGTCAAGAACCAGCGGTACGTCACCTTTTCGGAGGCTCTGGTCATCGCCAGGGAGCGCTGGAGCACACACCTAAAGGAAGAGAGGGCAAAGGACAGGGACTTTGCACTAACCAATGTCCCAAGGGCCCCGTCGAAAGTACCTGACTCATACCCGTCTGCCTCGGTGGGTAGCTCTCTGGCAGCCCTACCCACCCCAGGATATGAAGGGACCCCCACCGAAAGGACTACACCGCCCACCCCGACTCCCACAGCCACTCCTGTAGAGGCCGAAGACAAAGCCAAAGCCGAAACCGAAGGAACGAAGAAGACCCGCAAAAGAAAGAATCGAAGCAAGAAATCCGTCACCACCGCCCCCGCTGGCCCCTCCCCCGCGGGACCCACCCCCACGGCGAAGCTCGCTCCTCCAGAGGAAACCAACAGCGTGCCGGACCGTATGGACACCGTAGAGGAAGCACCTCCCACCCCTCATTCTCCCTCTACAGAGCCATCTATACATTGCTCCATCGGTGGCTTGAGAAAAACCGTAGAAGCACTACAAAGCAGCCTAGCGGGTACAAACCCTCATATGGCCCAACTCCTGGATGGGATCTTCGTGATTCTCCAAACAATTCTGGACATAGCCAACCATGGACAGAATTAGAATCATGCAGTGGAACTGCCGGGCAATTAACACCGCCTGGGACCTACTGGTACAACACCTCGCGACCAACTCTTACGAAGTCATTGCACTTCAATCCCTCCGGAAGCGGCCAAAGCAACTTCCGCACCTGCCGGGCTTCCACTACCCCCCCTTCTACTGTACAGACGACTCAGGTGAGGTACGTGTCGCCACATATATCTCCCTGGGGCTGGCTGCTCGCTCCGGGTCTCTACCTGGCCCTCCCCTCGAGGAAGGATACGGCACTGTCACCTCCATCACTGTGGATGGAGATCGGATGGTGAACATGCTAAATTACTACAACCCAGAAACAACCCGAATGTTTGGATGGCTGGCGGACCTTCCCGACGACTGGATCGTGGTGGGAGATTTTAATCGCCGCGACGCCCTTTGGGAGGATGACTACGACCACTCCTCCCAGACCATCGCAGCTCAGCTAGATACAGCCGACGTAGTCCTCCTCAACGACGGGGGTCATACCAGGATTCCTGAGATCGAGGGACACAGAAAGTCTGCAATCGACTTATCCTTTGTCTCCTCAAACCTTGCAGGCGCTACAGACTGGCTCCCCCTTGATGACCCGATGTCCTCCAATCACCTTCCCATCCGTGTCACCATACACCTTGCTCCCGTACTTCATCTACCACCGAAGAGGGAGCATTTCAACCTTGCAGAGGCGGACTGGACCAAGTTTCAGGCCTACCTGGTCGACAGGCACTGCGGCGCCAACCTCAACTGGACGGTGGAGGACCTCAACGATCAGTTCACCCACACGGTGCTCGCGGCAGCCCGGCATGTCATTCCGCTGAGCAGCACGAGTACAGGTAGACGTGGCCACCCCTGGTGGACGGACAGCTGCAAGGCAGCAGTCCGCAGCAAGCGGCAAGCCTACCACAAGTTCCTGAAGGTGGGCTCCGCAGACGCCTTTGCAGACATGAAGTCTACAAAAGCCCAGTGCAAGAAAACCATTGCCCAGGCCAAGCTCGCCTACTGGAACACCAAAAAGGACGATGACACCGACCTCTCTGCAGCCTGGAGGAAACTGAAGATTCTGAAGTGCCGGTACAACCCCCCCGACTCCGACCTCACCACCCCTGATGGAATTATCCTCCGCACGCCCGTGGAAAAAGCAGAGGGCTTCCTTCGCCACTTCTCCGAAGCGAGCTCTACTTCCAACCTCCCAGAGGCCCAACGTCACTTCCGTCAGGAGCAAGAGACCAATATGGACTTCTCTCCCCCTACGGGGGAGGACACTCCTCTCACCCTCCGTGAACTCCGCTGGACACTAAGAGCAGTTCGATCCACGAAGAAGTCTCCTGGTGCTGACAAAATCACCTACCCACTCCTGCGCCACCTCCCCCCTCTATTGCAAGAGACCCTCCTTTCCATCTTCAACAAGTGTTGGAAGGAGGGAACTGTACCGGAGGCATGGAAACACGCCATAGTGATTCCTATCCCCAAGAGTGGTAAACCCCGGAACAAGATAGCCAACCACAGGCCTGTTTCGCTCACCTCCCACGTAGGGAAAATCTACGAGAGGATGGTACTCAACCGACTGTCGCACTTCGTGGAATCAAGAAGAGCCCTTCCAACACTCCAGGCAGGCTTTAGGAAGAGACGAAGCGTCACGGACCACATCGTGAGGCTGTCTGAACATATCCGAAGGGCCCAGCGACAGAGGAGGATCTTGCACACCTGCTTCCTGGACATCGCCAAAGCATTCGACACGGTCTGGCACGCCAAGCTCCTTCACAAACTAAAATCCTTGGGAGTCTCCCCAGCTATCTACGCTTTCACCCGATCGTTCCTCTCCAATCGCTCCATCTCGGTGAGATGGAAGGGAACCCTCAGCCAACAGGCCCCCGTCGACATGGGAGTCCCCCAAGGCTCTGTCGTGGCCCCCCTACTCTTCACACTACTGCTGGCGGATGTCGGAAAAGGCGTGCGCAGCGACACGGTCGTCACTGCCTATGCCGACGATGTAGCACTATGGCGCAAGTCCAGGCACAGGCGTCCCAAGCGGGACTCTGCACAACACAAAGCGGAACTTCGGGTATTCCAAAGCCAAATAGAGCTGGTGGTGGCACAACTCACGAGCCTGGGATTCTCACTCTCCTCGACCAAAACGGTGTACATGCCTGTACATCAAGTTGGCTACAATAGGGGAGAGTATCCCAACTGGAACCACATCACAGTCTGTGGCTCACCTGTGAAGCCCACGGCCTCAGCTCGATACCTGGGAGTCATTTTCCAGAGAGACGGACGGTGGACCAAGCACATCCAACAGGTCTCCCGAAACGCTAGACGAGCACTCAACCTGGTTCGGGCTATCCGACACGAGTCCTGGAGTAAGCACCGTGCCACCCTTATTCCCATAGTCCAGAGTCTTGTGCGCTCTCGGCTCCTCTTTGGCGCCCCTGCCCTCCACGACCTACCGCCAGAGACCCTACGCAACATGACCCGGATCGAGTGCCAAGCACTCCGCCTAGCGCTCGGTCTACCGACATCAGTCCCGCAGGAGCAAGTATACAGCGAAGCTGGGATCCTTCCTCTCCGACATCGTCTCAAGCGGGACGCCTGCAGATACCTTTTTGTCTCCGCGAGGGTCCCAAACTCTACGGATGCGGAACTGACAGAAGGCTGGGTCGAAAACCAGACTACAGCTCTTATTCAAGGCCTGCCCAGCTCAATAAAGGACATCTGTCTCACAGCCGGACTTCGACCAGACGACCGAAGGCTTGTATCCCAGCATCAATTCGACCCTGTTCCTCCCTGGGACCTGGACCCTCCCGACGTCACACCCGGCATCCCCGGACTAAACCGCGACGACAGCCCCCACCTACTGTTAATGCGGACCCGAGAGTTACTGGATAGAAAATATGCGGAAGACTTCCTCGTCTACACAGATGACTCCGTCCGTGAGGACGGCCGCACTGGAGCGGGAGTCTTCCTGCAGCCGACAAACGAATCCTTCTCGGTGAAGCTTCCCCCCACCACCATCCAAACGGCCGAGCTCGTCGCCATCCGAGAAGCAGTGGTCAAGGTCATCAACCTACCCCAACCTCCACCACGAGTCACCATTCTCTCTGACTCCCGAACAAGCCTATCCTGCAGGGAGCATACTACGAGTCGAGGCCCGAACTCCTCGACGACATACTACGCCTCTCAACTGAGGCCACAAATCTAGGCGTCCGCCTCCGTTTCCAGTGGGTCCCATCCCACGTGGGACTACACGGAAATGAAATGGCGGATAGCGCCGCCAAACGAGGCGCTCTACTGCCAGAGGAAAACCGGGTCGAGTTTCAGCTCACGGCCTGCGACGCTTTCCGCAGGATAGAACAAGCTTCCTGGGACATCTGGGAGTCGGACTACGCCGCCACCGCAGCCTCCCGGGGATGGCCCACTACTCGCCCTATGACCAAGGCCTCGGCCTCTTGCTCACTACCTCCTCACATATCTTCTGCTATTTCCAGGATCCGGGTCAACCACTGGTGGACCAAATTCCTACAACCTACCTGCACCTGCGGCACCGAACCGGTGTCCTTCCAGCACTGCCTCTTCTTCTGCCCCACGCTGAAGGACCACTTCCTCCCTCTACGAGACCTTCTCGGCGACCCTTCTACAGCCCTGGACCGCCTCCGGGCCAACACCACCACGGATTCAGGCCACACCCATATCGTCCTGGCAGCCCAGCTAACGTGCTCCTCCCCAGTAGGAGCCCTCCTCTAAAAAAGAAGGATCATCTTAAACACTCCATCACATCTACACATAAACCGTTCCCTCTGGCACATGCTCCTATCAGGAGCAACCCCCCCCCCCCCCAACTCACATACCTCCGCTGGGACGCAATCAAAACAAAACAAACAAATCTCAACTTGTACTTGAAAAAGCTGTAATATGCGAAACGTCGTACAAATTTAGGCTCCGTCCTCATATGGTGTTTAACTCGTCAATCTTGTCGGCAACTGCCACTTGCATGAAAAGTAAATGTTGTTATTTGATAATAGTGATATTGAGAACGCCAATAATGTTTTATATGAATTTTGGGTTAAAAGACAAAGAGGAAAGATAGAAATGTTAAAAGAAGAAATATAAATCTCTTCTTAGAGAATTATAATTAATGTAAAAGTGAATAAGCTTAACATATTTTTGTAACAAAAGTCATATAAAGGATTGAATATTTATATAGATATTTAACCTAAGCTAACCTAACCGAACCGAACCTAATTTAGTTAATTCAGTTAAAACCTAACCTAAACTAAACCTAACCTATGGTGACAATTGACGAATGAGTCACGAAATCTATAAGTGGTCCGAATCAGCCAGTGCCAGCGAGGGCCGAATGAGCCACGAAAATTAACATAATTTCTGATTGTTAGTGTGTTATGTATAGGGCCTATAGTACTTAAAGAAAAATTCATCCCACCCCCATTTTTAATCATGTGTTCTATTTTTCTGTATAGGTCATGGATCGCTTCCTAAGTCCCCACAAGAGGCAACGAGTTAATGATGACGATCAAGAACCATATACTTCTCGTTCCACTGAAAATCCGGAGTTGGAAGAGAATGTGGATGATGACAGTACCCAGAAAAACACAAGACGTCCATCCAGGGCCAAACGACATCAGCCTGCTGCCAGATAGTGGGCCTACCTGTCCTGATTTGAAGAAATATCCTTCACATATGCAAGGTGGTCAGACAAGATCATTCAATAAACGATGGTACCAACAATATTCTTGGCTTGAATATTCCGTGGTCAAAGATGCAGCTTACTGTTTTGCGTGTCGTCATTTTATAACTTCCAATCTTGGTCGAGCTGAACAATCATTCACCCACAACGGATTCAAGAATTGGAAGAAGGCAACCATGTCTCTGAAGGCTCATGATACTTCAGCTTGTCATAAATTTGCGATGCAAGCTTGGGGAGAATTCAAATTGCAGAAAGTTACAGGGGCAACAATTTATCAAGCCATTGATGCCGGGCATGACAAGACAGTGGCGGAAAATCGGCGGTACATTAGAGCAGTTATTGATGTACTTCTCTATACAGCATGTCAAAATGTTGCCCAGAGAGGGCACAGAGAAGGGGTTGAATCCGACAATCGAGGAAACTTTTTGGAATTACTTAATGTGCTAGCCAAATATGATCATACAGTTGCAAAAATAGTTAACGGTCCGGGGAATGCAAAATATACTCACCACGATATATAGAATGAATTATTTGAAATAATGGCAGGTATGATCAGAAAGGAGATAAGTGATGAGGTGAAACAAGCACCTCCGACTCCGACTCCTCTATTTTTGGCACCTCCGACTCCGACTCCTCTATTTTTGGCACCACCGACTCCGACTCCTCTTCATGTAATTAACTGATTATGGCCTACATATTTTATAAAGCCTATACAACACACATATGCTCCAATCTTGAGTAGACTTATATAATTATAACTGGTTTATATCAAAGAATAAAGATATGTTATATTGTGGCTTTCCTATCTTTGACCTCTTCATTAATACTTTATAACTGAAGTAGAGACAAAATTTATGAAAGGATATTGAAGAAAATTCAGTAAAAAAAACATTTCATAATGTTAGGCATTTGGCATAATATATATCTTTGCAAATAAGTGATAAGTACATTTCAAAAACAAAAATATTGTACTTTATAACAAAAGTCGAAATATAACCTTTGTAAAGGATATGCAAACCTAATAATAAAAAATACATATAATGAAAGATTTTTTTTACATATATAGTTTTGCAAATAGAAATTAAAATAAAATACTTTACAAAAAGCAGTTTAGGCAAATTTCTTGAAAGGAAACAGTAAATATAGAGAAAATGATAATAATAATAAAATATAATGTATGACTTTTTACATATATAGCTTTTTCTATGAAAGAATAAAGACACCCTATGATGTTTTTTTTTTCATTACAGCCATAATCAAAAGTTACAACTAAAAATATTTTATGTTTTATTAAAGAAATCATGGTTGCCCTAAGAAATGAAAATAAAGTTCAACTGGAGTTAAGGTTCTTCTTACATGACCTAATACATTGTTCTTAAAAATAGAAATTACTGACACAAGTACCTCTTGGTTTAAATATAAAAAAGAAATACCTCTTGATAAAAATGTAATCAGAGCCCCCTAGTGACCAAAATGAATGAAAAATTATGTGCCGCATCCTGTAAAGGGAAACGTGGTTGATAGATATATACAATTAAGTGTACAACACAAGTGATGTTTCTTTTGTTGTTTCTTTTTAGGTTCTATGGTGTTGGACTAAATATTGAAAATTGAGCATTGAGTGTACTCCAGGCTGCATCAGGAACAGTCATCAGTGGAAAATCCCAAGACTGTGTCCGGGAAGTAGCAGAAGAACCAAAGTGGAACTGTGGTAAGTGCCAAACACGCAGTATTTTGGTAGAAGTTTATTGCGGAGGTCTACACACAAGTATGGCAGGAAGTAATCTGTCACAAGCGAATGCTTGGGGGCCTAGCTTGGGCATTAAGACGCGCCCGTGGCCTACTTTCTGTTACATTGTTGCTAGGCGGGAAAAAGATTGGGCAAAACAATACATACTAACATATCTAGGTATATACATAAGAATGTACAGAAACAATAGAACAATCACATATAATGATGAATATGCATGCAAAATGGTTAAGGGTAACATATATTTAGTACCTTAATGCTATGACGTGTACAATTGGCATAGACGCATACGCGTTTAGCGTACGCCTAATGACGTATATATATTCGGTTATATAATTATGTATAGGGCACTTATATAATGTAATGACTACATAGGCTTACTTATACAATACATTTACAATAGATATATGTTGATATTAAGTACTCATGTATAATAAAGAAGTGTTACATATACAATAAAGGAGATACATATACAATAAAGATATACAATAATTAAGTAAGGAAGGGCTTCCCTACAGAACTCACTCGCTCAACTGCCCCACCACCAATCAATGAGTTGGAGTGCATAACCAGTGCAAATCCATTAAAAGTCATACACTATATGTCGATATTGTTGTCTATTGAGTTACTAGAGTGCAAATCCATTAAAAGTCGTACACTTTATGTTGATACTGTTGTGCATTGAATTATTCTAAAAATGTTATTTCAATTAATTGATGAACCATTCCCCAGCACTTCTGCTCAAACAGAACCAGTTATTGTGGACTGGAAGATGTGTTTTCTATGCCAAGCAGTGACAAGTGAGCCTGTACAATGTTGTCCCAAAATCCCTGGACAGTGGAAGGAGGGGGTGGTTGAGGGGCATGAGAATTCTCGTACACTGGGAAATTGGCGAAGGGGTATAGCTGCAGTTGAGAGCCAAAGTCCAGGAAATTTGCGACGCCGGCCGGGACCACGCACGTAGTTCTCTTCAAACCGAGCATGTAATTTCGATTTCGAAGGACCAGAGAAATATTTCTCAAAGCAAAATCATGTAAATCACAGCCCTAGGCCAATTAAACAGAACATACTACACTGATTTCATTATGAGTCAAAATATTTCCACAATCAGTGGCATGCAACGGAGATTCATAAATCTTATCTTCAATATTATGAACATTTACAGTAATTCACTTAACTAACTGGGAAAGATGTACGTATGTATTTGGCTGTCCTACCTGGCTATCCCTGCGCGCTATAAGACCTAACACAACAACATAATACCTTCGATTATCTCTTTGGCCTCTCCTCTAATAGTGCACTTGTCGTGCTCCCCTGATTACGTATATAAAGTTATGTGGTAGCTGGCCAAAGTGGTTGGATCAGGGAAGTGCGAACAAGTGATATGAATAGTTTTAGTATCTCACATTATCATCTCTCAAAATGGTGGTGTTGAATGAGACTGTAAGAGGCTGGTAGATAAAGGTAGACATTTAAGTAGATATAGGGGTAGGTGAGAATATATACAATTTATAACCCAGATGTTTTGGAAACAATGGCCGATTGTAAGTTGTAGAGTTGCATATTTCGCTTACCACCTAAAGTTTGTAAACATTGGTTAAGATAGCGATCAAAGGTGCTGATGTGACGAAATGTAAACACAAAGCCCGTTCTGCTTGTGTCAGAAGTGCTTGCGTAAATAGTATTGCTTGAGACAGTATAACAGTCTTTCTGATTGGAGAAAAGGGTGGAGGAGGAGAAAAATTATTGGTGCATGAAGGTAAAGTCACGCCCTAAAAGGGTGGCACTTATTTGTAACGTTCAAAGTTATTGGATGAATTAAATTGTGACGTCGAAGCAGACTTGGCTTGGTGAGTGTAAGAGGATCCCAGGTGGGATTACTCAGATGTACCTAAGAAAATACGTTGTACCAGAATTCGTGAAGAAGATGAAGAAAAGTTCATTTAATTCCCCTTCGTTTATAATGGAACTTGACTAAAAGCCGACGTTACGAAAGAGGCATGGGGCCTACAGGCGATTG